>NC_136013.1:14126801-14430551 GCF_048128805.1 Centroberyx gerrardi | reverse complement strand
CCTGCTCTGTCAGGCTTTAAGAGACCCAGTGAATCTGTTGTCTCCTTCACCCTCCCTTTTCTTTTAAGTCCTTCTGTTCTCATTTAAAACACACAGATAAAAATGTGCTTTGGTAGCTCTCTGCCTCATCATTGGACTTCAGTCATAGATTAAGTAGTGGTTATCCTAATATGGTCCTCAGCGAAGTGTATGCATGGTGATGAAAGCTGAAAGACGGTTAACTCATAATCCAATTCTTCCAGCGCACAAGAGAGTCAGTTAGACAAGTCTAATTACTCCATGGACTCGGGGGAGGCTGAGGAGACGGCCGTTAGCCTAATTATGTCCCAATTTGACCCTCCACACACTGTTTGGCTGGAGACTCACCTTTATGTTTCTCTTGTCTTGTTTGTACTTTATATGAGATGTGGCCAGCAGCCACCATTTGTCTCGGACACATATGCTCTCTTACACCAGGGTGTCAAGTGCCACACGGCATTCAAAATAAATCATTCATCATGCGTCTGTCTGCTCTCTGCACACACAGTCTGTCTCTAGGTTGATCTGAGAACAAAGGAAAAGCCAGGTGAGACGAGATCCAGCTGATGCAACTAGAATGAATGAGTCAATGCCATCTAATTGATCAACCAGCTCTATGGCAAACCCCATAGAGACAAATAACTTCACCCTCTGCATAAAGCAATGGTTCATACAGTAGACATTTGTGTCCACTACACTTAACGCAACAGTGTCCATACTGTTTGCTCAAATTCAGCGCTCTTGGATTTCCCCGGGGAACAGCCAAGGCCCTCTGTGGAGCTACATGAAAGCTGAAAATATGTTGCCCTTGACCGACCCTCTCCCTCCAGGATCCAGTGTGTTTTCTGTGCTGTCCATCACTGCCATGGCCCACCGCGAGCGCTCTGTCCCAAAGGGACTTGCAAAGACGTCAGTTGACATTTCTGCTTTTAGCATTTAGCAGAACATCAGTGACTTTACCGCCGGGTTTTTGGATGAGTTCTAAAGCAAGGTCACTGTGTATGCACATGGGGACAGGAGAGCCTCATCCTCTGCGATGCGTCCTTGCCAGTGGGTGCTGACCCCATGGTGTAGAGTCCTGTTTTTGTGGAGGGGCCAGGCTGTGGATGGGCCCTCTATGTTGTGTAAGCGGGAGATTAAAAGCTGTGCCTCAGTGGAGCACAGTCAAATCCCCTGCCACCCCACCCTGCCCCACAGACCCAGACACTGCTAGCTAGACAGAAAGCGAGAGTGACAGAGAGAGATGGGGGCTGCTGTTAGGCCACGCTCTCTTCAGACCACCTCAGTTCTCTTCAGCCCTGCTGTACCTCACCTGCTGCGGCCCTGTCTGCATTGGTGGTCACAGCAGTCAGTGTTATAGACCCAGTGGTAGAGTGTATCCACAAGTGACAACAGTTTTTATGGGTGTTGACTTTTCAACACAGTGCTATTAAGGTCATGGCAGCATGTTTATGTGTATTATGCATCTGCCATATGCTCACATCTCCGTGCCTACGTGTGAGCTTTTCCACCACATAATTTCTGATAAACTGGCTTGACTGCTGGAGACACTGACTCACTAGAGCCTTTACAGTGCTATTCTAACCTTTAAAGGATTGTTTCATACTTTTTGCCATCATGCCAATTGATTCTGATCAAAATGTCATCAATTACTTCACTGTAGAGCTACGTACCTCTCAGTTTGCAGGGAGCGCTGCTCTCCAACAGAATCCAACTATATATTATATATATGTATACTTTTTTGAAGTACAGATATTTGCAAACTTCACAGGAGTTTGCAAAGTCACTGGACTCTCTTCTCCTTGTCATTGGTTTGAGATGTTTACATTTTTGCACCACATGTTGGCATGTCATAGGTGAGGTTTAAGGCATGTTGCTACAGGAGTGGGGAGTGGAGGAGAATGAGTCTCAACAGTGTTAAGGTGGGGAGAGTGAGAGATGCAGTAATGATGTAGCATAATGAGTTCCTAAGGGGATACAGTTTAAATAGAACACTGCAGGGCGTGTGTGCATGTCTTTGCATGTTTGTGTACTGTGTCCATACTGTATGGTGTGCAGTATAGACTGCAGTGCCTGCTCACTATAGAAAAGCCCAGATTCCATGCCGGCTTCACTTCTGAGATTCTAGATAAGACATTTACCATTCCTCTAACATCAGAATGTATCACTTAACTTGGGTGGAAACTAGAGCACAGTTGGATATTACATATTCTCTGATGAAACCTGGATAAAGAACCTGGCCTCTCGATTGATATTTAACAGATTTACCACTCTGTGCAATTTACTTTTCAGGGCAGGACCAAGGGTACGCTAATTAGTCATCTATCCATCACACCTCTCAGAATGATTAACCAGGTAACACTGGCTCTGGCTCTGACCAGCCCTAAATCAACCGAGACTCTGTACAGTTCCACAAAACTTCCACTGATCCACACCTATGTGACTAAGGTGTGTTTGTTCTCGGTTTGCATACTGTCTGGGCAGCACAAAGGACAGTGGGGTCCTGCCTGACTCTGGTTTGTTTGCACAGGTGCTGCTCAACTGTCTTTTGTTAGTGGTGATCTGGTGATCTCCATTTGCTGATTAGCTATGTGTGGGTAATGAATCAGTGTACCGCTGTATTATGTAACAGCCCCACTGCAACCAAGACAATTTGCTCTTACAACACTGTCTTCTCACACATTTAACTCTCGCCAAAGCACTTGCATAATGTGCTATGACAAGCCAGTATTACATATGAATACATGTTTGTTTACGTTTATAGTGTGTCTCTTACAGCCCCAGCTCATTATTTTATGAATACAAGAAGTCTTCTTGTATTGCTCTTGATTTTTTCCACAGTAAAGGCCTTGGTATGATTAATGATATAAATTAAGACTGCCCCAGCTATATTGCTGCTATTAGACAGCATGTTGCTTAAAGTCTAGTCAGAGATTTCTGCTGATTTTGTTTGTTTCTGTTTGTTTTAAAGTAGCCCTTCACTACCTGTGGGCCTTTTCTGCAATTATGAAATGCATTGTCTCTGCTGGAGACGAGCCCGCTAAAGGCAACACACTAAAGGCTACACTATCGGTCTCTTTTTCTTTCTCTTCTCTTTCTCTATCTCTTTCACTCTCTTTCTCTCTCTCTCTCTCTCTCGCTCTGTCTCTTTGTGTATCTCACCTCCCTTCGCCTATACAGTAGGACCTTTGTGATTTACCAACAAAAGAAGAAGAAATAAATGCATAGTCACTCTCCTTAACACTCTTAGATTTCAAACTTTAAAAGTTGTCTCTCACACACAGACCCAACCCTGACCTCCCTCCCTCTCTCACATCACAGTGGATACATTCAGCCAGAACCACAATAGAGGCCCCTTGTGATTTTGACATAGCATGTAAGCCAGCAGCGGAGTGGCCATTGTGCCCCTAAAGCCTGGCATCTCTCCTATCTTCTCTAAAGTTGTTAGGTGTGTGTGTGTGTGTGTGTGTGTGTGTGTGTGTGTGTGTGTGTGTGTGTGTGTGTGTGTGTGTGTGTGTGTGTGTGTGTGTGTGCGCTGACCCACATAAGTCACAGTACACTTAAGCTTATAGAGAGCTGATTTGACTACTTGTGAACTACTGAGCCACTGCAGCCAATCCTACTATTTCCCTCCTCCTCCGCCAGAGCCATTGGTGTGGAGGCAGTCATTTACAGAAAAAGTGTGACATTGTTATTTTATAAAAGCAATAAGTTGCAAGAAGCAATGCTTTACAGTGATTTTTAGAACACTGAAGAGAGTTTTTAGGCACTGTTTCATAACAACGCGTCTTAGCTGTTGAAAAACCTCTGTAACAAATGGCTTCTCATGGGTTTTTGCTGAAGTATAGATCCATTTCTAATGCAGTAAATTAATACCTGAGTTTAGAATCTGCCCTGTGTGCGGCGTAGCCCTTGACCCCTGGCTGTTGTTCCCTCCTTAGCTGGACCTCAGCCAACCCCTGGAGGAGCAAGGTCCCCTGGACGTCATCATCCACAAGCTGACTGACCTCATCCTGGAGGCTGACCAGAATGATTCGCAGGCTGTGTTGCTGGTGCAGAGAGTACAGGTAGGCATCTTCATCTTCTCTTTCCCCCTGGGGAATCACCTCAATATTCATAGCTCCTACACAGGTCTGCAAAGTCTGGAAAAGTATTGAAAATGAAAAATGAATGTGATCATTTCCAAGTTGCACACACATTTTTGGAAATATATGGAAAAATGTTGTTGTTCAGTCCCAATGCACATATGACTGCACAATCAATGTAGTTTTTAATCCACTCCACTGTCATTTGACATATTGCGACAATTGTTGTAGTGAAGAATAATCTTACACTATAGAGTTATATGGCCTAGTTGTTATATTGCCCTGCCACTATCAGCATGCATAATATTGAACACATGCAAAGATCTTAAAATACAGTTTAGAGATAAATGCCTGAAAAAAGTCTGAGAAATTTTG
Organism: Centroberyx gerrardi; assembly: GCF_048128805.1. Taxonomy (NCBI): domain Eukaryota; kingdom Metazoa; phylum Chordata; class Actinopteri; order Beryciformes; family Berycidae; genus Centroberyx; species Centroberyx gerrardi. Next base: position 14,426,073 of record NC_136013.1, on the reverse strand, counting down.
AAATGGAAAACATGTAGGAGCTGTGGATAGTGTGTTCTCTGGCATAACAACACTGCCGCAGGCAAAGAACATCTATGGATGACAGCCATTTATGTGCACAATTGTTAAAGTGCCAATTTACGTTCAGGGGAAGCTGATAGACAAGCCAGAGAGACAGAGCCAAGACTTAACTACCAGAACATAATGGGATATATTTGAATTCACACTAGCACAAGGTGACTAATTATCCAGAACCTTTTAAACAGAATGCTGTCACTAAAAGTTCTTCAAGAGTTTTGCTCGTTCTTATTGGAGTGGGAAATGTCTCACAGGGACAGTAAGTGTTCAGCTGGTGTCTGTCACATCACAGCAGGTCACAGCTCCAAATGTGGCGGTGTCTCCACACTTCAGAATTTGTGTGTGTGTGCGTTCTTCACTAATCTGGCAGTGCTAAAGATGGTGTGAAGGCGAATTTTATTCCACCGACTTCCTGCTTCCTCTCTCTTTCTGGATGACTCAGAGGCGCTGCGATCATGATCAGCATCACGTAGTTCTGTCAACATGTTACTGACTGCTCAATTAGGAAGGATAAACAGGATGTCAATACAGAGCAATTAGGCCTACTTAAACATCAAAACCTAGTCAGTATTAATGCATAGCTGCATTCACTGATGCCTGACTTCAAGCCATTTTGGAAACAAATTGCTGACACTTTGTTTTCTGTAAAGCACTCTGTGATAAACCTGGTTGTTGCAAGCACTCTATAGAAAATTCCCAATATCCATTTAGCAACAATCATGATCCAGTACAGTTACACCTGTGGAAGCAGTTGAATTCTTCCTTAATCCTCTTTGTACCTACCTAGAAGCCAACAGAATCAGAAATGTGGATATTTTTGATGATTGTGGCAGTCAGTACAATACAACACCATATGTGTTTCCAGTTATGTGTCTCCAGTGTGTTACAGTATCATAGATTTGCAATAGAGAATCATCCATCTGTTGCAAGACCCCGCCCCTTATCTGGCACTCATTGGTGGGAAGAGGCTACTCGCCAGCGGTCATTGGTTTAATTTAGTGTCCCTCCTCAGGCAGCATCATGACTCAGTCTCCCCAGCTGGCTGACGCCACATAGCAACAAAACAGGGGCCAGTCTGTTCCCAGCAGCAGGCAGGTTTCCTCCCAGGCACATTAGAGGTGAACCTTGACCCTTAACACCCGATGCCTCATCTAACACATGCACACATGGGGACACACACACACACACACACACACACACGCACACGCACAGACGTTAACCACATTACTTTAAGAGATACAAGAAAGAGCCACCATGCTTTAGGGGAACAGTGGCTACTTGGCTTCTGGGACCGTTACTTTATTGTTGTACCTCACATGCTACTGCATAGGTCACACTTTGTTTACCTCTAAACATCCATCCATTCATTCATTTTCTTGCTGCTTAACAAGGTCAGGGTTACAGTGGCAACAGGGCAGCACAGATGTTGTAGTCCCGCCAGTGAGTCCTGGGTCTCCTCCCAGTTGGCTGTGCCCAGTACACCTCCAAAGGGTGGTGCATCAACACCAGGTGCCTGAACTACTTCAACTGGCTCCTCTCGGTGCGGCGGAGCAGCAGCTCGACTATGAGGTCGTCATAAATAACCTCCTTGCCTTTGTGGTAACTGGAATAAGCCTTCCTCTTTAAAATAGTCCTTTATTCAAAACAAAATGTCAGGCTGGGACGCGCTCTGGTGATTCAGTGGCCTGAGGTGAGCCATGTGCTCACCAGACCTAGGTCAAATAGAATTTGCAAATACTTTCCATGATTTGTTTTATGGCAGCATGACTATGGATGAAATGATAATCACATTTATCTTGCTAGATACTGTGGTATTATTAGTAATCAGTTATTAGTCAGCATGATTTGAGGAACAAAATTATTTTACTGCACTTTTTTTTTTTTTCAACATCATGGCTATTTTCAGCTACAGCAGGCGTTGGAAATTAAATTAAAATGTCAGTATTGCCAACATACCAACATTCTATGATTATTAATTGTGGAAGGTAAAATTACAATATACAATTCTAAACACTTTTTTTTGCCTACCTTGGTGCCAGATGGGTGGGGTTTGCCACATAAGACAATACAAACAGAAAGTTTAGACAATCACAGGGAACTAATTGAAAGTCAGTCTACTATACTTCTCTGTGATTAACAACTTAACTGAAACATCCCGATGTGGTAAATTCCACCTAACTGGTACTCGAGCAGGCTAAGACAAGTGCTAAGAATTATTTGCAGCTACAGGTTTGATGCCTGTGGCATCACACACTGACCCGGCTCCCAACCAGCGCCACATATTTTACCCTCTCTCTACCATATTTTCTGGGACTTTCTACTGCATGGAAACAGATATGCCGTGAAAAACGAACAGAAAATGTGTGGCCCTCTCTGTCTCTCACCCATGCTGACAGACATCTGGCTCTTTTCCTCCCAAGCACCTGCTTGCCAGTGCTAATCTCCATTTCACCTCCCTCTCTTGTCTGTGTTTTCACCACATTTCTAAGATACAAAAGTCAGTAAGAGACCGTCCAGATCAACAGTGTGTTCCTCTAAACTCCTGGAAGATTTAGTTTGGGTTTATTTTTTGACGGCAGCATGTTTGTCTTACATAACCACTTAATGGGATGGGTTTTGCATGTCAAGGAAAATACATTTGTTTAGATTCAAATTAAAATTCAAATGAGCTTTATTGGCATTAAATACTTAAATGCCAAAGCAAGAACATGCTGTTGTGCGTAAGCACGTGTGTGTATTGCACCCCTGTGCACGTATGGGCATTTTTCCATTGTTTGTGTGAGCTTGATGTCTGACGTAGCCGTGTATGTTTTATTTCATGCAAGTGTGGATGACAGTGGAACTGTGGTGTTTTTAAAGGGCTGTGATGTGAGGAGGCAGGCTGTTTGTATAATGTGCAGGCCAGCCAGCTCCACCTGACAGTGTTTGTGAGTCAGAGTGTAAATTGTTCGGAAGGAAAGGCTGGCAGAGAAATCCACAGAGCAGAGATGGAAATGTGGACGGCATGGAGAGCTGGGAAGTGGAGAGGAGGTTGGTGTAGAGTACACAAGAGAAGAGATGGGGAGTGTGGTTATGTAAAATGGCAAACCTCATGCTGACCTAACAGCCGGCCACGCAGAGATATAGTGATGTAACCTCCATAGGCCCGCTGGCATACATCTCTCTCTCACGCCCACACACGCACGCACACACACACACACACATACATACAGTGAGACATGTTGACCCATCTTCATTTAACATTCCACCTAATCTGTATCTATATGTGTTGTGTGTCTGTGTGTGTTTGTGTGGTTTTTGTGGTGTGTGTGTGTGTGTGTTTCAGGACTACATTGATGCCCACCCTGAGACCATTGTCCTGGACCCCCTTCCAGCCATCCGAACCCTGCTGGACCGCTGCAAGTCCTACCAGCTCGTCCACAGGATAGAAAGCTGCATGCAAGGTAAGGCTTTCCAGGCAGACATGTACTCACAATGTCAATGGCTCAAATCAGGTATACAGTATTTGTTTCTCTGTCCCTCTCCCACTCCTCTGTACTATCTAAAAAGCAGAGGAGGCCTAAAATAATACAGGGTACTTTGTGCCTCCTGCTGTGCTTCTGAAAAACTTGGGTTTCTTTTGGTACGTTATTAAAGCTCAGAGGAGAGAGCAGAGTTGCGGTAACTGCAGGATCTCTGTCTTTCCTCTCCAGTTCCAGAGGAGACAGATGGGTAACGTACGACAGCGCTGGATGTCGCCTCTCACTTGAATGATGTTATTTGATGCTTCCGAGCAGATGTTTTATTCTCGCTGGCGGAGCGCTGGGCTAATATCATAATTCTATTCCTCCCCTCCACGTGACAGTAGCACCTTTCCATTCTCCCCTGCCTGAACCCAGTGTGAACCTGGCCCACGGCTCTGTGTACAGTAGGCTTCCCACTGATGGATCGGAGTCTCATAAGTTAGAGGGGAAGGCTGTCGTCGAGCCGGGCCAGCAGCACCTTCCCCTGTCACCGGGCCCATAAACTCAGCAGGGGCCAATGTCTTTTGGCTGGGAGCAGAGCAGTGGAATGATGACAGGACGTTAGCGACAGGAGCACATACCCTCCCCCACCCCCCACACACACACACACAGTGATCACACCTGTGACTCATCTGCTGTTCATTTACCCCCGTACATGGCAGGGAACGTAAACCCTGGAAGTATTACTTCACTGTGTGTCCGTGTGTCTGTGAGTCTGTGAGGCACCGCAGTCTTGTGTCAGAGGATCAGAGGCGTTTCAGAATGTCGGCAGTGTCAGTGGTTTCTTAAAATAGAATCGCAAAAAGACGTCTTTTTATCCAAACAGACATGATGATGGTTACATAACAAAGACTATAAGCTGCATCCCTCTCTCTCTTCTCTCTCTCTCCCTCCCTCTCTCTCTCTCTCTTCCTCTCCCTCTCTCTCTCTCTGTGTGGTTTGAAGAGGAAGGTGGCTCACTCATCGCTTTTATAGGAAGCTTTTTTCCCCACTCCGCTTCCATTATTGCAAGCGGTGCTGTCTGCTCACACTTTAGCCTACGTTCCAAACGTCTCTGACAATTGTGGTTGGTTTAGACATAAGCATGCACTATATAAGCCTTTGTAATCCTAAATTACACCACCACGAGTGGAGAAAAAGCAGCATGTGACCAAGGATCAAGGTTAGTTAGTTTAGCGTCTTCAGTCAACAAAAAATGAGATTGCATTGGTTTAGAAGTGAGAGAACTGCAGTTAAGGTTAGAGTAAAAGAGAGGATAGTGTGAGAGTGTGGTGGACTTTCCACCGCGCTCTCTTGGGCACAGCTACTTCCTCCTCCTTATCAGCAGAGACCATGGAGTCCTGGAGCAGCTCCAGCTGCCAAGGCAACCCAGTACTAAAGGCCATAGAGAGGCTGCCATGCTCAGCAGCCTGAGTGGCTCAGAATAGTACTCAATGGGAGGAAGCACTTGAGGTGCGCTTGTGCGTTTTCTGGAAAAGCGAACCTTGTTTTACCTCTTGAGTGGTCTCATAATGTTAGATAGCCTCAGTCATGGTACATTTAGCCGTTCTCCGAATTGTTTAAATGAATATAAACATAAGAACAAGAATTAACTCATCGTAATGTTGTGTTTAATAGAGAACAGCCAGACAAGGACGACACCAGCGCTAATGGATTAGTGTTAGACATAGGCCACTGTGTGTGATTCATAGTTCTGCTCTTTGAAACTTTGGCGCTGCGCTGTTGTCCAGCCTGGTTTTGTGTTTCCTCTGCGAGCCAGAGCAAGGTAGCTGTTTATGTTACTTGGTGGAATCTACTGGTTTCTGTTTATACATAAGTTTTGATATCTTAGAGTGTTTTTATAGATAGCAACAGTCGTCAAGACGTCTATAAAGTGAAGGCCTCTCTGTCTCTTCATCAAGGGTATTCTTTTCCACTTCAGGGGAAAAGAATTCTCATAAATACAGACGGATGCCTTGGGATCAAACTGAAACTCTCCTGAGTTATTTGTATAACCAGATTGTGTTGAGGTCCTTTTATTATGATTGTGAGTATTTGGTGCCTGGTACCAGCATTAATCCATGTCTCAGCGACTGCAGTTCAAACATAACTAACAATAACAAGTGTCCCATTTATGCAAGTGATCAATATTAACATAGGCACAGTGTATTAAAGACAAACAGTGTGCGACAGTAAAAGATCACAGAAACTCACCCAAGTGACCCAACTAACCCAGTTATATCAGCCAAGTGGCAGACAGCAATAGATTGCCTAGCATGAATAAAATAAAATGACCTGCCTGTCAGGTTCACCATGTCAGAATCATTAGATGATGAACATCTCATCAAAGGAGTGTAGGATTTACCTTTTGTGGGAAAACAATCCAATTAATTTTTTTCCCTAATAAATGATTCATAATAGTAATTGGAGCGTAAGCCTCTTAGAGTGCGATATTGAGAATTACAGGTTTACTCACAGGGCATACAGTGTTTGGAGTTCAATTTAAAATATTGAAAATACTGCTGCTTTGCCTTGGAGGGACGAAGAGCAGTGAGAGAGGATGCTGGGGTTTCTAGGAAACCAGCTCTAAATAGCAACAGGAGAGTTCAGCTTTCCGCCTAAACAGCAGCGCACTTTATGAAGCTTAATGTAACCTCACTCTCTGTTGTTCTCAGCACCTAATGGATCAAACCACAGGGAAGATATGATGAGAATCTCGGGCTAATCGTGGAGGAATTCCTTCTCCATACATTCTCAGCCGGTTCAGGGCGCTGGGCCAATCAGGGCTGCTGTGAATTTACACAGAGTTTAGAGTTTATTTATTTGCACACATCAAAATTATAACACAGAATGGACAGATGGAAAACATAACAGATGTGCTGATGAGATAAAAAAAATAAAAAAAAGATGAGTAACAAAAGCAACCAAATTGGATAATGAGCTTAAAAAAAAATTCAACGAGGAGTCCCGTAAACGTCGTCCTCGGCTCCGCTGGGTCTGCTGAGAGCCTGCAGTGTTTAGACAGAGCCGGAGATTGATCCCCCCCCACCATCCCACCCCATCCCCAAAGCGTCACAGTCGACCAGAGCCAAGCATGGACACTAACGCAAACTTGGCCTCTCTTTGGCCACTCTCTTTATTATAAATCCTTAACTTGGACCTCTGGATATTTTTCATCTGACAAGGTTTAAGTCTGTTGATGGTTTTTGTTTGACAAAGTTAAAATTCATCAGTCTTTGAGAGTTCATGATGTAATGGGGATATTTTCCCCTCCGAGTTATTTACTGAAAGACATTAAGCTGCTATTCCCGTCCTGGTAAAACAACAGCAGCGTGACAAGTGGTTGTAGCCAGTGCAGACAGAGATGAGTGATGGGTTAACCCTATTCCCCAAACTCACTGGCTACAGAGCCAACACTGGAACCGGCCCAGCTGCACGAGGAAATTAAAGTAATGGAGCACAGAATCAGAGTCTGCTTGCGACAGAGTACAGCAGTGTTCTGTGCTTGTCTATCATATTGCAAAAACAGGAAAATTTGAACTATGTCAGATCTGTCTTGGCTTGCTTAGAGGGTGCGGATCTATTCCTTCGTGGAGTTGTTCTCTGCCTTTCATGTCAGTGAAGGTTCCTGAGTTCTCTGCACTGCTTTGTTAATGATGATAAAAAAATATGACACATTATTTGTTCCATGGGGGAATTGTTTTTTCACTTGCTCCCCTCCACATAGAGGTCAAAGCACAGGGTCAGTTACAGAACAGCAGTCCTGGAGCTGGTAGGGATTCAGTGTTTTTTGTTTTTTTGTTTTCAGCAGAGCTGACAAAACTGGAAGCTGGTCCGCAGCTTGATGACACTTAAAGTCACAATGAAACCGCGTCTTGCTTCCTTAATGTGATGTATTTCCTGTTGAAACAGGATGTTGGGGTGACATAACGCAGGGAGGGATCATTCAAAAGTGTAAACCAATGGGATATCAGTTATGGAGAGAAAGAAAGTTTTATTTGATGGGAGGGGCAGAGGGCCGAAACTTTTCAAAAATCTGTGATGGTTTTATTGGTTAAAATTTTAATGTAGTCACCAATAAAGATTTTGTGTTTTACAGGAAGTAAAAGTAATGAGATTTTGATATAAAAATACAATAAAATTATTATTTTTTGCATTTTTTTGCATAAATTGTCAAATAGGTGTATGGTAAAAAGTCATTTTTCATTTCAGTGTGACTTTAATAAGTTTCTCTGGTGACTTCTGGGCTTTACGAAATCCCCCCTCACCTCTTGCATCAGCTTTCACAGTAGGGCTTGGCCCAGAGTATTAACTTATTGTGTGTATGCGCGGTGCAGCCACTCTGGCTGGGAGCAGTAGATGTCTGTGGGGCCCAGTGTATGGCCAGAGTTCAACACTCAGCACTGGAGTTAATGTAGGCAAATGAGATTCTCCTGACCTCAGCACTTAGTGTGTGAGAGAGGCCTGCCGCTGCTGAGGCCGACAGAACACAAACACCGGCGTGTTTCTATTGTGTTTTTGTCATTAGCAATTTGCCAGCTCTTGGTTTGGCCCCCTCACTGATTTCCTGCGGTGATATCTCAAACCAGCTGCCTTATCACCCCATGTACCTATTGTAGAGGGGAAATTGCAGAAGCCAGAACATTAATATAGACCCGCAGCGGGTCCTGATGTGGTAAAGTATGATGGAGCTGCAGGATGTTTGTCTATTATTTCCTGTGCTGGCAGAGCCTTGCAGAGGAAGTCTTGTCTTATCAAAAGAATTGACCAACCCGCCGCTACAGGACGTGATGTCAAAACATGAGATAGACAACAAAAAACTGTCAATTAGGCAGAATGTTTGTCTTGGCCCCAGTTGCGTTTAATCAGCAGCACTCCTTGGTCTTCGATGCTGACTCTTGTGTTAATGCACCTGTCTTGTTAAGCCATAGGACTATTCTTGAGCTATCACAGGATTAGTACAGGTGTCTGTCAGCCAGCTTTATTTGATGTCTTGAGCTGGTTTGACTTGTCTGTAGTTTCCCGTGATATCATGTGTCTTCCTGTATTTCACCATGTTCACTTGTGTGTGCGTGTGTGTGTGTGTGTGTGTGTGTGTGTGTGTGTGTGTGTTGCCTGGGAGGAGCAGACAGGCCTGGTAGCTTCCTGCTTTATTTATTTGAACAGGAGACATTCGTCCTGCCGGGCCTTGCCTCAGATGGCCTCTGTGCTGTGTATGCTCTGTTTGTTGTCTAATCCTGTCACGGGGATGAAAGGGAAATAAAGCCATATAGCCCAGTGACGTTAAACAAGGTGTGTGTGAAACAGGTCTTTGGTTATCTTTGCTCAGACGTCAATAGGGTGTGCTGCCTGTCATTTGTTTTTTAAAAGTAGGCTGTGGATGGTAACAGGAGGAATAGACAGAACAGTTGACAGTTGAAACAGTATTCAGGAATATAAACAACTAAAGCCTGACACCGGAGAGCCAACACTAATCTGTGACTCTAAACCATCACACTGACAATGAATTGAGAGCTGATTATGTGAGCTTGTAGAAAATGTGATACTTGACACGGAAATGAGCTTTATTTTACAAAAATAGTAGTGATACCTGTTCTGAACCAGACATTGTACCCATCTCCCTGAAAAGGGAGTGTCTACAAAGTCAGATTCCTATTGCTTGCTTAAGGAGCAGCTCCAGGCTTTGTCTACTGATGACGTTACAAATCTTGACCCCTTTCTGCTCTTAAACCTACAAATCCCCTCTGCCATCTTTACTTCTCTTTTTATTAGATGAGAGGATTTGCTCTCCTCCATTCATGGTCCTGAACACAGAGTGCGGCCCAGATACACTGGAGCAGATCACGAAGCACGGACTCACATTCCCCTTCAGTAAGTCCTTCAACCCCTTTATCTTCTGGATATGCTCCCATATATATTGTTTATACCTCACTTTGTACCTTTTAAACCACTAACTGTACTATGGTATCCTTTGGTGTGGAAAATCTCATGTTCTAGTCATTGACCACTTACAGATTGACACTTGTCCCTACTTGTCATGCACTGCCTGCCCACTACTAAGTACTACTACTTGCCTAAGCACCAACCAAGTGTCTGGATAGTGGTGCAATTGGTTCTTTAAATTGTGGTCAGAGTCAAAGCGTGACAAAGGCCTTAGTGGAAGCTGTTTGTTCCCCTGCTGCCTTGTCATTACTGCTTTTCAGCATTGGGGAAGTTGGGTTTCCTCACTATATTCTCAGCCTGTTTGTCCTTGTCTAATTTCTCTCTTAGTTTGCAAAACACGGGTGGCCCACGGAACCAACTCCCACGAGGTAAGAGGCCACTGGGCTCAGAGGTCACTCACACCCTCCTTGGTTTGCTCTGTGTAAGCAGTAACACTTGTCTCGTTACTGGGTTGTCATTTAACTCGACTCCAAACAGCAAAATCAAATAAAGTGCTGTGCCTGATGTGTCTTTGTTTGCCAGCTGAAATCAATACCCTCCTGTCAGTGTGGCCAAATAGTCATCATTCCTCCAGCATTGAACCAAGTTAGGTTTTAACAAGTGATTGAAAGGTGACGTTTGGTTTGATCATTATTTTTCTTTGTGATCGTTCTAAAAGTATGAGGGGGAAATGCTGGAAACTTAAGAGTTGCAATGATACAAGTTTTAAGCAGCAGTTGCGTCCTCCTGTCCACAGATGGCCATCATCTTCAGTGAAGAGGACCTGAAGGACGTGAAGCCTCCTTGTGTGATCCAGAGCTTCATCAACCACAACGCAGTGCTCTACAAGGTTTTTGTGGTGGGGGAGTCCTACACCGTGGTGGAGAGACCTTCCCTGAAGAACTTCCCTGCTGGACCGGCAGGTGAGGAGAGAGAGAGAGGGAGAAAGGGAGGGAGAGAGAGAGAGAGAGAGAGAGAGGGGAGTCCAAGGGCTGTTTACAACCACACTGGCCAGACTGTACAAGACGCACAACTTCTCCAAATTACCCAATAAAAGACCTCATAAAATCTTTTTATAGTCCCCATGATTGGACCTATTCACCCTTTAAAAGGGTGCAGTAGAGTGCAGTTGAGTTTCGTCCAGTTGGTACATGTTGTCCATATTGAGGAAAAACAGGAGGAGTTTTGTTTCTGCATACTAACATGTCACAAGCATTACATAGGACACAGCTATAACTACGGGGTTGTCCTCTGATACAAAGCTCTCCACTATTTGCATGTAGTACAGTAGTAGCCCTCATGCAAACCAGTTTCACCGTCAGTGCAACTGTCTACTTTGTGTTGCACTGCAAAGAGAACTGGGCCAATCCTTCTGAGCCCAGAACGACAAGTGGCACAGCAAAATAACAAGCCCCGTGTCAGACACATAAAGCAACGTACCACAGCGTCACGTCTACACCTGTCATCTACCCATCCTTGCAACTTGTCATCATTCTCCTCAGCCTACAGATATACATTGTATTTTGTATCCAATAAGTGGAGGGAAAGACTAGATGAATGAGTGAGGTCTGAAGTTTCAGATTCAGAAACTTTATTGTCTATCACAAGCATGACAGAAAATTATCTTTGACGTGGCTCGTAAAAAAGGAAAAAAAGACATACCACATAAAAACAAATAAACATACATAAGATTAGAGGTAAAAGTAAGTAAAAGTTCATGTGGCAACATGCAAATGCCAATGTCTTTCATTGTTTGTTTAAAATATCGATGGGAGTTCTTAAGTGTTCATTTTGGCCAGGGGGACTTTGTAACGGCGGCCTGATGGGAGTATTTGAAATGTCTTGTGGAGGGGATGAGAATGGTCTTGTGCTATGAGAAGTGGCTTTTCTTCTGACTGACTGGGTGCAGAGTTCTGATAGTTGGGGCTGGAGGGTGCCGGTTATTTTACTTGCTTGCTTGATGATCCTGGAAAGTTTTGATTTGTTTTTTACGGAGAGGGAGTTACACCGGGACGTGATGTTGAAGGTGAGAACAGATTCAATGAGTGATTTGTAGACAGCTGTTAAAATGTCTTTCCTGACGTTAAAACTCCGGAGCTTCCTCAGCAGGAGCAGGCGCTGCTGGGCCTTCTTGTACACTGAGTCAGCGTGTTGGGAGAAAGACAGGAGGCTGTCTAACTTCGTGCCCAGGTATTTGAAAGCCCCGACCTGCTCCACCACCTGCCCAAGATAGAGAGAGGTTAGGTGTGGTATTTGTGTAAAGACAGAACTTTAAAAATGGCCACCTTAGTTGGGTGAAAGAGGGTCTGTTGTCATAAATAAATAAATAAGGTCCCATCTTGTCCCCCCACCCATGCTTCCATCTGGGGTGAACTGTGCCTAATGTTTTGTTCAGCGGGCCTGGGAATGAAGATGACGTCCGTCTGTGTAGCACTTCATCAGGCTCTCAGAGCCTAGGGACATATTTATTTGGACAGTGGTGGAATTAACTTTTCCCCTCCATTCCCCACCCTCTCGCTTCTCTCTAATGTTAATCATTACAAATGATAGCAAAGAACAAAGGAGCAATAAATTTAGCAATTAATCTTCACATTTGGCATCTGGTTCGAAGGAAAGCCCTTGGCTCACATACAAATGAAACTTAAGCTGTGTGTTGTTTTCCTGCTTGGCTAGCAGTCACATGACACGGGTATGACTGACACAGATGACTTGTGATTTACTACAGTATTATAGAAGCATGTGCAAATCATTTTTAGTAGTATGAATCCATATCCATACTCACTGTGTATGGATTCATTTTTAGTAATATGAATCCATACACATCCATACATCCTGTTCATCAATGTGTTAGGAGGTTAAATCAAAAAGGCTTAAGATAATACTCGAGTTTGGTTTGGGTTGAAGTTTCCAGTCCTTAAGGCCAGGTGTTAAATTGAAATTTGAGTAAATTGAGCCATGAATTTCGTAAAGCCCCTTTGCTGTGTGACACACCAAGTAACCAGTTGAGGTACAGATCAGGCTTTGCTGCCCCCTAGTGCCTGAGGTGACAAGTGCTCATTGATAACTATTCATTTTGGGAAAGCACCTACAAGTGTAGGTAAAAGCTCTATAAAATCCTGCTTGACCTTTTTTCCCTCTATTTCCTTTTCAGACAGGAAATCCATTTTCTTCAACAGTCACAATGTGTCCAAGCCAGAGTCCTCCTCAGACCTGACCTCGGTACGTCCAAAACACTGACGTGTTGGCAGTCTAAACCTATGACTATAATACCACTGACTGTAAGCCCATTTAATTTTATAATGAGGTATATGGTTGATATTCTAAAAAGAAATGTCTGTAATATCTCTCCCACAGAGAGAGAATGTGGAGGGCGTCTCTCAGCCACCTAGTGATGATGTCATCAGAGAGTTGTCCAGGTCCTTGCGGCAGTCGCTGGGTGTGTCCCTGTTTGGCATTGATGTCATTATCAACAACCAAACAGGCCAACACGCTGTGATTGACATCAATGCATTCCCTGGTAGGTGCAGCCTCTCCTCCACAGGTGTGGCTTGTATTGAGTGTCACATGCAACTTGTGTATATTATCATGGAGAGAGATTGACTGAATGAGATTTTACCAAGAGACGTTGTTGCTCATGTTATCTGCATGTTTAGAGGAGAGTTTAGCAAGCTTCACTCTTGATAGGGGTTTGTTGCTATGGTGACATGGTTCTCAGGTTGCACTCTGTCTCTGGTGCCACCCTGTAAAAACTGGAGAGATGTAGTGACGTCATCCTATTGTGCAACCAGTCCAACAGAAGCAGATGCCTCTCCTTTGTACCGTGTCATTTACACTTTGCTATTCATTGATGACCTGTGTAATTCTGAGCTCTGCATTAGAGTTACAGCCTGAACAGTCGGTCTCACTATGTGTCCTCCCGCGCTCCCAGGTTATGAGGGCGTCCCGGAGTTCTTCAACGACCTCCTGAACCACATCACCACCGTGCTTCAGACCCACAGCGCCGACTACGCCCCCGCCAGCGAGCCGCCCAAAGGCCTGGTGAGCGCGCAGACCCCCAGCAGCATGGTACCCAACCCCGCCCCGCCGGCCCCGGGCTGCTGCAGCATGATGGGGAAGGAGGCCGGCGGCAGCCCCTGGATCGTAGAGGGCGACGGAGGCCTGAAGGGCCCGCGCCAGAGACTGGGCTGCAACTCGGCCATGTCCCCCAACTTCCAGCAGCACTGTGTCTCCACGATAGCCACCAAGGCGTCCTCCCAGTGACTGATCCCCGCCCCCCGCTCCGTTCTGTCCCCGAACAAAAACGGATGATAACGGTGACAATATTAATGAATAATAATCATAATAATTATGATGTTAATGACGATAATATATCTAATCAAAAAAACAAACCTTTTCCTATGTAGATATTGAAGATGATGGTGATTGGGTGTCAGCTTTTTCTCTCTGCCTTTTTGTATTTTTCGTTTTGTCTAATAAGACTTAACAGTACTGTAATGTGAACTTTTGGGAACTTTGCCTAATTGCTGATTTTTTTTTTTTTTGTTTCTCTCTGTGTGAATTCTCTGTAATGAAAGGGTCCAGATGAGGTAGTTGAGGGGGAATGGCCGTGTCAGGACTGGAGAAAGATGTGCCACTAGATGTGCAATTAATCAACCCTCGTACCACACACACACACACACACACACACACACAAACAGGCACAATCGCATTACTCTGGACCGTGCCAGTGGTGTGTGTTTGTATTCTGGTCAATACCACTCACTCCTCTGTACAAAGTAAGGGGAAGACGAGGTCTGGGGCTGCTGTGACCGCAGAGGACACAACCATTCTGTACATGAATGACGAGTGACATAGCTTTGGGTTGTGTTAGTTCCAACTAAGTGGTAAGCTGTTTACTTTTCCGCGTGCCATCCAAATGGACTTTGTTATAAGTATAGTGCAAGGCTGTTCATAAGAAACCACATCACAGCTGATATAAACATTTGTCACCGGTTTAAAAAAAGAAAAGATGAATCTCCTTGATCATGTGACCAAGTATTTTTTTTTTTTTTTTATGACTGTTCTTGAACCAATGTTTATAGGCCTTTTGAGTGTTGTATGTCAAATGCCGGCTAGGTTTGTGCAGGTGTTCAGTGTTCATACAAACAAACCGTGTCCTTGTTTTTCGATTAGATCCTGGTTTGAGTCGCTCCTGCGCAGAAAGGCGAGGATCACATTCCGTTTTCGTGTATGTGGGTGTTTTCAAAGAATTCCATGATTTCAGAATTCCAGCGCTCGGTGAGACGCTTCGCTCACTTAACTTCACGTTACTTCACCGGTTTGCAGTCTCTTTAAACAGACTCTCCACACATCTTCAGTGCTTAGATTTGTAATGTGAGCAAACTACTCCTTTTGAAGCAAACATGACCTTAATAACAGACTTGGGCTGTTCTAGTCTGTAACTTAATCTGCATGCGGAACTGTCTCTCCTCCCAATCATTACTCTTTCACTTTGAAACTCTGGGCATTCAGGTTGTTAGATGATTAAAATCATTTATTCCGCTAAAATTGATGTAAAATAAGTATTTGTATATTCACCTAAATGGGTATTAATTATTTTTGCTACCATGAAATGAGTAAATGACAATTCTTGATCGTTAAAGGGATTTGTTTGGCCTTATTGCCTCTCTCTCGCCAGATCTAATTTCACACTGACGTATAGCACCGCTTGACTCTTATGAAATGCAGTTAATGAAGCAACCCATAGTCCTGTCAGTGCATCCGCTTCAAGCTTAATTCCCTGACCTATCTTCTGTTCCAGCTGCTGTATTTGTGTCCGTTATTGTGTCACATGTCAAAATGATTGAGGGGGAGGGGGGGTCCCAACTCTTGTTCCCAGTGTTCACTGTGAGATCTTTTTTACTCCTATTTTGTTAATATCTTTGTCCTGACATCTACTAAGAGCAACTTTATTTTATTGAGATTTTATGGGGAAAAAAATGTTTTATATAAAAGAAAGCACGCGATGTTTTGAACAAACAGTGGATATTTATCAGAGGGATAGTGAAATGCTGGGTCCAGTTGTATGACGAAACCATCTTAGGTGGTGTCAAGGGGACAAACGAGCTTGTGGCTGATACTGTTGTCTCCCCCTAGCATCTAGTGGGAACGCGTGCCAGCCTGCCAGCTCAGTAGAAACAGGTTTCTGGGATTCTCCTGACCCTTGCTTCTTCTTCTCTTGTCCCAGAGAGCACATTCTGTTTTATTTCTTCCATCGGTGTCGGAGGTTTGGCTGGGGAGCTGAACCGACTGTCTGCTTGTTTCCACTTGCCCTGTGATAGTGCATAATCGTGTCGCTGCAGCCATTTCACCAGCATCTCTCTGGGACACGTATGGGAGGAATACCATTCACATTCTGAAAATTAGCTGTTCCTTCAGTAGACACTTGTCACATTGTGTTAATGTTTCCACAACTGGGTAACAATTTACCTAAACATGGTGTTTTAACATTGGGAGAACCTTGGTTTCAATGCTCCACTGCTCTTTGGTTTCAGTAAGGTGTCCTTTGTTGGCAAAATATTTTTAGGGAAATTGAATTTCCCAACGATATGACAAGTGTCTAGTGAAGCAACAGTGGCTCCAGTTCAAAATGTGAAGGTGTCCCTGTAGGCAGCAGGGTTGGGAGAATCCTTTCACATCCCTTTTCCCCCGATCTAGGTGGCTCCTCACCTAGCAATAGGGACCAAGAGGAGGGTGTGTCCCTGTGTATTTCAGACAGACTGATATCTGTGTACACCACTATACTGTATGTCCCATGTTGTGTTCTTTATTGTGCTTCTAAATGGGAAATAAATGGTTAACCCTACCCTTGGTCATTTCTGCAACCCAGACAGTGTCATCATGCTCCTGGCTTCCACCTGAATGTTTACTTGGATATCTTATACAGTACATGTGTATGTATATAATATATGCATAGGCCTACATCCGTACAGTATGTTGTTTTGTATCAGTTCTGTAAGGAAAAGGAATCAATCCACAATTTTGTGACCTTTTTTTAATTAAATGGCCAAACCAAGAGGGCAAAATAAACAAATATGTGAAACCTTACCTGGCTGTTTTTATTAATTCAGCCCTGCTTTTCTAAATGATAACTTGTGGACAACTGCTGCCATTTCCAGTGTTTACTCAGGTCAGCACTGATTATAGTGATTCAGATGCAATACGCTACAATTGTTTTTCTATATTGCACACAATACATTCTGACATTCTGATTACCAGCCCACAAAGACTTGCCTCATTCCTCAGACCACAAGGAACCTGAAGGCATCTTAAAAAGAAATTCAATTGATGTTATTGCCAGCACTGGCACATAACCAAGACTGATTTATAAATATATTTTATAATTAAGTTTCCCTGATGTTCTGCATGTGATAGACTGCTATTCTCATGACAGTAAAGGCCGTTTGTTTATCAATATTGTATACTGAAACCATAAAGTAACTCTAAATACTTTAATTCCTTTCTACAAAGATTAATTGTGGTCATTCATGAATATATCAAGTGCAAAGAGAAGACAGCAAAACAAAGTGCAACAATTCTCACCCCAGCCTGCAGATGTTTATTGCCTCAGCTTTTATGCATCTGACATTTCATAGAGGAGACAGTTTGAGATAAACGCAGTAAAAACATGACAGACACAAACTTATCTGAATTGTACAAAAGGGGCACTTAATAAAATAAAAATATATCTTTTCATAATCTTAGTCTTTTGTACATGTAAAAAAAAAAAGCTATATTTACAGCAACACTTGATGCAAGACAAGACAGTACAAAGCCTATAATGCTACTTTCTGTTCCCTGCCAGGCCTCTGCAGTGCTGGGATGCGTTAACTGGGAAGTGTTAATGAGGTTGGTGTAGGCGATGAGCTGCCGGGTTGGCCAAGAGTCCCAAGATGGTGGAGAGACAGTGCAGCTTTTCCTTCACGTGCTCCGGCAACTTCTCGTTCTCCTTATACCTGTGAGGAAGACGGGCAGCTCCATGTGAGCAACTGGGGCCTGTCACAACTACAACTCTGCTAACAAATGCATCAGAAGGATCTGGAAATGTTCAGCTTTGAATTATATTGTGCTAAGTTGTGAAAATATTGCAGTGTTTCCTCTGGATTTTTTTCTAGATGTGGAGTTGTAATTTTGCATCTGAGACCCAGGTTCACGAGAATGGTTCTTTATTTGGATATTTATTATGACACATGGACAATTGTGCTGTAATTGTCCATGTCATTTTGGGGGGATTGGCCTGAGTAATGAGGCCAGATGGTGACTTTTCATGGTTATTACATTTTTCTAACTGTGGGGGCGCACCACAGCTAAATAAATGTAATGGAAACAGTGGATACGAATTAATTTTGAATAATCACATCAGCTGGAAACGAGTTTCTTGCGCTAGTGCCACAGATAGTCGAGCAGAGCTTTGTCTCCCGTGTCTCCCTCTCTACTTACCAACTGTCTGAACAATAAAATGCTGAAGGAGAGCAGACTGCCCACTCTACTTTTTTTAATAAAACGGTTAGTTAATCTACACACAAGGCAACAGAAGGACAGAACTAGTGTTTAAAGTGTTGTGTACCTGGTGATCCGCCCCTCTGGAGACGTGTAGGTGATGCAGGAAACTCCTGCCTGCACCACCAGCTGAGACCCGTCGTTGAACTGCACCCACACCTCTCCACTGGTCAGCTACAGACACAAACAGGCACAAACACATCGATATTCAACCTTTTGACACCAGAGAGGTTCTATAGCTGATTATAAAATATTAAGGGAAGCGTTTATCAATTACCTGGGATGCCCATCCGACGTTGGGCACGAATATCGACTTAACCACTTTCCCCGCGCTGTGCGACAGGTCCTGTCTTACTGGGGAGCTTTTCTTGTTCAGGCTGGCCGAGGTGAAATCTGATCCATCATACGAGATCATCTGGTGATTTAAAATGAAAAGAGATTTCAGGAAAAAAATATCTAATCATAGTCCACCTGTTAAAGTCTCTAAATACATCTGTCCATCTGTCAGGCTGTGAGACACCCACCGAAGGAGTGATGCGTGGAGGTTGGGGAGGTGAAGCCGCGTCAGCAGGCACCGGGTGGGGCGGCAGCGATGACGAGCATGGAGAGTCTGGGTTGGCAGGTCTCCTAGGAGGGGAAGACATACCCAGAACTGAGATTAGCCACACAAGACCAAACAGGAGAACCGAAAATATACAAATGATAGCGAGTTCCTCTCACCTGCCAATAGTTATGGGGAAGAAAGGAGTGTTCTTGGTGCTGCGCTGCTCCTCTGCGATGATGGCGGCCTCCAGAGACAGACACATGCCGTGGCCCTCATCTGACAGCTCCACATACAGCCTGCTCTCTGGGCTCAGGCCGCTCAGCCCCACCTCGCCCTTCACCGTGTACGACTTCCCGCTCTTCTCAACCACTCGCACCAGCTCCGACGTCTTGTGGGTCTTTGCTCCTGTTTCAACACAGAGAGTCAAATGATGTTTATGGAGCATTATATTGTAAAAAAAAAAAAAAAAAAGCAGACAAATTCAGACAGAAAAGGGTCAGTGCAGTGGGGTCACAATGTGTCAACCTCTGACTCACCGTCATAAAAGCAAACTTCCAGGTCTGCGTTGGGAGAGTTCTCCATCAGCATGCACTTGGCATACTTGGTGTAAAGGGTCACTTTGGGAGTCTTGGATTTCACGAGCTGCACAAACTTGGAGGCATACTGGTACTTCTTCCAATATTTCTCTATAAATGACACAAAAATAAAAATCTACTAGGATACTTTTTATTATTTTGTATCAGCAGACGTTATCAGTTGTGGTGCATCAGCATACCTGGAAGATCCTCGTAGCTACAAATCAGAATATCTTCTGGAGGGGCAGGGGGGCAGTCCAGCACAGGAAAACCCTTTCCATCATTAGGTTGGTATATTGTCACCTACATGGGATAAAAAGGTGAGATTTACGGGAGTGGTAACTATTAAAATTCAGACTGCATTATGTCATTAAGTTTGCATTATATTATACTGGTATACCACCCACTACAAGAGAGGTACAAACAGATTTAGAAGGGGAGTTAGTAAGTGATATTCAGACTGGTGAAGTTACTGGAACTCACCATTGAACCATCACAGGATATCCGAAGGACTTCTTTGACCCTCTCTTGACCGCCATGGCACTTTAACAGCTCCATACACACTTCACCAGTGTCCTGGATGCTCACCTGTAGACAGACGAAAAACAAGACAACATGAGATTAGAAACCAACAATTTTCTGAACCGATCATGCACAGTGAAATGCAGGAGAGCCTATCAGCAGATAATAACAACATGAGCAACATCTTACAACAGCATTTTTGGTCTTCTGTCTGATAGGTTTCAGTCTGGAAGCGCACAGAGGTGGGGCCGCGTCTCTCAGAGTTTTCTTCTCCTTATCCACACTGTGCTTGGCTGAGGGCAGCTTCATCTCTCTGCCATGCGGAGGCTGGAACTCGGCTCCAGGTATATTCTCCCTGTATGAGTCAGGGTTGGGGGGAAGGGGGTGGTGCAGGTGGTGGTGAGGGTTGGCCCCTCGGCCCGGCGGCTTGTCTGTCCAGGAGTTGTGAACCCCTAAAGGCCCTCTGCCGCTGTGGAAACTCCCACTGCTGCTGTGAGCGCTGCTGTCTGTGGGCCTCGGGCCGGAACCTGAGCGAGGAAAGAAAACATTTGTTAGATTTGTAGGCAGGGTTGCCTAGTGGTTAGACAGCCTAACCCATACCATGATCAACATGCCTAACCCATGGCAAGATCCCAGGTTCAATCCACACAACAGCCAAGGTTGTGTCCATGAACAGGCATGTGTCCCTTCAAAGTGTCCTCAAGCAAGACATTGAACCACTACCTTCTCATTCACTGCAAGTCATTCTGGATAAGAGCATCAGTTGAATGCTTAAATTTATATAATTCTGAAATCAACCACACACACACACAGCTAATTAAACAACAGAACAGTGACTTTACCATCTTTACTGAACCAATTAGAAACCTCCTCCGGGTCTTGGAACTGCAAGCTTGGTGGATGTACAGTTTGTGTGGATAATGAAAACCCAGAGCTGAAAAAAAACAACAGAGAAATTGCACTCAGTTAAAGTTAGTCAAAGACAATATTTGAAAAGTGAATGAAAGAACATAATTGAGAGATATTTTACTTGGCTGATTGTTTGACGGGGGGCGAAGGTAGCCTTCCATGCTCTGAGAACGGATGTGGAGTGGATGACATGGGGAATACTGGTCTTCCTGAGCCAGTTAGAGTCTCTTCTGAGTGGCATCTCCCCAGCTCAGCATGGCCCATCCCGTGGCCCAGTGCAGCAGAGCTGGACCGGTCTGAGGAGTGAGCCCTCCTTAGGTAGCGAGAGTGGGGCTGTCCGCTCTCTTCACTATAAACCGCCCTGCTCCTGCCCTCTCTGTGAGCGGGCTGCTGCTGCCACTGGTCTCCATCCTCAAAACAGGCGCCGTTGGGCTGGCGTGGAAGACTTGGGACGGGCGTCATGCGGTTGGGCAGAGCAGAGCCTATCATGTGCCTGGTTCTCCTCTGGAGGCGGTTGCTGCTGCTGGCTGAGGTGGAGGAGGTGCAGGCTGTGGAGATTGTGGCGATGCCGCTGTCCATGGATCCTGCATCCCCCAGCCCCAGCTCCTTGGTCCTGACCAGCAGGCTCTCGGTCATGAACGGGTGGTCCAGCACTGCAGACAGGCTGGGGCGCTGGGCGGGGTCCTTCTGCAGCAGCTGGTGGATCAGGTCCTGAGCCTCTAGAGAAACGTGGCCGGGCATCTCATATTCCCCAAGAACCACTTTGGAGAGTGTGTGTTTGACTGTGTCCGTGTCAAACGGAGGGCGACCCATCAGGAAGGCGTAGAACATGCACCCCAGTGACCAGACATCTGATTCCAGGCCATGGGCGCTGCGGGTGGCCACCTCCGGGGAGATGTAGTTGGGTGTCCCGCACATGGTGAAGTGCTTTTCGTTTGGGAGCTTGAGCTGAGTGGCCAAGCCAAAGTCAGCTATCTTTATGTTCATGTTGCTGGTCAGCAGGAGGTTTGACAAAGTCAGATCCCGATGCATGATGCCATGGGTATGCAAATACAGCATTCCTTTTACTATTTGATGCATGAAATGCCTTGCTGTGAAACAAAAACAATGCAACAAATTTTAAAAGACAGGGATGGTGGCTCGCAAAGCAGGTGAACGCTTATCTACTACAACATAATTCACATTTAGTTTACTAAGAAGTAAAACAGTTTAAATACTTTATTTCAAGTACAAATCATGACTGACCTTCATCCTCAGAGAAAGGTGTCTTCCGGTCTTTGAGGTACCGGCTCATCTCTCCATTATGGCACATCTCCAACACCAAGTACACATAGTTGCTGTCTTCAAAGTAGTTGTACAGCTTCAAAAAAAGAAGACAAAATAACACAGCATTACTGATAGTGTCGTCGAAGTGAGGATAGTGTAAGAAAATGTGACTGAAAACTCTTTCATGGTTTGGCCAAAAGATTTTCAGTGTAAATGAGGCGCAGCTGTAGCTTTGGAGTTTTTCCATGTTTAGAAATACTCATTGGACTGTCCTAGGCGACACAGAAATATCACGTGAATTCTTAAAATGACTGGCATTCACCTTTAAGCACATTCTTGTCTGCTGTAGTCAAGTTATATTCAAAGTGCATTTCACAACAAAACTGTCACAATACACTTTACAGAAAATCAGCCAATTGAAAGGCAAAGAGACACATACATAACACAATTGACATTATATAGTGTAATAACAATAAACACAACCAAATTGTAAACAATCACAGGGAATTAGTGATGTCCAACCAATTTTACCTCAAGTATTGAAGGGTGCTTCAAACGGCACTGAATCTCCACTTCGTTTATCACACGCTGGACCATACCAGCTTTGTGCATTGCTTTTTTGTCAATCTGCAGAGGGGAACAATAGAGATAATTACACACCTGCTGCCCATAGGCGCGACAAGTAATGTGGTACAGTGCTGCTGGTGCTTTGGTCTGGTGGTTAGTAGTCAATCTGTTGCCCACAAAGACAGTGGACTTTTCAGGTCTATTCTGTAGGGAGTCTAGGGACCACAAGAGCCCCATGGGATGGAGTTAGGGTCTAATAATCCAACAGTCCCCGTTGACACTTTAACTGTTGGCGGATGGCAACAGCTTGAGGGTATAAATCTCAAAAATCTACCACTTTTAAGTGCCCACATTTATTACAATAAGTAAGCCAAAATCACCCTGTACAACTGACAAACAAACAAATGGTGGGTGAGTAATTCTTACCGTTTTGATTGCAACCTCCACACCAGTGTTCACTGATTTTGCCCGGTAAACACAAGCAAAGGAACCCTTTCCAAGGAGGGTGAGGACTTTAAAATCCTAAATGAGGATGAAGAAAAAAACATCAAGGTGTCTGCAAGCAATACACTTCAAATCATCATGTAAATATGATTGTGAGGATAATTTCTGAATACAAAATAATACTATTTTGATCCCCTGTCAGTTAGACAGGAGCCTGTAAAGCATGATACCTCAATCCTCAGCTCCTGAGCAGATGATAAAATTCTCTCTTCATTTCTGCTGACTAGGATTTCAGTGGAGAGGTTTTGAAAGAAATAGTGAATAACTTGATCAAACATCGTCCCTCTAGCCTGCGACATGTTGGCTGTAATAAGTCAAGCCAAATACTGTCGTTAGCCTTAGAAGTGGGCTTTTGGTCGTCAGGACACATAGGAAATCCTCCCACAGCAACGTTAACTGACAAACAAGCCATCTACACCTGACGCTGTCATATGGCCAACCAAAACCTTTAATTATCCCGGCTGTCTTCCCGCTACCGAGGACCACTTATGCCCGTTTCCAAGCAGCACGTTACTGATGCCAAGGGAACAACACTTGTCCCCAGAGAGCAGGGTGAGCTCACACACTCAGGCACCAAGGCTGCAAGCTAACGCTTTGCCGTAGCGATCGACTTAACGTTAGCTCGCCAACTGTACATTTTAAACGTTTCAATTAAATACACTGGATTAAATGTTTCCATGACATGTTGTAAAGTTTACTTGTAGTGCTAAACACCGTTCAACCCTCGACTAGCTTAGCTGACCAACTTTAACGTTAGCCTCAAGCGTAATGTTGGTTAAAGTTAGCTGGCTGGTGTTAGCTTCTGTTGCCACTCACCTCAATTTTATCGCCGATTGAAACACTCATCTTGCTTGATTTTGGTCTTGCAGATGCATGTAGGTATATATCCGTATTTTTTCCCCAACTGCGTGCATCGAGTCGTTATAAGGCTTCTCAAAGGGCAATTAAATGTTATTATTTTGTTCCCCTCCAAAAGTTTGCAATTTCTTCCATTTTGAAAATATCCGCCGTTACTCTCGTGCCAACGTCATGGACTACGTCATACGACAACAAGCCGTGCGTGCCACGCCCATTTTAAAGGCCGCGCCCACGGCCTCGTTCGATTCCTCATGAAGAAACAACATCCTAGCCATTATTCTCAGTCAAAACTTGTTATGCTGCTCCTGCAGACAAGTGTCATTTTCAAGATCCATAGCCCTACCCTTTAAGCTTTTGCAGTTCTAAACAGTAGTCAAGACTACAGTATACCTATTAGGGATGTGATTTTGGTTCCCCTCCCATTGCATTTGTTTTCCTGGACAATCAAATCTCAATTACCTCATCATTTCCTATTTTTTGGAGCTGTCCCAATCACATGCCCAAGCTTCACTGACCCAGAGAATTAGCCATTTTCTTTAAAGACCTGACCGTCAGTAGCTGAAAATCAAACAATTTCAGACTAAAGAAAGTTTGTCTTACAGACAAATGTATTTATTATTTACCATCTTTAAATCCCATGACTTAAATATGGAAAATGCATGAAAATAAATAAAGGAAATAGGCAGCCAATCACTACCTAAGAGATTCGGTGCATCAAGCATTGCCATTTTAACACTAGGAATGTGTTCTTTATATACATATACTATATGTGCTGGCTGCTTTAAATTACTAAAATAGTATTTACAGTTTCTAGACATGGACATCATTTCAAACTCATTAAATACAAATATATATATATAATATGTATTATTGCATACATACTAATAAATCAATCAGCCATAGCAACTGTTTGGACAGCACTTTCTATTTCTCTTAGGTTATGAGTGATAGGATTTACTACTGATATTGGACACTTATGAGACATGGAATGCAAACGCAAAAGCTTACCTACCTGAATGGTACAGAGAAAACAGTTTTACTTCAGAATCAGAGTTTAATCTATTGCATGATCATTCTTCCATTTATTAGGTATGTCAAACCTTTAAGAGAGTAAAGCACACCATTGTCACACACAAGGGTGAAGGGGTGAAAACAAAAAATTCAAAAGGAGAAGTCCAACAGGGGAACACAAAAAACAAATGCACACAACACCCTGCTGAGTGGCTGGTAAACATGGAGAAATGGTCCCAGGTATTGATGTTTCTACTGTCTAAATGGTCAGCAATGGTAACCGGATGGTGATGGTTGCAGAGTTTGGTTGTGGGACAGAGGTCTCAGTCCACCTCCATCTCTCCCGAGGCAGACTTTGTCTGGTGGCTCCCCTTGGCGTCTCCCTTCCCCTCTGCTCCTTGCTTGGCCGTCGGCCCATTATGAGCTCCGCTGTTTTTATCATTCTCTTCCGACGCCTCCTCTACTTTGGGCTTTGGCCTGTTGATCACTGGATTGCACATATCCTCCAGTTCCTGGTGAGTATGAAGTGTAGAGTGAGTATTGAGTCTAGTGAGAAATCAGCAGATCTTATCACCGCTAATGAAAGAAGGAATTGCATCTTGAATTGTCACTTGCGTACCTGTATTTTGGCAATAATGTCTGCTACTTTGACGATGGGATCCTGAGTAATGGCGAGTTTGCTCTGGGCGTTCATCTTGCTGTTCATCCAGCCCATGCTTTCATTCACACACTTCTCCACAACGCTCATTTCCTCTGCATTCAAATGCAGGTATCGCTCATCCTAGCATGGAGTTTGTGACAAAAGAGAATCTTTAACATGGAGTAGAGGCTTCAGTTTCATTACTTATACCCTCTATATTTTAACTATCTATCAAGTCACTTCTATGGTTTTACTTTAATTACATCTCAAAAAAAGAACAAAACATAGAGGCTTGGTGTCATTCACAGTAAAGCTTTACAAATTGTAAAAAGTTTACAAATTGTGCCCTAACACTTTATAATGCCAAACTTTGGAACATACTGTCTCCTTTGCTCATTTAAACAATTTGTGAATTAAAGAAGACGGAAAGGCCACTGCTTTCAAGGGGTTTACCTTCTGTTTATAGGAGTCCACAGCCTTCATGTAGAGCTGCAGTTTCTTGCCCAGCTCTTCAAAAGCCCTCGGCCTGTCCTCCTGCTCTCTGTGCCGCTCCTGAATGGGCTGACCAAACCTCTGGAAAAGGATGGAATATATATTATTAGCATATTTTCTACGGTTATTCTCACTTTCTGGTACATGTGGCATTCGAGGCCAGTTGGGAAGCTTGTCAAGACAAACCTCAACTTGAACCCAGCCCTCTGTGCTCATATAAGTGCTTTTCAGTAGTTTGTGAAAGCACATCTGTCTCAGTTTACTTCAGTCAACTGCAAATAATTGAAACTGAAAATAGAAACTCTCGCGCAGTAAACAAAGGCAAACCTTGAGTGCGTCCAGCTTGTCCACATAGACCTGTTTGGGTTGGTCCTCTCCCTCTTCGTACAGCCAGTTCTCTGTGTCCTCCAGCATCAGCGTCAGTCGGTTACCGTCCTGTTGGTGAGGGCCGGGCATCCAACAGACATCAGTAACATATAGTGCATTCTCTACAGCGACAGCACCCAGTATACTAATCCTTACTGCATTACTGTGAATATTATTAGGTAACAGAGGTATATGCAAGTAATCAGCCCTCACCTCCTCAGTGATATACTTTTCATACAGTCCACAGAGTTTGTCCCGCAGGTCATATACATACTCCTCCACCGCGTTTTTAGCATCGTTCCGCTCTTTCTCCAGTTTGTCCTGGACAATCATCTGGCCCTGAATGGAAAAGCCACATACACACACACACACATACAGTATTTGTCTCTTCAGAGCCAAAACATGTCTAATGGCCTAATGGCACACACCTAAAACTGTCAGGTGTCTAAGTCAAATCAAGGCATTTAGATACTTTTTAAAAATGTATTTTCATAGCATTTCTGCTTTATTTGAAAGTATACAGAGCGTGACAGGAGGTTTTTAATGTCATTGACCTTTTAAATAGACACACATTAGACCATGGACCTCCATTTGATAAGATTTTGCCCTGTGGAACGCCATCTGAGAAGATTTTTGTAGTTAGTTATGATTTTGCATTGAATTTTGTAACTCTATATACTGTAGGTGGAATGATGACAAAAGAAGGAAGAGAGGAACCTATAGTCAAAATAGTCATCCTTGTATCCTCTCATGGTGCTCACTTGTGAATTAATAGTGAAATTGAACTATTCCTAATTCCTAAAACCCCTCAAGACCCCCTGGAACATCTCAGGACGTCACTTTGGAGATCATTATGCTCGAGTTTTGCACAGTGGACCTGTAAGTCGTCAAAACATGAAGTACTTTTTGAAAACTCCATGCCACAGTTGGACATCTCCCAGGATATCCCTCTTTCCTCTGGGCCCAAGCGATCACTATTCCAATTAGACCATGACTCAGCGCTTCCAAAGGCCACCCGAGGGACCTCACCTCGTACTCCACAAAGTCATTGAGGACGTCCCTGTCCAGCTGTCGTATGGTGTTGGTCAGGATGGGCAGATCAGTGCTCTTCACCTTCACTTTGGGTTTGCTTCCCCCTGCTGCTGGGTCCTGCTTTTCCCCCGCAGCCCCCTCCTGGATTTATGAACCAGAAAACCAAATCAGTCCTAGCTGTAGTCCTATTACAACCTGATACCAACTGATATTAATCAATTTTTTTTAGACTAATGTATATGGTTCTATGTAATTCTAGCCCAACTGACCTTACTGCTGGAACTGGCATCCTCGTTCTGCTGGTCCCCCTGGCTCTGGCCTTCCTGGTCCACCTGCATTTTGGTCTGAGATACAACACACACTCAGTGACTTTATCCAAATTGTCTCACAAATTGTCTCTATAATATCTGAATTATCTTTAAAAGAGCGCAAGGGATAGTTACATAAAAACGTGTGTGTGATGGAACTATCTTTTAAAGGATCTAAACCAGCTTAATTTAAGATGCACTCCCCTCCTATTAACATGAATGGCAGTAAAAGACAGTAGAATATTAAAATATGGTAATTATAATGCTATGATCAGGATAAGCAAACCAGTCATGTGCTTATGGAGTCAGTTCACTTTCAGTTGTAGGGATTTTCCTCGATAAAAGCAGAGGGAGGCAAACTCAAAAGCCCAGAATGGATAGAAAATGGGCTTTAAAAAAGTCCAGACTGTCTTATCAGGCGGAAAAACAAAGATTAGAAGATTAAGTGAGACTCATAGAGATCAGTTGATTGCAGCTGTGTGATACTTTCACAAAAGGGCCCGAAGCTGATTAGATGAGGAACATTTTTTTTTTTTTTTAAATAAAACATCTTACCTGGTCCTCTGGCCTGCCTTCATTCTGCACCATGGGCTCCATGTCCATTTGCATGTCCTCTCCCTCTCCTTTCTGCTTCTCAATCAGAGAGGCGCTGGATACGCTGAAGATGCCGTGGACGTTGACGCGCACTTTGACCTTGACTTTAGAGCTGTCTCCATCTGGCTGGGGAACCACATTCTGTACAGAAAAGCATCCTGGGAAAAAGAGAGAGAGAGAAAAAGCGAGTGGTTTATTCAACAGTTTCAATTTGACAAGCACACTTCAGAATTTAGAGGCGCTCAACAGATTCCCTTTAGAGAGAAGAGGAAGAGGATGAAGGAACACGTTGCAAACTGAAATCCCACCTGAGACTGTGCACACACACACACACACACACACACACAGAAATGTAAAGAAAAAGCTAGACTATGACGGTGGCTGGCTGAGTCATTAGGACCCATCAGTGTTCTGTGGGACACTATGCCTTATTCCTAATTACCATCCAGATTGCAGATCCCTACAGGGACTCAGACACAACTGGGCCACCCAGAAACTCTACCTAGGCCACATTCATCATTCATCTCTCACACTCCAGCCACTTCAGCGGCTCGAAAACGGAGCCAAATATCTGGACAGTTTTGCATCTTAAAATGCTGTGGATCGCTCTCTATGGAGGCAGAACTGAGCGAGGGCTAATCACTGGTTCACAGGCAGGCTCTTTGACGTTCAGAGCGCAGCAGCAGTTACCTATCCTGTGGTCCGGGTATGGGAGGTCTTGAGGGCTGCTGTAGAAGGCTTCCAGGTCAAAGGGCTCCTTCTTGTGGAAAGTGATTACTTTGGAAAAGGGAGCGGCATGATTCTTGCTGAACACCTCACACTCTCTGTGACAAGGAGGCAGTAAAAGAAAAGTCACACGTTGGGGAAACACCATCAGCACATATCTTCAAGCTAGATGACCTAGCTTGATTTACTACACAACAAATTTCACGACTTGAATTAATAAAGTTAACAAAGTGTCCTTGCCCGACTCCATCGTCTGTAGGTGATTTCCAGCGCAGAGTAATGGGAAAGGGAACCGCATCAGTGATGGAGAATTCACGCACCTTAAACGCTGGGGACAAAATTGCACACTACACCCGAACATTAAGCACGCACACACACACACACACACATCACATAACATAAACACAGACATCAGGAGAGAAACATGCAAAATTTGCTATGTATGTGCTTTCTCAAATGCAGCGCTTGCATAAAAAACAGTACAGTATCAAACAATAATAAGAATATTATCTGAAGAAGAAGAATATCCTATATCTTACTATACTATCATAATTTACTACATTATATATTACTGAACGATATTTGTACAGCACTTTAGATACAAAATGCTGCAAAATAAAAGGCACAAAACAAATATATCAAAAAACCATCAGCTCTATAATCCCACCTGTGTCAGAAGGATCATACCTGAAGTGCGCAGCCTCTAGCTACAGCCTCGTCTGCGTTGAGCGTGGTGCTGATGTCTTTGCCGAAGAACTTGGAGATCCTCTCTTTGATAGCTGGGATTCTCGTGGCTCCGCCCACCACCTCCACTGCATAGATCTCGTCCCGGCTCAGCTCTGTCACAAAACATAACACACACGACTCACTGGATTCTTTGTTTTTCTGCCATTCAAACAATATTCTTGACTGAATTCAACCAAACCTGAAAGACCTACTCGACTGGTCAAGGACAGCTTTCAGCGGCAGCTCCACTCTCGACAGATACTGAGCGCACAAATCTTCAAACTGGCCCCTGATGTTGACAAGTAGGAGCGAAGAAGCATTAATTTCCATGACATTTTTGCAATTCCATCATAAAGATGCAAGATGGAGGAGAAAAAACACGTATGCACCTGTTCATCTTGCCGGAAACGTCAATGTCGTTCATGAAGCACTCTATGTTCAGAGGCAGGTCGGAGGAGTTGGCGCTCATCAGCTTCTTCAGCTTCTCGCACTCCTGGTAGAGGCGCAGCACAGCCCGGGGGTTGTCCCGCACATTGAGCCGGTACCTGCCCTTGAAGTCGTCGCAGAAGTAATCCACCACGGCCTCGTCAAAGTTCCGCCCGCCCAGGTAAGGGTCAAACGCCGTGGCGAGCACCTGAGAGAACAAGCTGCCGTTGAGTTTGGGGTTTAAGGATGTAGGTGTTGTGTTTATGGAAAATAGAAATGCTGACCTTAAGTTTGCCTTTGTTGAAGGCGGTGATGGAGACTTGGTATGATGAATGTCCGATGTCCACAAATACCACGTTTCTCGGCTTCTCCTCTGGAGTGGGAAGGTCCTGTTTGTAGATCCCATAGGCCAAAGCCACTGTGAATCCAAAAACAAATAACACACAAGTCACATTCTGCAAATATATTAGGTTTTCCTTGTATGCACTGAGGGTCTAGGTAGGTTGGGCTATGTAGAATAGTGTGTCTTGTGCTTTTCCAGATGTTTGTCCTATATCATTCTGTTCTATGGTTGATTGTTGATCAGTTGGATCTAGTTAGGCTCATTCTCTGTGAAGTCCTTTGAGGCATGCATGTGATGAAGGGCTATATAAATAAACAAACTTGAACTTGATATTAACATGTGCTCAAATGTTTATAGCAAAGACATTTTAGTTTTTGTTGTGTTATGAAGTTCACTGTTTCACTGTTGCTCTCTTGCAGGTTTCAGATACAATTAAGTAACTGTCATAATTTTAAAGTAAAAGGTAAAACCCAGAGTTAAAGGGTCTAAAGTGAGCACCTGCTTATTTTACAGTAATGGTATTGCCTTAACATATTTTGGTGCAATCCACACAAAGTTGGAAACAGATGCTGAGACTCACAGCACCCTTCCAACTTGCTGCTATGCACCCATTCCAGAAATTTCACCACTAGCAATTTTCACAGGAACACTGACCTGCAGTGGTGTCATTAATCAAGCGCAAACAGTTCAGCCCTGCGATTTGAGACGCATCAAACACAGATCGTCTTTCAGCATCTGTGAAAAAACTTGGGACCTGTAAAATAGAGCGCAAATCAATACGTATCAATGGGGTGTTTCATAAATTATTCTGATTGAATGGCCCCATGTGATGTTTCCATCACTCACAGATATGACACAGTCCACCACCGGCTTCTTCAGCGCGCTCTCGGACGTCTCCTTCAGCTTGGTCATCAGCATTCCTGTGATCTGCTCAATGGTGAACACTTTGTCCTCGTCCAAATACCGCACCTGGAAAGGAGACACAATTAGGTTGTTTAAGAATTGTTAAAGAATTTAAACCAAATTCACAGCAAATTAGAAGCCAAAGCAGGAATGGTTGCTAATAGGCTGTTTTGAAGTGAAGTACAGTAAAAAAAAATACCATGACAATTGAATTAAAAGGACAAAAGCGTATATTGACAACAGAACAAGTACACAGTCAGGCTCAGAGAGAAAGGGACACAACAGAAAAGCAGTGAAAAAGAACTCACTGGAAATGTGTACAGTGCTTTACCTTAATTCCAGTGTTGCCGTTGGCCAGCTTATGCAAGCTGTAAGGCAGTTTGGGTTTTTCTCCCTGGACAAATGGGTCATCAAAGGCTCTGCCGTGGAACTTTTTGAAGCCATGGACTGTGTTTTTGAAGTTTGTTATAATCTGAAATAAGGAGATCCTTATTAGAGACATCTTTTACAATGATTACTATGTGAATGTGAATTATGCAAATGTGATTCTGTGGGTTATGAACTTCTCCAAACAGAAAGACTAACAGTTAATGGTTGTTTAACAATTTTAATGTGTAATGTTCCTTTTATTACAGAAATCAGACAAACTGCCATGGTTGATCTTACTTGACTCTTGGCTGCATTTCCAATGATGCGGTTTTTGGAGGCCAAAGACACACAAGCCCTAGAGGGAATACGAAAACATCAGCAAATTAGGTTCACAATAATAATCCTGCTGATCGATGAGGCAGATGTGGCAGAACTATCAGGGAGAGACGGCTGTAGAAAGAATTAAAAAATGAGCGTTGAGAGATAGCTCGCGATTTAGGGAATTGCACAAGGGAGTCTGAGGAAGAACTACAAACTAGGGCAGTGAGACAGAACAGTTCACCTTCAAAAGTAAGCTGATCCTCCCCTAAAACATCACCTCCCAAACCCATTTAACACTTCCACACCAACAGCAGTTCATTGTGCCACTGACAAAGACGAATCCTTCTAGTCACACGGGGCTGAGGGATCCATTTCACATCAGTTGGCAGTGACAGGTCACTCCCTAGTTCCACCTTTCCACATAAATGTCCCCAGTCAGTTCATTAGGGATTAAAGGTGCAATGCCCAGGCTCCCACCCCAGCTCCATATGTCTATTTTCAGTATGGATGCTGCAGCAAACGCATTCCAGTTTGTCTGCCACTTGTCTCTCCAGAAACAGAGGCCTAGCCTGGGTATTCCTTGTTATTGGTTATTAATTTATTAGTGACACAAATCATTGGTTCATAATGTCCTCTATCATTCAAACAATATTAACAATAGGATAAACAATAGGCTTTAATTCAATAAAGTTTACGGGCTGGTTCTGGTTGAGAGGGTTCCTCAGAGGATGCAGCCTTTTGGTACAGGCCAGAACAGACGCACTATCGCCACATCATGTCAAAACCTTTTTACTTTTCCTGTGCCACATATACTAACATCTTAACAGTCCGTATAAATAACC
This sequence comes from Centroberyx gerrardi, assembly GCF_048128805.1. Lineage (NCBI taxonomy): Eukaryota > Metazoa > Chordata > Actinopteri > Beryciformes > Berycidae > Centroberyx > Centroberyx gerrardi. Next base: position 14,393,230 of record NC_136013.1, on the reverse strand, counting down.
TCATGTCTTCTTTCAGTTGTCAATCTGAAGCCAACTTTGACGCGCACTGCGCAGCACTATAATGCGCTCTCAAAGCCAAGTGCGTGTCATGGCATCATGAGACAATTCAACGTGTTTGACCGTGGCAGTGTTAGAGACACTTTTCGGCCTATAGAGAAGGTCATCACAGAGTGCAGCCGAGACATGCGACATTTTGACGTATAGGCCCACATTAAACTGCTACGACAGCGAATAAACCAGTAGCCTAATTGCACGCCTCATCCTGGATCCACGTCTACTACCATCACCGTCTCCGTGCCATCTCTGCTCAGTCAGTGTGCCTCCAGTTGCAAACATTGCGTAACAAACTCACAGCTACATTTCACGGTGATGTCAATGATATACTTACGGTGTGCATCTGTCACTGTAATCATTGGCAATGGTTTCAATGCCACCGCTCCTGGCCACGGCGATGTAACAGTTTTGGAAACCCACATCAATGCCTACCACTGACATAATGAGCGCTCTCCAATTCACCTCAGTAATACTCCGTAACGACCGCACTTGACACTTACGAGGAAAAAAATATATGTATCAGGGCGGTCTATTCCACAATGAAATAGGAATGTAATTAAGACTGTCCTTTGTTCTGAAAATAAATGAGACAGCTAGCTCACAGCGTGCTAACTGAATTACTAGCTGTTATGTAAGACAAGCTGTTTATAGCAAACTCATTCAATCTAATCCCAGTGAGCGATGATGTCCAGAGGATTCTCCCACTCCTAGGCGGTCTAAACATCACCCGGCGGCTCTAACAAACTTGCGCAATTGTAAAGGATGCGTCTGAGACCCGCCCCCGGTCGACTGTGATTGGTTCTGTCGCGCCGAAGGCCTTACGTGATTCGCGCGACAACCAATCAATAACAGAAGAATCTAGAACCCCCTGGAAAGCGGAGCGAGGTGTACGTCACGAGCAGCAGGGACAGGAGTGGTCGGGTGACCGTCCATGATGAACGGTGCATCTATATTTAATGTCTAACGTTAAGTTATATCATTGTGGAAATTACAGCCTGCTGCTCATGTTATTGTATGATTTCTCTGTAAATCAAAAGGAAAAAAAACGTCTTGTGGCCATCCTGGGCAGGTGATGATGGGCTAAATGCATCACTCCTTCCCTTAGAATAATTCTCTCCCATGGCTTTGGCTGTGTATAATGTACATATATTAAAATGTTGCCACTATTTTGCTTGTTCATTTTTGTGTTTAATTCTAATATGGTCTATGTGCCGCTGTTCATAGTGACAGGTGCACCCAGGAAATGTATATCTATAAGAAGAAGATAAAGAGAAGGGGAGTAGGCTAGAATAGCTTATAGTTTATAGAAACATTTTCAAGGTCTAGTATTCTACTTGTCAGAAGTTTGGCCAGGGATATTTCTCTCCATGTCATCCTATTATAATGACTGACTTATGTGTTGAAGGCCTAGGTTAATAATAAGGAAATTTAGTAAACCTTGTAAATTGGTGATTCCTCTCACTTTGTGGTGTCCAAATTCCAACTAGCTGTGATAACGCACCCAGCTTTGCCCTTTTCTACCACTGTTTGTGGATCTAGTAGCCAGGCTGTCTTTTGGATGCTTGTCAAAGCAGAAGGAAAGGGGGAAGGAGGGATGTGTGTGGTCATATTCGGACTGGGCCTGGGCCGTGAAACGCTGGAACAGGAAGTGGCATTTGAACAAGCTAGGTAGTTAGTTAGGTGGGCTAGCTAGGAATTTAACGCAGAAGTTACAATGGGGCTGTTCGGGAGATCAAGCGAGAAACCGCCGAAAGACCTGGTGAGTGCAGGATGCTGAACACCAGAAATGTCGTTGGGAGTTTAGTCTTTATTTAGAGAAGCTGCGTAAGAATGTGATGGTGCCGTTAGCTAGCCTAGCTAGCAGTCAGTCCAGCTAACTGTTGCTGCTCCTATCTTAGCTAGCTTCATAGCTACTCTAGCTTACTTTAGATGAACAATCCTTATGACATTAGCTAGCTAACGTTAACCTGTATTACTTTTACAATACGTGTTTGTCTTTGCTTATTCTCTATATGCGTCGCTGTGTTTCAACAACCGATCAGCAATCTAATTTGATTTCACTACTATTAGACAGTTAGCTAGTTAGCACACAAGCTAACACAAGTCAGCTGTCAGTCGCACGGATGTAAACAAACCCTGATTTTGTTGGCTTAAGCAGAGATCATGATCTGTTCAGGCCTATATACATTTCTTTAGTCTAATGTAGCATGTATATTAAAGTTCCCATTACAAATCCTACAATGTCAACGTAACATATACGCAATATGTAAAAAAAAAATAAATCATAATTCTTTATAATTTCAGATCAATGAATGGTCCCTCAAAATCAGGAAGGAAATGAGAGTGATTGACAGACAAATTCGAGGTGAGATGTTTGTTACTCCTGGACAACATTTCTAAATGTATTAAAATGAAATCCTATTTATCAATTTAGTCTCATATTAAGTGTTAAAACTCTTAATTTTCTGAAATCAAGTGAACAAACCTGCCAGTGGGATGAGAAAATCCGATTTGTGTCAAGTGGAATATCTTGAAACAAAACAGAAAAAGGCAGATCACTTCACCAGTATGAAGAAATTACACTTGGTTCAAGAAGATTCTTGAAACAAGTGAATTTTCTCACTCATTTGCAGATTTTTTGCTAGCTTGTTAAGATGGATACTTTTGTATTTGTATTTATATTTTAGTACACCACATAGTCTATGACTTAATATTAGTTGGTTATATTTGGTCTTGTGTAGTAAAATGTAATGACATGCTGTTTTGTTTCTCAGACATTCAGAGGGAAGAAGAAAAAGTTAAACGATCCATTAAAGATGCTGCTAAAAAGGGCCAGAGGGACGTGTGTGTGATTCTTGCAAAGGAGCTGATTCAGTCAAGACAGGCTATCAGCAAACTTTACGCTTCCAAAGCCCACATGAACTCTGTACTACTCAGCATGAAGAATCAGCTTTGTGAGTGTGTGAAGGCCGCAACTGGGTCATTAGATCGGGGCAAATGGCTTTATTGCATTACAACAGAAATTGGTTTATTGTCATTATTAGGCCACTTTGCTCTATTTTGCGCTGAGCTCCGGCATTTGCATGGGTGCTCACGCTCATCTTAGCTTTTTCAGTGTTTAAGCTATAATGGATCTCAACTCAGTTCGTTTCAATCCAGTGTCAGTAAAGGGATGGTGTTTGTGTGTTTGTAGCTGTATTACGTGTCGCCGGGGCCCTTCAGAAGAGCACAGAGGTCATGAAAGCCATGCAGAGCCTAGTCAAAATCCCAGAGATCCAGGCCACCATGAGGGACCTATCAAAGGAGATGATGAAGGTCAGCACTGTCTCCCATAAACTGGCTCCCATTTACACACAAGCAACTACAAGGAATGAAATACTCATTGATGTTCATTGCCCTAGTTCCAGATCACCAGCTACCATTATATGTCTTAAAATAAATGTAGATACTTAATGTAATTGTGCACACTTTTGTGACTTTTTACAACTATATATTAGAAATTGTACACTAAATTACATATTTAACACATAGTTTGTGTGTTGTACCTATTCGTGTCTCAGGCTGGCATCATTGAGGAAATGCTGGAAGACACGTTTGAAAGCATGGAGGATGGCGAGGAGATGGAGGAGGCGGCGGAGGAGGAGGTTGACAAGATCCTCTTCGAGATCACAGCAGGTGAAGAGACTCTTAAACTCTTTCACAACGACCAGGAATTCATAGTTATATACTATTAAAGTGGTAGTATACACGTGTCTGTTTTGTTGTGGTTTCGGTTTCTAGCTCTTAAAAGCAGCGTGTTGAAATACTATGAATTTCCACTGAATTATTCCACCTATTTCATGGTTGTTTTGCTTTGTTAGGTGCCCTTGGCAAAGCGCCCAGCAAAGTCACAGACGCCCTGCCTGAACCGGAGCCCGCTGGAGCCACTGCAGCTTCGGAGGATGAGTCAGAGGAGGACATTGAAGAGATGCAGTCGAGATTGGCGGCTCTGAGGAGCTAAGGTGGCCTCTTCTCTTCTGTCAAAGCCGGTTCGCTCACCCAATAATGGACAGAGACAATTTTGGTGTAGGGTCTACAGTACCGAGCGTCCCCTCTGCTTCATTACAGTTTTTACACATAATCATTTTGGGTTAGCTTTGTGCTAAGACAGTTATGGGTTTAAAAAAAAAAAGTTTTTTAGAATGTTTGGTCTAGTCAGCCTGAACAAAAGGTTGTCTTGATTTGTTTTTGTTTATTTTTTTTATTTTTTTTTTATCAGGGGTAAGCCCAGGTAAGTCTTGATATTATCCAAAGTAAAAAACAAGATATAAGGCAGTTGTATGTTATGTAAGTATGAAAAGCCTGCTGTGCCTACAGTGCTTCATCATATTCTTCTTCTGTCCTAAATTGTGAACCTGTGTTGGAGGTAATTGGGTATATATTGTTCTAAACAAGAGATGGAACAGTCGTTGATGGGACCCACCCTGCACATAAATGTTCAATGCAATTCACACTCCAGATCACTAATCAGAACTAGGGCTAATCTGTTCTACTAAAACATCTGTAGCAACATTAAACAGCGATTATGTTAAAGTCTATATTATCCAAAACACTAGAGGTAAGGGGTGGAGTTTTCTCTTTTGGTCTTTACTCTTCTGTACAGTCAAAATGTATCTATATTATACGTGGTCCTATGTGTATACCAGTAGGCTTGTCAGAAAAATGCACGCATACTGCTCTAACCGATTTTGTACATTAAGGTTCAGCCTGTTAAACATTTGGCTCGGCATCACGGTGACTTCCTTCTGCTACATTTCAGCAAGATAGCTACAGGGGAAATGAAATGGTCGGTTAGTGCAGAACCTGTGTGTTGTGGAATTATCGTGTGTATACTTTTCTATGTGGGTGGGGAAAATATGGAAATAAACTTTTAAGAACAAAGATGACAATTGCCAATACAAAGGATGTATTGTAACTGTCCCTGATGCCATAAACTTGGGTGGTTGGGTTCTTATGCATGAATGAATTGAATGCAGCTATATTATTAGAGTAAACCAGGTGAATTAGGCCCACAACACTTCCAGAAGGCTCAACAGTATGTTTCCCCGCTCCAGTATACAACACAATAAGCACTAATTGTTAGACTTACACCCTCATCAGGAATAAGCCGCTCGGACAGCGGAGCCTGCTGGCAGGCAACAGCCCACTCAGCAGTTCAGAAACTGTACTGTACCAACAATCTGATGCTGTTGAGACAAACACCCATCCTGGCAGGTGAAACGGTCTGCTCAGCAGTTCTGAAACCAAACTGTATTGACAGTAAAGGGTTAAATGTCTAAGACTGCTGCTTTTAACCGTTTTAACCACAGTTCAGAGGCTGCATTGTACCAGTAATCAGAGAGAGGGCTCAGAAACAAAGGTGAATTATGAATTACTGTCCCTTCTTATCTTTTACCTGTGAGATGCAGGAAGGGAGGAGCAGAGTTTGAAAGCATTCCACTCTCTCAGTCTGAGGCGGTGCGTTTAGGGTCCTCCTCTCTGTTTTGGAGCCTTCCCCTTGGTTTTAAAGTGGACAAAAGGATTAGATTTCTACCAGCCACAGCCCTCCCTCAGCAGCTTTTGTTGTAATGTAACAAAACCCTGACTCTGTTCTGTGGCTGGAGTATGTAGGCTAGAGGCTGGGCTAATGGTACAGGTGCTTTTGGCCTAGAAATCTCTAGGCCAAGCAAAATGTTACTCCTGAGCATTTTTTATCCAGTTTTCAGCAGGTGTTCTCTGTTTTTCTGCCCCCTAACTAGGGATGTAGTGGGTGGAGGTTGACTGTGGTGGAGTCAACCTATTTAGGCTGACATGAATCTATATGGTGTAAATTCAGTGTATAGATCATAGTAGATAGTATCAAACTGATGGAAGTTATATGAGGATAGCTTCTTTTAAGGGGTAAAAAGCACAAATTAATACTTTTCTGAGAATATAATTGATTTCTGTTTATACTGGCAGTTGTTTGTTATGATGATCACCAAATGGAGATCACAGTCACCCCACCTTTTCCATTTACCACTACATTACTACCCATAACCTACACTGTCACTCCTTTAACTGTTCACTCTGGGCTATTTCGCTCATTGCCTTCTATTTGGTATAAACTCCTAACAAAAAGTAAATTTGATGCAAGCCAGGGAGTCACAGTTTTAGCCAACCTGCCTGCTGCATATCTGCACGTCTTTGGAAGCCACTGTTTTCCATGCAAGGCAACTGCTGCCATCTATGGATGAGGGCTATAGCTTGTTCACTGTTTATCCCGCATCACGTTGCTGCTTGTGTGCGTCCGGACGCTGCCGCCTGACGCGCCTGTCATCTGGAAGAAACTCCTCCCCGCAGACAGCGCGTCCTGTCGCCTTCCCAGCGCAATGGTCTCCTGGATTATCTCTAGACTTGTGGTGTAAGTATTTTTAAAAAAATCATATTCCATATTTTCTGTGATATAGTAGAGGAATGACAAAATAGCGTTTCCAGGTTATTGCGCGTTTTTTGAGCCGCTCACTGACCAGGTGCACGAGCAGCCCGCTGTATAAGATCCCCGATTTAGGGCTTATTTCTAAGCAGAATCAGCCGTGAATTGGGAGGGGGTGAGGGGGCGAGCTGCTCTGTCATTTTGACTGAAAAGCAGTCCAATTTCAACAGGATGGTACTTTGCCATTTCAGCAGGAATGCAGTAGCTGGGCCTGTAGACCTACAGTATTTCTAAATGGACTGGCAGGGTTCAGTAGCCTGACAGTCTTTGTGTTTACCAAGTGCCTTTTTTATTCTAGACAAAGAGGTGACGTGATTGGCCAGATGATGTATATTACTCATAAGGGGGATAATGTGAGACACAGCTATGTTAGAAATAAGCGGCGTCCTTTACTGCCAGAAACCGCGAATCCCACTCATTGGCGAGGTGACGGAATTAGCCGGAGCGGCTGTGAGTGGAGCTATTCTGTGTTGATGTCCTGTATTGGGAAAACAAAAGGGATGGGTCAGCCTTCTCAGGTTACAATGCAAGTGTTACTCATGATCCTAAGACTTGTGTGCCTATATGCCCATAGAATTAGGAATTTACCCAAAATGAAACAATGGGATCCCATTTATGACTGTACTGACCATTTTTACCAGCACAAAATATGAGTCAGCGCCATTACAGTCGGTGTGGAGCAAACCAATAGCAGATCCAAACCTCAAAATAGTGAGCCAATTAAATTTAGATTACAATATCCTGTTACATAGATGGGGTTGTCTTGGAATTCGTTGCGATACCCCTGCAACCCTTTCATGCATGCTGTCATTTGGGATGTCCAGTCTCGAACAGGAACATTTGCTTCCCCTAGACCTGATATATTTATTCTGAGTGTCCTTGTGTCTCTAAACTCTATAATAGCACAGTTATCTGCAGGCCAGGCCAGCCTGGTGCAACATTATGTAGGTCAGTAATTTGATCAGGTCACACTCAGCTGTTGCCTGGCTGTGGCACTTCAGGAAGGTCCCGTCCGCGACTGTATAGTCAGCAGCACAGGTGTCTGCACAGGAATAGAAAATTCTAGAATAGATAAATAAATAAATGAAAACGTATATGTGGGATAATTTTAGCTCTGGGCAAGTAAACTGGTTTAGCCAAATCAGCCCTACCGTGCGTAAAAGTCTGACTTTACGCACGCTTTGATTTGATAGTTTTTCTAGAAGGTAGAGGCTGTTGTACATTTTCTGATGTGTCATGTTCTGATCTGTCGACCTTTCTGACCTTATCTCCATTCGCATCATGTAGACTACATCTCAGAGAACCTATAGGAAAAATATATGTATTGACTATTGACATATATAGAAACCACCACATGTATAAAAAAGCTTGGATCCTTTAACCACAGATATGTCCAATATGGAGTATGACAATACTATAAAAATCCACTTTCATAGATTGTCTGCATGCATTTACATGGATTTACATACATGGTACACAAATACATTTGACTATTTTTAAATGTATCTTATCCCAGCACATATTATCCAAGAGTATGATTTGAAATATGGGCTTATCCCAGGATGCATTATACATACTGTACATATATTTACTTACATTTTGAAATAGCTTACTAGGATATATTTTTATTCCTAAATAGATTTATTTATGTTTTGAAATATATGTCAGAGTCTGTGGTGTATATTGTTTTGCTCATGGGGTTGATGGACACATTTTTCTTTGTCTTCTAGACTTGTGTTTGGCACACTATATCCTGCATACTCATCCTATAAAGCTGTGAAGTCAAAAGATGTGAAAGAATATGTAAGTACATTGTTTTTACACAGCATGTCATTTACAGTGATGAAGTGATATAAGGACACAACCTCTGCTCCACATAGATATGATTGTACAAGGTGTAATGTAATTATCTTTCACTGTTCACTTCCATTTTCAGGTGAAATGGATGATGTACTGGATAATATTTGCCATGTTCACCACAGTGGAAGTATTTACAGATATGTTTCTTTGTTGGTAAGTGATTTTTTTCGTTATATAAATGAAATATAGTAGTTCCTTGTTGGAAAATGGATGTGACCTGCCATGAAGGTTTGCCTCAGTAATGTCTCCATCATTGCGTGTCTCCACTGCAGGGTTCCTTTCTACTACGAGCTGAAGATAGCCTTTGTGGTGTGGCTGCTGTCCCCTTACACTAAAGGCTCCAGCGTGCTATACAGGAAGTTTGTTCATCCCACGCTTTCCTCAAAAGAGAAGGTGAAACCCCTTTCCTCTGTCTCATCTTCCCTTTCCTCCTCTGGTGAAAATATTAAACCTAGGCTGTAAGTTAGTTTGTTTTGTTAGAATTCAAACATCAGTTTTACACGTAATCAGCCGTCTAGAGGACAGAGGGGCCTTTGTGCCAAGTTTCTCCTTGTTGAAGATGTTTAGGCTGGACAGGAGAAAGGAAGTGTCATAGTATTCCCCACATCTCCTTTCCTTTTTCCTTCATATTTGGGTCAGGAAACGCGTCAGAGAGTCCGCTGGAGTTCAGCAAACACAGAATCAGTTGAAAGATAAAGCAGTACTGTCAGAAACACCTGTTAACATGTCCAGATTTTCACATGCGAAAACGATAAACACACTTAAAATAATGGGTATCGAGTTTGCCTCTCTTGAAGTCCATCAGAGAATATTAACATGTTTGTTTTTATGTTTTTTTGGTACTTTGGTATCCAGGACATTGATGACTATCTCTGCCAAGCCAAGGACAAAAGCTATGACACCCTGGTGCATTTTGGGAGGAAAGGGCTGAATGTTGCAGCCACAGCTGCCGTCATGGCTGCAACAAAGGTACTGCTGACTCTGAATATTTGATTTGTACTGACCTGGGGGTATGGTAGGGTGTTTTTTTGCCATTCACATAGTAAAGAAGGCCTGTTGAATAGAGCGGCTCGTCTTTGTGGAGTATGAGCAGGATCCAGGACCAGAATGTTGATATTTTTCACACAGTCAAGCTAAGAATGAAAGAAAAATCTATTTCTACCTCCTAATCACCATCCATGCTCTAATTGTCCCGCGTGTTGTTTTCTCTGATACTGACACTAAAACAAATACCTGGTGTTTCCCGTTCTAGAGCCAAGGCGTCCTGTCAGACAGACTGAGAAGTTTCAGCATGCAGGATCTGTCTTCCTACCAGTCTGACCCCTCCAGCCCCGGCTCTGTCACCACCCAGCCTGCAGCAGCACAGCACCGGGCCCGGCCCATGATGCGCAGCAAGTCAGAGAGCTACAGCAAGGGTGAGAAGACTGTACCAGCACTCAAAAAGTAAAAAAAAGTAAAAGCCACTAGAGATCAATGTGTTAAGCATACAAGGGTATAGTGTTATGAAGCTGTATTAAAGTTCTGTAGTGTTTTTGAGAATATATCAGGATGCATTATATTGCTTTGATAATATGGCAGGTTGATAAAAAGCGGTAACATACTGATGGTTCGCCAAGCATATTAGCTACAATGCCTGAGCATCAACATAGCGGGTCTGCACTGCAGTAACAGCGCCCGTCTCGTTTGCGTAACGCACATTATCGTACAGTTTTCTGTCTTCCTGTTCAAGTTTGTTTAAGCCTGCAGATATTGTTCAGTGCCTTCGCTTTCCTGAGTCGCCCCTAACCTCAGACCAGCCTTCCTGTTTGGAACAGGTCGGGCCCCGCCGGGCTCCCAGCCCAACCCTCCTGTCAAAAATACACATGATGTAGCTTGTGTCATTTTCCACGGTTTCATTCCAAGAGGAAATAATTATCGTTTGTTTTACTGTGTTGTCATAAAATTATTGTTTCAGGATGAGATTATGCCTTTGCAGTTCAAATATTAGTCTAGGCACTTAAAAGCTCAAATGTGGCAAAATGCTTTGCATCAAGCTTTGTAAACTGAATTACTCACATATGCACTAATTGTTGACACGACAGCTATTTTACATGTTATACATATTTTACATTTTGATAGAAATATCTGTAAACCTGAGCTATAACTAACCTTTTTATTTAACAAGGAATCATGGTGATTGAGTAAATATTTCTGTGAATATACATGTATGTGGTGAGTATATTCTCCACATAGATACTGTTTATTAATGATTTCTCAATTCTCAGTAACTAAAGGATACCGTAATACTAAGGCCATTTTCAAAGGCCATTTGAACAGTGTTGTCAAATGTTTGTTTTTTTGTTTTTTTCTGCTGTCAGTTTTCATGCCATTATTATACAGGAGATGGAAATTGACTTGAGTGGACACAATGAAAAACAAAATAGCACAGAGGAGCCCTAGTTGGACTAGGCTTGTTAGGCTTGTTAGGCTTGTTTGTGCTGTGGCTGGGATGTTTCCTTGTTTCAGGCTAACCTGAAATTCCTACTCAGATAGTCTCTACTCTGTGCAGTGAATAAGCCTTAATGATATGAACTTTCATAAGCACCACAGACTAAAATTAGTTTTAAAATCAGCAATTACAGTAAAATATCTGGCTGCTGCTTCCAATTTAGTAGACCAGAGGCAGGATTTCTGTATGCAAGCCTGTTGTTCACTCCTCCCACCGTCCTTCTCCACGGTGCAGGGCAGGATTTTGACATGACTGAATATGAGGTGTTGGGTTTGGACCACTGGGACGCCAAGGAGTCGCTGTCCCAGACTCTCTTGTCTTCTGAGCCCACACCCCTTTCACTGACACCCCAGTCCTCTCCACCCTCCACTCCTTCTCCACCCTCCACTCCTTCTCCACCCCCCACTCCTCCAACTCCAGAGCAGCCTGAGGAGGTGAGGGGAGGGGTGCAGACAGCATCGAGCTCGCCGCAGCTCAGGCTGAGTAAGAGGAAGGCTCCTGAGGTACTGCCTTGTAAACATGGCTGCTCAGCTGCTGCCTGGTGCTAACTGCCCCTTGAGAGTGGCGATTAACTCACTGATTCACTAATTTTTTACTGCTGTGTATCTAAATGAATCATCACGGGCCAAGACCCTTATTGCTGAGGAGAGTTTTCTCATCTGGCTGCTAATAGAATCTCTACACTGATGAGGCTAAATCATGCATTGGTTCTAGTGGAATGGAAATGTAGTGCAAATGAATGTGTGCTTTTGGTTTGGGCCCGTCTGGTGTGATTGCAGTGGCTCACGTGTTTGGAAATGAGGAATGAGAAAAGGCCAAACACGCCCCAATGACAGTGAGGTGGATAAATGAACACGGATTGCTTTCCATTGTATTTCACGAGTGATGTGACCTTTACTTTTGGTGCCAAATTCAAATTAAGGGACTCCATTAAATCAGAACACAGTCCCTGGAATAACCAGAAATTAAATTCCAGGACTGTGTTCTCTGCCAAGATTTTCATTCATAAATTTCCAAATCAAAACGTAAATTTGTTCGGCATGTTGATGGACGACAGAATGAACGAGCAGAGTTTGAACAGTGTGTGATTTCCTCCACATTAATGATGGCTATTAGCTGACTAAACTCCATCTCCCTTTCCCCTTTTATCTCCCTCCATCGCTCCTCTGCACAGCCTCCTCCTAGAGTCTTAAGGCCTCTCACAAGATCCAGGAGTGCCCTTTCTTCACACAATGAAGCCATGTGAAACTGTGTCCTCAAGACTACTTCAGCTGCCTTTCGCTGCAAGGAAAAGAAGATAGATAAAAATACTGTATGGCCAAAAGCTACATGTTTAAAGCAGCCTTGTTTTGGAATAAGGTGTAACCAAAGTGACTTATGACCCCTCTATATTTAGTATATAGCTTGTGGCTCATGGTAAGAAAAATGAGGTTTGTGACACTGAGGTAGGATATGAGAGTGAATGGGTTCCATGCTGACAGACATTTTGAGTTTGCGGGTTATTGAATATGTTTTGTATTTATGTACAGTTTGTGTGTTTATCATTTTACTGATTTGATTGTTTTTATATCAGGTTTGGGGAGATAAGTGCATGTATGTCTTCCCGGTCATTAGTCCCCAGTTTATTAAACAGAATGTATTGTCACTGAATATTACGGCTGGCATTGTGAGTGACACCGTGAGTGACTGTTTGAGAATGTGTTACAAGCCAAGGATCAAAAGGAAAGGCGCGGCTGTTTTCTAACCCCTACTCACTTTGGTTTATCTGAGCCGATGCAATCTGCACTGATGAATTAACACAACAAGGTATTACGAAATCAGTCGGGTAATGTCCCCAGAACATATTCTGATAAGGCTTCCTTTTTAGTAACGGATAACGTCAGATAGCATACTATATTCTGTTCTTTACCTCTGCATAAAAGCCTTAACGAAAGAGAGGAGAAACATCAAAATATAAGATATCTCCACAGGTGGCCATAAGTATTACTAACATAACTATGTTCTCTTTTTAAAAACTTTTTGCACTATGTTTAGAATTACAATTACTGCCCTCAATACTCAGAAATGGCCAAAAATTATAGTTAATCATCACAAAGTTCGAGCTGAATATGATCACCAATGATTTAAGCTCATTATTGTTTATTTCTTCTGTGATAAGGAAATAATTACTTGTGTAATAATAGGTAATAACATTTTTATCACACAAAAGAAATAAGATACTATACCACCAAAAGTTTTCTCAGTGGAGCAGAGTGTTTTGACAATCTACTGTCCGGTTCTATCTAGTTTCACAGCACGTCAAACTGTCATTTATATGACGTTATGGAAAAGATTTGTGCTGCTTGTGCAATTTAAGGCCAATATATTAGGAATACATCACTTTCAGTTGAAGCAGCACACAGAAACAGGCTCAGTCAGTTAAGTAGATATATAAACATGGTTCTTTTTTCATGTTTGAAATCACTGTGTAATATTCTGCTGTTATCTGAGCAACTCTAGGTTCTTCTACTTGCTTCTTCTGTTTTTTTATGAATATAAGTGAGTAAACGTATTGGTTTGCAGGTTTACAATCTTTCATCTGGGCTGTTAAGGTTGGGGAAGTGTTTGTCAGTAGCACGAGGGGATACACTTGTGTCTTTATGTGTTTTCATCCTGTACTTTATTCACTGAGCCTGAATCTTGGTCAACATTTTTACACAATGTATCACTGTGGTTATTGATGGTTGGAATTTGAGCGGCAAAAATTTCACTGACTGTATCATTTACAGTGGTTTGAAGTTTGAAACAAAAGCTTCTCAGGTACAATTGTTCTGTTTACACGTCATTCACTCTGATGTTGTAGATACACTTGTTATGCACATGAAATGTCCTTATGGGTAAATGGTAAAAAATGAAACAGGAAAATTCTGGCCTGTGATGAAGATCTGAAATCTGTGTTGCAGCATTAGTGGTTTCAGTGTTAGTGTTGGAAGTGATTTCCTTCTATTAGAAAAACATACAAACTGAGAAAAATACAACAAATATGTTGTTGCTAAGTAGCAGATTTGTACACTTGTATGTAGATTGATAAACTCATCATTGCATGATGTTTGTTATTAGTATGAAAATGGTTTTCTTAAGTGATTTTGTGTGAAGCTGTTCTTGGCCTCTTCAGATGCCTTGCTGATAAACACTGAATTCATTTGTCAGTCATTTTCAAGTGCTTTGCTGAAAGAACAGAAAATGTTATATTGACTCTTTCAGTTGGCCATTCATCTGTATGAGGAACAAGTCTTATTTACCGATAAACTAGCCACTTTCACTTTATCGATGAAGAAATACCACTTTACTAAGTTATGCTGACATTTTTTGTTCTGGCAGGCCAGAATCTCTAAATACTTAAATCTTCAACTTGATTGTGAATTATAAGACTAAAGGAGTGATGTGATGACATGACGGTTTATGGCTATCAATTTATCTTTACACTCAGTTAATTACTTCTGTTGGTGAATTGACATACAGCCATTAAATATGAAGCAAAACTTTGACACGGCTTGTGTGTTTCAATCTCTTATTTTAAAGAGCAGCTAAAAGCATGACACACGTTAAAAAGAAATGAGTGCATTGAACAGACAAAGCAACAACCTGTGATATCTACATAAAACTACCAAGAGTGAATTTGAGCTCAGCATAAAGAGACATAGAGCAAAATCATTTCAGAGACATAAGACTTTATTACATGATATTCTAACAAAAACAAAATACCATACGTTAATGAGTAATTACAGTTTGAGGTTGACCCGATCGTGGTACTTCTGGTATGGATCGTCGAGGTACCAGTTCCTCCTTTTCCAGAAGGAAGTCGTCATTTTATCCAAAAGCTTGCACTGCGTTTTGTTACAAAACACATGCTCCCTCAGCCGCTTCCGTCTGGCAGGCATCTTCTTCCACAGCTTCTTCTTGTATCCGGCCTGTTCACAGACAGAGAGAAGTAACAGTCAGATCGCTGCTATGTGGAATGGAATATAGCTTTTCAACAACAACCTCAACATGGATATACTGCATTTAACGTGTCATTTTGGCATTCCCAGTTACCCCAAACAGTAAAAGCCTGGTACCTTGCGTCTGATCCAGAGGCCACAGTGCAGCCTCAAGAACCGTTCTGGCACAGATTTCACCGTCTTCCTCTTCCCTTTCTTCAGACTGTAGTACGTCAGGTTTCTGCTGGGCTGCTGAATCAGACTGGGAATAAGAGCTGACACCCTGCAACACAACAAATTAGAAAAGTAAATTAAGGCACAATATTTGTTACCTAAATAATAAAGATTTCATTTAATCAATTCTAATCATAAAGGTGATATTAGTGATGATTATTACACATTATAGCACTTTATTTGGATAGTCCAATGTCAAAACTCAACCACCAGGTGACAAAAAGTAGATGTTGAACAAAGTGACACCCGACTTTTTGCTGCATCTCTACAGACTATGTAACCCAACCCTGATTTTATCTTAATCCTAATCCCATTTTTATCCCTAACCCCAATTTGACCTTTTTCTTAACCCTAACCAAGACACTGAGTAGTGTGTTAGAGATAGAGTGGCTCAATGACAACATCTAATTGGAAACACATGAGGTGCATTCCCCCCTGGCCTTTACCGTTGCAGGATGCCGTGTTGTGGTGTCGGACATATGTTAGCGGACAGAGAGGCCCATCCCGGGGCTGCAGCGGCTCTCTGGAGCGGGAGACGACCGATGGAGGAGAACTGACAGATCCTCGGTGCTCTGGAGCAGAGGAGCAGCGGCCTCAGCAGCCCTGCGACACACAGCGGCAACAGGAAAACATCACTTTAACACACAAGTTCACCTCCAACCAAGATACGACTCTGTGTTAGCAATGCAGTCACAGGGAAGCGGATAACACATGCATATAATGCCGAGTTCACGTTCACATACTATCTGAGCTAATAGAAAAGCTCTGCATGGTTGTTAATATCGCGGCTGGAGGAAGGGGCATATTTAGCTAGGTCGCTTTAGCATGGCGAGATAAAGACAGCCACACGCACGGCTTCACAGTTTGGCCACTTCACTATATTACAACTGTCAACATGGATAAAATATTGAACGTCTATGAAGAGAAGAGAGCGAAAATATACAAATATCAAGCTATACACACCGGGCACCTTCCTCGCCAAGGCGGCCGCCATGTTGGTTCGCGTAGGACACTGTACTACGGAGCACCGTTAGGACAATCAGTACACGATTGCGACCGTGTAGGAGCTATGGTGGCACACCGATACCTAAGTCTTTAGTGAATAGAACAAACTTGTTTTGCCTATCTAATTAATATTGCATTAGTTTTGAATATAACAAATATATAAAGTTCCTTCAAACCTGCTGTTTTGGGACTCCATGTGTGGAGCAGTGTGGAACTACCTGGACTGAAAACATAATGCTATAGCTGGCAGTGATTTATTACTGGTGGCTGGCAAAGTTGTCATTTCCTCCATTAGTTCCCTCTACAATCTGATGTTAACAAGGAGACATTATCCCCTCAGATAATCCAAAGGGAAACACTGAGAAGCCTATAAATCATCATTACTTACCTCAGTCACGGTTGCCCACTCTGCCAAGAAGTTTGCATTCCTAGTTACAAGTGATAAAAATACACAATACAAACTTGACATCAAAGGCACTCTGAGTAAAAAGTTACATTTTCACTATTTTTCACTTCATTGGATATCATTTTTGTTTAAAGTTTTTATGACTGACAAGGCAACCGAGTTCATCTCCCTATGACTATTGCATATTTGAAGACTGCCTTAATACTTTGACAAAGAGAGCCAATGAAGCATTGCTACGTCCTGTGTCAGGTTTTTATTTGTAAGGTTTGAAATTGAATTTAAAACCTCTTTGAACTTTAATTGTAGTCTATATTGCAATTCATAGTATAAAGCAGTTAGAGGTCAGACCAGAGTTGATCATTTTTATTTGTTTTCCTTTAAAACATACAAATATAATCTTTTTAAATAAGACAGGTGAAAAACATTAAACAGGTATCAATGAAACTATAGACAACACAATGTACCTTAATCAATCAAATGCATCAAAAACACAAGGCACCAACCACAGTTCACAACTTTCTACAACAGAAACTACTCTACAAAGCTTAACAGAGGCGCGCACCAATCTACCAACATATCAGTGCAAAGTAAATCAATTGCATCAGTAAAAAAGTGCTTTTCACAAGAGAGAGGTTTCTGCATCACCTCTTCAACATCCCAGTGTACCTCTCTTCATCCAGTAACCTAGTTTACAAAAGGAATGTCGTTTCCTAAAGATAGAACAGCTGTAACAGTGTCAGTCAACAACAAAACACAACAGAGTGAACTTCTGCTTGTCGATAATATATTCAAATGTACCACATAAAAGAGCTGGTGGATTATCAGTAGTCAGAAGGCACCATGTACTAAAATATGACTGTCTAGGATTTTAGAGTCAGTCTTTCTCTATCAGTCCTTTTGTCTACAGTTGAGGCACATATGCAACAAAAAAAAAAAAAGACTTCAGTGGTTTTGCTCTGCCTAGCACTTAGGAAAACTAAGTTGAAGACGATCCTTCGGCTCACCAGCCAGCATACACAGGTTCTGCATCACAGGGAATCCCATAGTATCGACCCTGAGGTCGCTCTTTGCGTAATAATGGAGCTCGAGCGGCAGACAGCTCTCCGTCGGCGTCTCTCCGTCGACGCAGTACCAGCAAAATGACAAAGAGCAAGGCCACTGGAAGAGAGAGAGGAAAACACCAGAAAACATTGTTGGAAATTAGCATCTACAGTAGGTACCATGATACATGAGGATGATTCTTATTACTCTTCATTATGTCCGTTTGTGCATGATGTGGTCAGAGACCAAAGGCAAAAACAAGATAATCTAATCTTAAAATATTTCCAGTGTGCAATAAAAAAGTTTTACCATGTTTTATAATGCCAAAAATATAAGAGGCTCTTACAACATGTTGAAATACATGTATATGAGATTTAAAACTTTGTTCTAGTCTGTAGGAGTTATTATTAAAAGATCAACTTCGTACTTAAATCTTATCAGTTAAGTGAAAAAAGTAAGTAACCCACTCCTCTGCTCCAGAGTGGGTTGGTGACTAAAAGTATGAAAGCTCTTCCTTAGCCGTCTCAGGTGGACACAGACCGCTGCTCCCAGTTACCATGGCATTACAAATCTGACCCAGACCGTGTAAAAACAGATTACTGCGGAGCAGCAGATCCTCATTCATCTGAACACTTTGGATTGGAGCTTTTCCAAGCGAATGAAACCTTTGATACATGGAAATATATTAAATTGCCTGAACAATTCTTATTTAAAATATGAAATGGGTATACATGCATTCAGAAATGCATTATATGGTCACTTTAAGTTTGGAATCAAGAAGGAAATTGCAAATAAACACATCCAATTGAATATATTTCTACATTAGAACTTTTTTTTTGCTTGTTATGCCTGCTGAGTAGACCAGTTTATTCAGTCTATTCAAGTCTGAGGTTTGGATACAACACAACAAGATTCATTTGCATTTATATATTTATAAATAAACAACTCAGTATTGCCCACTTGTACATACAAAAGATATTTTGTATATCATTCCATTTTTATGTACATTTTTCACCCACTAATGCTTAGTCAGGGATGGGAAATAACTTGCTTTCTTGAGCGATGAGACAAGTTTGGTATTTTGTTGTTTTGAAGGGAAGGACGCAGTGTGCTGGGCTGGTGAGTAGAGTCTAGAGGAAGGATGCTAAGCACCACATCTAGGACATTAAACTGCACAGAAAGTGGGCAGAAATAATGTCATCCAAAGGCAGCTTTGAACCATTACTACATCTAACACCCGCAGTTACTACTTACTTTGAGGAAAATGGTTTTGCATGTAATCAGATCATAAAAATGAGGATCACTGCAGCTTCAAGCTAGCCATCTTTATAGGAAATCAGTACAGTACAGTATTAATGAAGTTAATGCATGGAAGATGCTTTATTGAAGAAGCTCTGAAATATCTGAAAATGATACTGGCCATGTACTTTTATTGAAGTACCTGGATATCTAATACAGTAATACTTTTATATTCAAAGAACTTTGAGTGGAAAACGTACCAGATTACTGTTCTATCTGAGTATTTCTACTTAATTAAAGGATTTGTGCACTTCTTCCAGCATTGTTACTCACCCCCTCCTCCAATGACTAACAGAGCAATAGTGACAGGAGCAAGTTCACAAGTGTCCCCTGCTTTGCGGAAGAAGGTCTCCATGCAGTAGCCTGGTGCTGTGCTGCCCTCTGGACAGAAGGCGTCACTGGGGCACTGGATGGGGTTCACATCTGGACTCTGAAGGGAGGACATCCTCTGTCACCAAACTCACACAGGACATCATTCAAAAGGTACACAGGCTCACTACTCTGATCTGATGTAAGAGGGAACGGCACTCACAGGACAGTAGTGATTCTCAGGACAGACATCACAGCTCTCCTGGCCCCAGCGGATCTGGAAGAAGCCACTGCTGCAGATTTGACACATACTCTGACGGGGAGCCTTGTGCATGCCTGTCCAAAACCAAATATCATCTGGATGGATGCATCTCATCCATGCATCCCCTTTTCTATTACCATGGGCTGCAGTACTCATGAAAATGACTAAGCTGGAAAAAGTTGCTAAATTGTGAAACTACTAGGAATTTGCGGGGATACTTCTTTAGAGCCGTGTAGTTTTAAGTTAACATGATGTCAGTTACCTGGCCGACACAGTGTGCACTCTTTAGCAGCAGCCTGGAGAGACTCTGTGCCTCCGGGACAGATCTGACACTGGGCACAGCTGGAGGAGCTGTCAGAGAGACAGACACTGGTTTATGACTGGAAATGGACAAATTACTATGGATGTCATAGCTGCCACCACTTTAGGGCATTTTCTCAGCTGTGGTAAAGCGGATTTGGTTTAAAGCTGTTGTTGCAGTTTGGTTTCACAGTGATAACAGACAGATGAGCAAACATACTTCAGTCTAGGTTTGTTGCTTTGGCCTTTGGAATTTTGAACGCCAATCGGCAGCTTTAACAAACTGAATCTCATGATTTTCATTTTCACTTTCCATTGTACAATATACAGCATTGGCCAAAAATGATTACAAACTGTACTTTACATTGTCAAAATTATTAAGGCTTGCACTATTAAAGTTATTGGACATTTCCAAATGCCAAATGTGATGACCATGATGCACACAAAACACATTTAAATCAAGAACAATAGGGGAAATTCTCAGTGAAAAGTAGCCCAACAGGCCACTTAAATGCCAGGATATTGCCTGTATTTAGACCAGCTGCCTTCTCACTTCAAACAAATCACTCCAGGGTTCACTTGGACGTAACCCAACATCACCTCTTTCAGGCAGACAAAGGAACTGTTGTTTGGTGTTTACCAAAGTTCAACTTGCATGTTCTTACTCCCTCAAATCTAATCCAAACTAATGGGGCGTACCCTCCGGAGCATTGATTCAATTGTTCCAAAAAGGACAGGTGTGGCAGCAGCAGAGACAACCACAATGTAAAGGGCTGGTGGTGCAGACATGGAGGAAGCCTCATCCCAAACAGCCTTTTTAACAAGAGAAACTCAAATCAACTTTCACTGACATAGCTTGAAATAGTCCTGGATTTAGCCTGCTTTTGACTTAACTGGTGTCACAGGTAATCATTAGAGCGACTCCAGGATTTAATGAGGTCTTAAATGTCCAAGCAGGCAGGTCAAACTTCAGGTTAGAGGCAGAATGGGTTACGACTGCTACAACCCCTTAGCACCAACAGAGGCCAAATAAAGATTAGTCCAAGATTTTAATTAACGTGACCCAAGAACATGTTTTTACCCAGGCACATTCAGAGTTCGTAGTTCTGTATCTGTTCTGTAGTTCTGTAATCTGTTGCTCATGGATGCCACTGAAATGTTCATGGCTACTCCCTGTAAATAAAAGCAGTGACTGTGCAGCTGGCCTACTATGAGTGCTTGTATGTGTGTGTGTGTGTGTGTGTGTGTGTTGGAACGGAACCATGAGATGGGAGCATGTGATGTTAGATCTTTAGACAAGCGGCTGGGCAAACACAGAGATGGTTATGAAAGTTTCCAGATTTCTGGATCCCCGTACAAACATCGACAGAAACAGAAACGGGGTGATGTTGAAGGAAAACTTACTTGCAGAAAGTTCCTTGTGCACATGGATTACATGAAGTGGAATTCTGCTGCGATGAAAAGAAACCTGAAAACAGCATACATCATTTAACTCAACACTTCTGGCCTGTTTTCGTCTCAAACACTCACATTGGGATGATGTGAGCAGGCACTCCAAAGTGTCTTTTTACTCAAAATTTAAAATAAAATAAAAATGACCCTAAATGAGTATGAAACATGTTATGGTCTGGATCATTTTTGTGAGATATGTGAATGTGGCAGCAACTGTAATTATTGTAATTCATTTGCAAGTTCAAGTTCAAGCTCTTTTTACTGGAGAAGGCCTGAATGTATGATTAGTGAATAATTGATTTGACCAGTTTGTTATCAGAGATTAGATAGGCAGCTAGGGGATATTTGTACCTGGGACACTGGGACAATGCAGAGATACATTTTCACAATACCTTTGCCAGTAGTACAGCATAATCTATGCTAGTCTTTGCTCAGCATAAAGTATGATAGAAAAAATTACACATTTAGGAGGAACTGTCTTTAAAATAGTTGAATAATAATAGATGAATACTACATTTTTTTTGTCTATAAGAATACTACAAATGTTTTGTCTACTGCTGCTGTTGTCTGCATGAATACTGCTATTTTTGTGTACGGCTAAATAAACAAACCTGCGGAGCAGCTTTTGCAGGTTTCTGCAGCACTGTCATTGCTGAAGGATCCAGGAGGGCAGGACTGACACACGGGGCTTCCAGTGAAACTGTGTGAAATACACAAGAAACAGACAATCAGTGAACTAGATAGTGGAATAGTTCATACCATTAGAGGCAAAAGAAATCCTTGCACTTTTGGGTGTGTAAGTATGCTAGCAGAACTGGTGATCTCACTTAGTGTAGAAGCCCTGGCTGCAGGGCCGACACTGCTGCTGTCCGGCCAGCGGCTGGAAGAATCCTCTGGAACACAGCAGACAGGCTCCAGAGAACAGACAGAGCCCCGGGTCGGCACAGCAGGAGCACAGCAGCGTGTCTGAGGAGCAGGTTATCACAGTAAACTACAATACAGTCAAAGTCTTATCCACTTGTAAAACTAAGATCAAATGAAAATATGCGTGAAATGTTTTTAGATTTCGTCCTTTGGTTGATGTGCAGGGAGAATGAATTTTGGGTGGAAAATGTAAATAAATTTTTTAAAGATGATTTATTGTTTGTATTACACAACATCTGTTGCAGACATACATACAAAATAGGCCTACTTGTTCTGAACTTGTCATGATACCAAAATACCACCATACCACAATAGAACCATACCACAATACCAAAAAGACTAAATCTAGAGCTGAAACTAAATAAAAACTAAACTAAGACTAAACATTTGTAAAACAAACAAAGCAAAAAAAAACTAAACTAAACTAAAACTACCAAACCTACACTGAAAACTAACTAAACTAAACTTAAAATACTTAAAATTAAAAACTATACAAAGATAAACACTAATTAATTATGCCAAACTATAATAACCCCACTGTGGAAGACCAGAGGAACATTTTTTCAACTTCTATCTTAAATTTTATTGTCCATTCTTACATTTCCAGTCACTACAAGAAGCAACTTCAAGGTTTTTTTCAGTCAGCAGGGACTAGACAAGTATCTAGTAAACAAGAATGACCATCAGCTAGATCCTAAAACATATCAGGATACAGCTGTGTCTGTGATTGAGTCAGAGAGCGACTGCATGTCACACAGAGCGGGACAGATGACAGAGATTCAGCTCATAATGAGTCAGAGGCAGCGGGACGTCCAGACTCACCGTTGTCATAATGAGATCCAGGCACACAGGGCTCGCAGGTGGAGGTGTTGAGGGCGGAGCAGCCTGGCGACGTGGTGCTGAGGATCATGGGAGTCGCGGTCACATCGGTCACATTCTCACTGACTGTGGTGTTCATCACAGCAGGAGTGAGTGTGGTCTGGCTCACCACCATGCCTGGGAGAGAAAGTGAAATTTAACAGTGAGTGGAGGACAAAAAACTGGAAACGCAACCATTTCATTTGCCACAGGTCTAAATGTATATAAATGAATTATTGATTTGACCATATAGCCATCAGCTGACCCACTAAAGAGGTCATGCAAATCTCTCTCTGGCATCTGGAGCATGCTATCTAGATCCTTCTGATTAACACAGGAAGATACAGGAAGCTTAACACACATGATTAAATAACACTCCCTCATATACAGGAGGGGCACTTCTTCATTTTACTGTAGCTGTGAACATCCTGAATCGTTCACCACAATTTTAAGTATTTCAGTTAAAACTGTCTAACCTCTGAGTGAAAGGGGGGGAAACATGTGCAGCCACATCAGCAACACAGAGCCCATATTGTGGTAGTAATCACATTAGCCATGTGCTTAACTGCTTTGTTGAATAAGAGCCATCCTCTTCAAGAAATGCAATTATTCTGAAATGGGGTCATATGATTTCCCAGGTTCAGTCTCCTCTGGGTTGGCACATTTCTCCCTCAAACTCTTGGACATAAGCCTTGGTTAAACTGGAAGAAGGAACTATTGTAATCCTGTAATACATTTTGGAAGGATACAATACAAATGTCACAGCAAAAAGTTCCTATATGAATATTACAGTGATACCATAGGATATAAATTGATAAATAGATACCATAAAGTAAGATGAGGTCAATATTAACTCACACAAACACACTAGAAGTCCATACAGGAATATTATAGTGATTTTTCATTGTAAAAAATCAAGACTTTGATGCACCTATATACCTATAACCAATTTACATACAAACATTAAACTTAATGGGTTAGAAAAAGATTTAGCTTTTTTAATATGGTCGTGATGATTGTCTAAATTAGGTTAAGTTGCTGCTGATAAGCTTAACTACAACTACAAGGAAAACAACTGTTGCACTTGAATTGCAGAAACTATTTGTCAGTATATATATATCCAAATGTATTTCATGGCATAATTTTTCCATTCATAACTTATTATACTGTCAACCTGCGCCTGCTCCATAACAAAAAAAACCCACAATACTTGTGATAATGTTCTTATAATACTCGGGACTTCTAGTGTATCTGTGGCACTCAATGGTGAACTTACTGTACTTTATGGTATTTCATGTTATCTCCTATGGTACCCCTATAATATTCCAATAGGGACTTAAAGTTTTGCTGTGACGCGTGTATAGTGTCCTTCTGAAATGCATTATAGGATTACTGTAGCTCTTTTTCGTAGGGTAAAAGACAGTATATCAGACCTTACCTAGGAGACAAGCGGCGGCTATCGCAGGCAAAACTCCCCAACAATCCATCCTCCAGCTATTATAAATACTACCACCGAACAAGTTTAGAGCATTTCATCCCTGACAAGTGGTGAAGTTGCCTTTGTTTTTACAGAGGTTGTTGTCAGTGAATCATAGCTTGCTTGCTTTTTCGGGTCAGTCTTCTCCTCAGTGTCATATGACAAAATACACATCATGTGATTTTACTTTGGTGGAAAGAACTGAGCAAAATGGGCTGGATCTGGGCAGAATGAATGCATGTTTGTTACACGGAGCAGCCTGTGGGGGCGCTGCTGTTCCCTGTACAGTAACTCATAGAGTTAGTGTGTGGAATAAAAGATTGGCAAACGTTCAAATCTAATAGTAAACCATTACAATACATATGGAAAAGACCATTGATCTTATTCATTTCATACAAACATAATAATACTAAAGGTCCATAGGATCGCAATTTCCCTATTATATTCATATGGGGACTTAGAGTGTGTCTGTCTGTGGTTCTCAGTAGTGACTAATATTCCTACAGGATATTAAATACAATTTCTTTTTTTTTGCAATTTTGCTGTGATATGTGTATACTGACCGTATAAAAGTTATTATAGGATTACTATAGTTCTTTTTTGTAATGTATATTTCAACCATTGCACATTTTAAGTAAAGAGTGACCAATCAATTAAACATTTACAGATTTTTGTATAATAGTTTATAACTGGCAAGTGAACAGAAAATACAATATACAAAAATAACACCAATGCTATTTTTGCAGGAGGGAAATTTCCTGATGTCATCAGTTGAAGTTCATGTTCCTTTTTTTGTTTTTGCTTTTTCTCTTTTGCCACTGCTTGGTGAGTGGGATTCACTTCCCCTGGAAACTAAAACGTTTCTCTGATATTTACAAAGCATAACAAACCTCATGGCAACAGTGAACAGAAGCATGACAGCTAGACTATACAAAGTGCAACATTGTCATACAGCAGATTCAAGTTCACAGTTGAAGAGAAATCATTTTGGATGGTCTCACTGTGCAGGGAAACTAAACTGATGAAACAGTAATGGCATGAATAAATAAAATCATAGAAATAAATCACAATGGTAGTCAGACAATTTTATTTATTTATTTATTTTATTTTTTACAGTCATTTGAATGCTAAGTATGTCAAATTCAAAATGTAACAAAAATGCAATGCAAATTATTCAACCCTTTAATTTTTTTTCTGGCAGAAATTCTGACTGATGTATTATTCATCTTTCTCATCTAAAGTAAATAAACATTGCGAGGCCAATGGAGGATAGTCCACATATTTATGTCTTGAGTGTTTTCCTCTGAGAAGCAGCATAAGCATAAGGTGCTTCCTTCTGGACTTGACGCTCTAAGCTTCGCTCCAAATCTTCCCAACTTTTCTCCTCCAGGGGTTTCTGCCAAAATCGGGACAGAGTGAGGAACGGTATTATATTCTGCTAATGGCATGAAAAACCCAACGGCAACAAAACAGACAAAGCTTACAGCCCACTTACTGAGAGAACCCAGTTTCACTTTATTATGAATTCCATACTCACTTTGTTGTGTTTTCCACTTCTAACAGAGTGCGCCGCTGCCTGTTCAGAGGTTTTGGCCTTGTTCGCTCCACTTTGCTTCAGTCTTTGGCGCTCCTGCTGTTTCTCCTCCAGCCTCCTCTGCAGGGCCAGCACTCTCTCATCCTCAAGCACTGCCTGCTGCAAACCCAGCCTGGCTTTCTTCTCCTCTTTCCTGCCACACAGCAGAATCATCATGAACGTGTGTGTGTGTGTGTATAATACGTGTGTCTAATGCCATAACAAAGTCTCGCAGAAGTCAGAGTCTAATTTGTCCCCGACCTGCTGGCAGCGGCCTGTGCCAGTGTTCTCCTGTGGAGGTCGATAGCGTCCAGCTGCTCCAGCAGAAGCTGCTCCTTGTTCTGCTTCTCCTCCAGGATGCGGTCCCGTCTCTCCTGCTGCTCGCTCTGCTCGGCCTCCTTCAGGACGGCCAGGCGCTCCTTCAGCTCGGCCAGGGGCATTTCTCCCAGCAGGTCATGGCCCGCTGTCTGAGACACAGGGAGCCACGCGGTCATGGGTTTATATGATATGCATTGAGTAAGATGAGATGATATCCGGTCTTTCCTGCACTCACCTCAGTTTCATCCAAAAACCTCTGTCTGATGTGAGGAACAGATCTGATTGCTTGGATTTCACGGATGATTTCAAATTTCCTACTTAGCTCGGCCTGTGCTTCGTCCAGCGCTTGGCGAAGGAGCTCTCGGCTTTGCTCCGAGACTTCTTTTACTGTGACAAACAAGAACAATTATCACAGTACTGTGAAAACTGTAAGGCAAGAGAATCACATCTGATGCCAGGTGAGGTGACGTACCTATACACTGCTTGATTTTCTGCAACTTCACTTTAGCTGCCTTTGAGTTCTTGTGCCCCTCTGCCACTTGTTGCACCAAGTCTCTCATTTCTTTTTCCTCTTGCAGCCTTTTCTTGGCATATCTCTGCATCAGCTGGGCTGTCTACGAGAAACACCAAACCAACCATGAAATAACATTCTTCATAAATAACCATCAATCCCTCTCTCTTAAGACTTTTTTCTACAGACATGCTGTTATGTAATGGCCTTTCTCTTCACACTTCTCTTTAAACACTCTTGAGGTACTGTGTAAACTTTTTGTAAACTGCCTTTTCTTCTCAGTTGTTCTGTTTGCTGGGTGACTGTAGCCCACCTCCTCTTTCTGAAGCTGTGCAGTCTTCTGGTTGCGCTCCACTAAGCGTGTGCGGGCCATAGCCGCCTCCTCATAGCTGATGCGTCCTTCCAGACGCCTGCGCTCAATCTGGGCCAACTCCTCCTGCAGGTCCCGCTCCCGCATCTCCTTCTGCCACTGTAGGAAAGAGGAGGGCTCACGCGCCCCTTCTACCAGACGCTCCATTCTTTTTCAACACACACACACACACACACACACACACATTTCAATACTAGAGTGCAGTAAGAGGGATAAAATTCCATTGTTTTTCTTGCATGTAATATTTCCTTGACCTGTGCAAACCGCTGACGTCAAGATGTATATGCATTTCTGAGGTGTTTTTGACCCATTTGGCTTTCCATATATATTCAGCTTTCCGCTGAAACTGGTTCCAGATGCGGTTTGAGGAATTTGACAGGTAGACAGTGTGCTGTACCTTCGCAGCTCCTCCTCCACCTGGCGGTTATAGAGCGCTCCCTGTCTCAGGATGGCTGTGTTGTTGAGCTTGATGGACCAGCTGTTAGTCTGACAGAAGCAGACAAATGCCAGTGGATATACACGCGCCAGTTAATGATGATACTCATCAATATCACACAGAAGTTTAATGACCCCTTAAAGCGGGGGAAATAATTGTATCTCACCATCTTGTGATCGGCTGGAACTCCAGACGATTGAAATGAATTGAACTTGAGCCTGGAATCAAGGCTTTCCTGAATCTGGGACTTCACCTTCTGCAATACCAGGTGATGGTTCAGCAGAAAGTAATAAATATAAATGATGACACTGAGATGAAGCGAATGTGTGCTTAAATAAAAGGACATGTTGGAATTTAGCTATCAAGAGAGGTGAGATGTAGTGTGAGGATTGAGAAGTAAGCAACATGTCATTGTGTTTTTACTCTTTCTACACAAGTAAGCCTAAACATAACACATTGGACATAGGGATTTATATAGTCCCTACCTTAGTGCGTTCAGACTTCTGTGGATTTACACACTGGAACTGTTTCATATTTGCCTCATACAGCAGTTCCTTTGGTGAAAAACACATGAAATATCATTACAATGACGTAATAATGATGATGATAATAACTCTATACCACTTTTACAAAGTTACAGTTTTTTTGGATGGATAAATGGATGGATGGATGGATGGATGGATGAATTGATGTCATGCACTCTAGGTGCCCAGCCCACATGGCCATACAAGACAGATCCATACATCATGCTGCAATATGTGTGTATAACAAATGTATTCCTAAACAAAGTCAGGTATCACACAACTAAAGTATGTTGTAATTTTGCCCAGTCTTTACAGTTTGCAACATATATTTCACCTTTTCTGAAGCAGAACTCAAGACTGTGTTGTCATAAGCATCTAACCAAAAGAAATGAGCAGAAATAGAATCCTTTTGCTACATGAGGCACACTTCTCGGCTCATTATACAAAGGACAACAGAACATAAATTAATTCAGAAAATGAATTTATTTTTCACTGTCTCTCAGATCATATCACAGACCACTGCTGCCCTCCTCTGGATGTTATGTTTTTAATGATAACTAATGGAAAAAGCTGACATTGTACCTCAGCCTTTTGACGGTTCTTTCGTTTGATCTCCTCCATGGCCTGCACCTCTTTCGGAGCCTTGTAGGTGCTGTTTGGTACCTGAAAAACAAAAGCCTCATGACTGGAGCAGCCGTGACAGCCACAACACAATATATAGGATAATGGCCTGCTTTATCTATCAAGGATATCTCTGTTGGCTAGTACACAAGAATAGAAAACAATAGCACACATGTAACAGACTATGCAAAGGTTGTGCAGCAAAAGTTGAAAGATACTATTTATTTGAATGTGAATGAGACTGACTGGTTGGTGTTTTTCCTGCTGTGGAATGGGCTCAGGCTGGGGGAGGGGGCGAGGTTTAGGTTTGGTCAGAGAGAACTCCTGGGGCTCAGTGGGTTTGGTGGGAGCCTTCTTGACCTGACTCCCACTGGACAGTCTGGCAGCAAGCTGGTCCATAAGAACATCTATCTCAGGGCGCCATCTAATGGACAAAAACGATAGACCTATGGCTCAGTCCTTACCATTGGAGATAATGAATGTCATTCCCTGAAAATGACTTTCCTGTTCTCTACTTTTTCACCTTAGCAGAGGGGCAATCCAGTTTTTCTCCACATAGGCAGCATCATAGATATGACTCCACTCCCCTTGTATCCACGTGGTGAGGTTTGTGACATTGAAGAAGAAACTCAGGAACTACAACCAAAGACAATGCACACAGTTATACACTCAGCCTTTTACACAATGCTGCATGTACCACAATACAGTAGAGTTATTGAGCATTGGTTCTTTGCAATGCAACAACACAGATGCGTTCCAAACTGAGTTTCTCACTTTGTGCATCTTCTTGATGTCCAGAGATCTGACAATGTTGCTGAAACACTGAAGTCCAAGGTCATCGAGGATGAATGTGGCGAGGTAACAGATAACTGAAGAACAATGTAGCAACATAAGAACTCAGATGGTAGCCTTGCTTTATTCAGACTAAAAATCAAAAACACAGTCCAAGATGTAGTTAGTGGAGATGGCTTAGTTAATTAACTTACTGACAAACTGGTTGCGATCACCTCTGGATAAGCATTTCCCATTCTGGGCATAGAAGACACTGATGACTATGTCCAGTAACTTTTTGTGCTCAATACATCCAGAAACAACATCAAGTATGAACTTCTTATCCTGAGTATCCATGTTCTGCAACAAATTACAAGTGAAGAATATAACAAATTATATTCTCCAGACAGGTGTCAACCCCATCACACCACACCACACCACACCACACACCACACCACACCACAACACAACAAAACACAACACAGGCTGAACTGTCTACCTGCAGAGCCTTTGAGGCATCTTCAGTGAAGTCATCCAAACACTGCTTGCCAGAACTGAACTTATCAAGCAGCACAGTAGCCTCCTTGACAAGTAATCCATACCTTGATGCCATTTTACATCGACCAGCGTAAACCTGGTGGTGATTGATGGTTGTGATTAAATTATTTTTGCACGTAGAAAAGGCAATTTAAAAGCGAGTTTATAGACAGTGTAGAACACAATTTTGGACCTGGTAGCGACCTAGTTGTTATTCAAGAATAGATTCATTTTTTCTTCGAGAAAGTAACTTTTCCTGAGAAATTAGCTGAGCTGCTTGTTTTTAGCTCGAACCGTTGCCATGTTCATTCGTTGCTTAGCAACACACAGGCGTAAACAGAAATGTATCCAATCTCAAACGCATAACGTTAAATGACTGGTATTTTCCAAATCGTGAAAATATTAACTTTTATTGTATTAATGGGGGCTATTTCTTATACAGTTTGGTTAACATATTAATCCATGCAATATTTTAATCCATGGGATGTGCAACATCCTGATCCTTTGTTGCTTGCCATAACAATGATTATTACGTAGCTCATTGTGACGTGTGTTCAAGCCTTGCGCTGCCTTCAACTGCTGTCGGAAATATTGACTTTACGATTTGAGCAGATTATGACCCAACAAAGTGGTAAACACAACTGAGAAAGAAGAGGGATTTTTTTTTGTGGCACCCGAGTTGCCTAAATGTGATGTTTAGGAGGTGGAGAGCATGGAAGCCGTTTTAACAAGTCTTACTGTTTTATGTTTCATTTTCAGTCTTTGTTTAATATTTAGCTGCCACACATGTTTTAAATACATGTGTTAAATTAATACATTAAAATATTTGAATAAATAAATCAAAACACAAAAGCATCACATGCCTGATGCGCATTTCCCCCTCTCAGTTCTGCTACTGCAGCATAATGTAGCTCTGTGCCACATGATAAATGAAAATAAACATGAAAATAAAACAGCAACCACCCAAAAGGTACTTTTGTCACAGTGTCCAATTCGTTATTATTTCCGACCAAAAGCGACCAGCTTAGCAGGAGCACTGAAGGCAGCATTTTCCTGGGAAAGTGGGAGGTGAATGTTGTCAACGTGACTGTCATCAAGTAGAGGGGCAGAGAACAGCAGAGCCGTCGGTGCTCTGCTTGTCTGTATCGTCGGGACTTGGAAAGTGGCCGGGCGGGGGAGACAGCCAACCTTGGGATTCAGGAAAGATGGAAATAAAACGCTGTTTTAAATAATTAATTCGGACGTTTGAAAACCGTGTTTCAACATTTGGGATACCGCGCTTTGTGTTTTGTACATTTTCCGTTTTATATCCCCCCGTTGCTAGCTAGCTTAGCAACCTATCGCTGTTACTATCAGACACACAGGTAGGAGAGGAGGGGTTGGTGACAAAGGAAGGTGGCGAGGTAACGATGAATCGCTTTCGAAAGTGGCTGTATAAGCCTAAGGTAAGTTATCTTGATTTCACCCGCTATGTCAGCTTCACAGTCAGATCTTTTCTGCATAACTGATGAACAAATCAGCTTTCGAGATAGCTAGCAAAACAGCGATCAATGTAGCTTGCTAGCCTGACGACTTCATACACTGCCACACATCTGCTAACGTTAGCCTTGGTTCCTGATGTTACACTGTATTAACCAACAGCTACCCCTTTGTTGTTGCTGCTGTTTTAATCAAGCTCTAGTCTTGGCTAACAACGCTGCAACCTGGCATCATATACTGGATTAGGCTACTCACTGCTGAGTCTTGGTCTGACATTGTCATTAATTTTAAATATTGTTGAAGTTATTGAATTAATAACTACCCGTCCTCACGGAAGGGCATGCATGTCATGATATACTGACAGTAATACGTAGGGGCAGGGGTCTAAAAACAATTTTGGTTTAGCTTAGAGTATTTTTTTTACTACTTTGTGAACACCCAGATTTATTTTTAACAGAATGAAATAAATGACCTTTAAAAATCATTTCTAATGGAAAAGTACATAAAATAGTCATCCATTTTTATAAGGATTTGATTTGCATTTGTTTATGATAGACATCATCATAATTGCATGGAACATTGTAAAAAGCTAAAATATACTGAATCAGCTGCATCCATATCTCAGGCCCAGATCACACCAGAGTTTGTATACCGTTATTTGCTTTATGGAAAGAAGGTGGATTTGTAAGCAACATCAGTTTTTAGAGCGAGCAAGTAATGGATGGGCTCTGACTCTTTAAATCAAGCGCAGAGTATGGAAACATGCCTGACACAGCAGAGAAAATGTTGAAGGCTTGGTCGCCTTTTTAAATGAACAGTTTTCCATATGCCAACAGCAGCACTTTTTAGGGTGAGTGAATGTGAAGATTCCTCCATGGAGAGAAGTCTTGGTAACCTAGTTGAAGGAGAAAACTTGTGGGCATAGACTACTTTCGTCAACAGCTTGCACTCACACATCACTCCATAATCCGAGGCAGGTTATTGTGAACAGTGGGGTATTGATGATGTCATTTATTGTGTTTATAGTGTTCAGTATATGTTCAGAGATTCACAGAGAGTCATAGCTTTTGTTAAATGCCCAAGTTAGATTGATAAAATCCTACCTGGCCTACTACTAGAGAGTAATTCTGTTGTAATTTTCAAGGTAGGTTTACAACTTACATCCACCCATCACCTTGTCCCCATTACTCATATGCTGTTGTGGAAAGTTGGGTATTTGCAATTAAGATTGTTAAACTATAAGCAAAAATCCCATTGAAAAAGGATGCTGGATTCCACAGACCATTTGCAATACTGTGCACTTACTCCACACTTAGAATATTCTGATGTGGCCTGTCCGAGAAGAGGGGTGTGTGGTTCTTTTGACTGCAAAATGGACTGTTGGATATTTGCATCTTGACTTTTGATAAAGAGGGCTATTACGTGTCACTAGTGGCTAAAACGGTTAAAAAGTTCTGCGCTCCAGTCCACAAACTTTAGCTTGGTGCAAGTGGAATACAGACTTTTGGGGCAATATCAATTCCTGTAATTCTTTTACTTAGTGAACTGTCAAGGCCAGTAATTGACAGCAGAATGAACTGATTAACCGTACAGACTATCTGCCAGTGAGGATTTTATTGTTGAGGTGGTTTAAGTATTGAAATCTTTAAAAAGTGCAGGCTGTGCGTCCAGTTTGGCTTTTAATGTGACACAGAGTTGGATTGAGCGTTTTTTTTTTTCCAAGACAGACATGTACTGGTACCTAACATAATCATATAACCAAGGACCAAATGATAATAACCACACCATACACACCATTATCTACTAGTTTTTTTTAATTTTTTTATCTTAAAACCTGATGCAGTGTTGTTATACTATATCAGTTATTTAAACATTTGTGCTTGGTGTGACATTGCAGTTTTTGTGGTACATCTAAACCTCCTTTATATTTTAATAGTACATTTTAATGGAATAAGCCCATTCCAGTATATTGGCATGAGAGCCGCACAATACAATGAAATCATTGAAATTACAGTACTGACTAGAGAATCACAAGAGGCTGATTTTTTTTTTCATGGAGGGAAACATGATTCAAGACAACCTCCTAAACAAGTTGCTTACTGTGGTGCTCTGCAGAATTCCTGGTCCACACAACAAGTTTAGAAAGTAGGCATACGCACATCATGTTCAATTGGTGCCAGATCGAGAACAGTTGCAAAAAAGGAAGAGAAATCTGCACAACCAAAAAAAACTCACACCTTTTAATTAGTGACTTATTTAAAAATGACAATGTTTCGATCCCACCAGCATCTTTAAGTCAAAATCAATAAAAAGTTGCACATCAGAGTCGTATTCAATCATAGCAAATCATTTTTTGTAGTGCCTAAAAAGAAATTTGGTCAAAAATTGTAAATTGAATTGTTAATTTGAGCTGATGCTTGCCAGTAATTGAAGACACTTGGGGGACAATGGCAGCAATCTGAGTTTTTGCAGCAGTAATGTCAGAAAGGGCTAAAATGAAATACCTCTGATTATAGATAATCCCCTTACTCTTTACCACACACACACACCTGCGTCATTTCTCTTTTCACTCTTTAACCATGTTTGCTGTCACAGCATTTTTGTGGTCCATTGTTAGGTTTAGGCCTAAGTGTTGGGGTTTACCAGGGTATTGTCACGTTCATGAATGACTACTGCCTCTGAAGCGCTGAGCTCTTACATCAGTACTTTTTCTGCCAAATCACTGCCTTGGTAAGAATTAACAGTATTACATATAAGCCTGTGGTTTTAAACAACCGATTCTGCCAAAAAGGACTAAAGAGAAAAGCGCTAAAAGCCTTAGTAATTATGCCAATCAGCATGAGAAGAGAACAGTAATGAAAGGAAGCTTCAGATCATTTTATGCTCCTGCAATAGAATAGCAGCTAAGTTAGCAAGTGCATTCTTTTTTGCTCAGAAGAAACAGTATTTCTGTGTTAATTAAAATCTGTGGCCAGCCCACGGAGTGTTCTGGCATTTATTGTTGAACACTGCGTAGTATTGTCATTTTGCATCAACACTAAGCCGTTTATTATTGAACTATGTTCTCCTGGAGATAGAAAAGCGTCGAATCAGCATGTTCCCTTGACTGAAGCAAAGCTATTGATATTTCCAGAGCTGCTCTTTACCTCCCCAGATAAGTCCCACTGAGGAGGATTTTCTTTTGCCCCTGCTACACAATCCCTTCCTGGTGCTCTGGAGAGCACTGTGCAACACTGAGGGACATAATGTACCTGTCTATTCTGTCTGACTGTGTTATCAAAGTGCCAACTCCTGGAAAAAGACTACGTCATTCAATATGACTGGGCTGTCCTGGACTGCTAGAAGGTTGTGACACGTAGGGCAAAGGTTGGAATAATTAACCGACCCAAATTTAGGATCTACTGAGTTGAGATTTCAAACATTCCTTCTAGCCCTTTAAACTGGTCTAGCTGGTTTTTGTGTGAATACTTAACCTATCCTTCCCAAAACAGCAACAAAGGAGAACTCCTACTCATTTTAGGTTGTTCTGTTTTTTTGACTGCTCATTAGCTGCCCTTTGACTGTACATTGTGCAGGGCAAAGTTTTTGGTATGAAAAGAAACAAGATAAAATTCAGCATGCGGGCTGGGAGAGGGTGAGAGAAGGGGAGAAGTGTTCATGAAAACCTGCTTGATTGCACATGGCTGCGGATACAGACACAGACGAGACCTGGCTCAGGTTTCCAAGCAGCCAAAATGGCCACTATCTCCTCGCCTCTCATTCATCAGAGGGAGACTTGCAGAGTGAGTGATGGAGAGAGATGTCAGGAGGCTAAACCTGTACATTTCCCCTGTAGCTTTTGCTCCTTTCTTGGTGTTATTCCATCAGGCATTCAGGAACTGACCTTCAGCTCCACACCACCTCATCTGTCAGTGTGACGGGCCCACAGCTAGCACCAGGCTGGGTGCGCTCGCCTCCATCTGCTGGATCCTACTAATTTGCCTTCCATTCCCCCCTCTCCCCACTGGACAAGCATATTAGAACGCACTTTGGAGTAGCCATCTTCACTCTGCCGGGCGCCCACACAATCTCCTTGTTTAGTGGGAGGGTAGCTGATACATTCTGGGCTCCTTCACATCTAAATGTCAAACGGATATCAATGCGTAACGATGTAGCTGGATAGAAAGTGTATGAACATACTGTATGTATGCTAATGTATGATAACCTTGATGGCGTCATCTAACGTCTGACAATTCACTTGATTCTTGTTAACGGGTCATTACTTGTTTTGTGTCAGCACCGTCAGACACAAGAAAAAGAAAAGAAAAGGCATGTTATTTTTAGTTATTTTGTGTAACAGATTTAGAGCCTCAGAATCATACTTTCTGCCCATCAGCTCCACATAATGTGCATTTAGATGTTGAATGTTGACTTTTGTTCATTTATTACAGCAAATCCCAAATATATTTCCCATTTTAAAACTCTTACCTTATGCACTTTATCGTCAGTATTGAAAGATATAAGATAATCATTTACAACATCAAAAAGCTTGTTTTGAAGTTTAGAGAGGTAAATGCTTTAATAGATCAACACTTTTGGCTGAACAAGAAAAAATAAGCAGAGGGAGTTTCAGTATTTTAACCACTCATTTGATTCCTGTTCAAAGGATTATGTAAACCATCAAATTTAATACTTGAAAATCACCAAAACTGGAATTAAACAGGCTTTGACTTGACAGCCCTTACTATGCAATTCGATAGTATTTAAAAGTAATAATAGGTTGTCAGATTTAAAAAGTAGTATCTGGGTGCATAAAATCCAAATTTACAAAGTAGCCTACAACATAATTACGTTTTACCTACATGCTTTTAGTGGTTACAAGTGTACATCAAATCTCGTAATAAGGGACCATCTAGCGTATCTGTTATGACAAGGGGTATTGGTATTTACTATGATCATAAATTATTGTCAAGTCATCATAAAAGATGCTTTGGAGATATTTGCACCATGAAACAGAAAACCTGATAGTTGACATTTGACAATGTTGACCAAATACACGTTTTTACAAATCAACCCATCCATGTGTTCTACACTGGTGCCAGTTTTCCCTTTGTTTCTAGCTCTCTGGGCCATGCTTTAAATGCAGAAATTTAGTTCAGAATTTGAAAACAAATCTTTGCTGTTCTGTCCATTTGTCATTCATCACTAGCCCGGTTTGTTTGTGAATATTGCTAACATGCAAGTGGAAGAACAGAGTAGCCAAAGCAATTAGGGGCTTGTCTTCCCAGAGCGGGTTCTGCACAGTTGGCATAGAGTTGAGGGAAGAGGGAACAGCAAACTGCTGAGCAGTGGCCAGCATGGCAGCATATTTAGCCTGGTTTCTGGAGCTCTTTATGGATGTCTCCATTCTGCTTACCCAACAGCCATGCGGTAATTGATTTGGTGTCAGCTGCCTGGATTTAGAGAGCTGACCCCTGGTGCAGATCTAGGCAGGCAAGGCGATTGAAGGCCTTTTTA
Source organism: Centroberyx gerrardi (assembly GCF_048128805.1). Taxonomy (NCBI): domain Eukaryota; kingdom Metazoa; phylum Chordata; class Actinopteri; order Beryciformes; family Berycidae; genus Centroberyx; species Centroberyx gerrardi. The sequence goes on along the minus strand of NC_136013.1, from coordinate 14,356,173 downwards.
AATTCATTGCAGGATTGGGAATCGGGGCCCACTGTCCTAGGTGTGGGGAGGCGATGATTGAAGGAAAGTAGCAGTGGAAGAAGAGGGGGATTTAAAGGTACCACAGAGAATCAGCTAGTCCTGATAATGACAGAGAAGTTGCATTGAGTTTCTACACCTCGTGTCTTAATAATAATACTTGGTAGCCTCCATATTTCATAATCACACGCTTTATATATTGCTCTGTTCATTGTCAGTGGTGATGAGCACAGAGCATGCACTCAAGGTGCCCTTTGTCTGGAGTAGGCCTATATGTATTCGGTCTTTGACTGCACTCGAAAAGGCTATATGAAACGCACAGCTCCACCCCTTCTGTTCTGCGCTCTGTCTCTCCAGCAGGGGAGAGAGGGAGGGGAATGAGGAGAGGAGGAGAACAGTAGGCCTGTATTTTTGGGATTAGTTTTTGGCCCTGGTTACAGTTGGCAGGAGATGAGATGAAAGGATGCCTGTCTTTAGCAGCTTTCATACACTAGTGTTTCTTCTCACTGGATTCATAGTGAAAGGACACAGCACATTTGGTTAGCTCTTTAAGGTGGTTTTGCCAAATTGTGATATATTGGCTTAATTTAGCAAGCAGATAAGATTATGCTGCGCTGTTATTACGATAGTAAAAATACATGATTGCATACCAAATACAATCTTCATACCAAGTACTATTATGCAAAAGAAAGCTATGTTATGAGTTATGGAAACATGCTGATTAAGTTAGTGATTTAGCTTCTTTGCATCAGGTTGAGATTTCAACAATTTTCTGCTCTGTAAAATTACCCACAGTTGCACAGGCATGTGGGCTTTGTGTTTAAATATCGTCTCCACAGACAGTGGGCACCATGGCAGAGAGCACCAAAGTCTGCTCTACTGGACAGATAGTGTCCAATTGAAATGAAGGAAGTGTGTGTGTGTGTGTGTGTGTGTGTGCACGTGCATTGGCGCAGTGTCTCAGTTCATGACTGTCATTATGTGTGATTTGGGACAGCCTGAGCAATGCCTGCCCTCAGTCATTGTCCATAACAATCACCTGTATGTGGACAGAATCAGGCTGACTGAGCTGTGAATCATGCACATTCACAACAGTAAAGAGGGGTTATGGTGCAAAACCACAGGGAGGGACCGTTACAGTACTCGGGTGTGTTTGTTTAATTTTCATTTGGTTTAATAAAATTCTTAAATGTAGACTATTTTTTCTGCCAGTATTATTGTTTAAGGACAGGGGTCATGCATCTCCACCCTCCTTGTCATCTTATCAGGGCTCATTTACTTCATGGCATAAATGTCAAGTTGTTGTTGTTTTTGCAAATCTAAAATTCCCTCCCATCTGTGGCCACCATTGAACCAGCAGGCAGTTCTGGATTGTATAACAGGATTATTTCTTGCATAATAACTTCCCAGCAGTCACAGGTCCTAAAGGGGAGAGGGGTGTCCCCACGTGCCACACTCCCATCAGGGGACCCTGGACATGCTCACAGCCACCTAAATCCTCTTTGCCCCCCTGTGTTGCCTCGGCCTGTCCTGCTGGACCATGTGCCAGGCACATGCACAGTTCATCACACAGTTCAAACGCCAGATTAAGGCAGTCCTCAAACAAGAGACAAACACACAGTCAGATTATGACGCCATCAATCCAGATGGACAGATCACTATGAATATAGTCAGTCAATGAATTGAGTAAAGTCTACCATCTACTTGTATGGATCCAACTCAACCACGAGCTAGTAGGAATATAATGTATCTGTAGAAATATTTCTGAGGAGTCTGTGATAAATTCCATTAACTGTTTCCATTATGCACTTGCTCCATAGAAAATCCCAGAGTTTCCCAGAATGTGACCAAAATGAATTTGAGAGGATTGGAGTATCATGCTTGAAAGGCCGCTGCCGATAACTGGGTAACCACAGGAAAAGCTCTTACAATACAGAGCTAAGGAAAGCAATTCCTAATGCAGGCTGAACATGAAAAGAATGACTCGGCACAACTGAAACTACTTCAGCGTAACACAGCGTGTATAGAAGGATTATGCTTTTTCTTCTGTTAAATTTGATATGATCGACCAAGGAGGGCTAATCTTCTAAGTAATGGTTGAGGAAGTTTCCATGTTTGTTACCAAAACGCTTGGCTCATTCTCGCCAGGGTGTTTTTGCTGAGTCCTGAATAATAAATAAGGCAATGAACTGTATACAGCTGCTCGTTTTGCCAGTAACTGACTGGCTGAAGCAGAGTGAACTGGTTTCCCCCCCCCACAATATTTGCCTCTGCTCTGAGTGAGGTATCCTTGGAAGGCAGCCAGAAGGCAGCAAATTGAGCCTGGAATAGAGTATGGAGGGCAGAGGCAAGGTTTCTCATATGTCCCTTAAGTGGGCTCAGTGCGCACGCACCAACGCTATGGAAGTTCATGAAGCATTAGCCAGTCATCTTCCCCCATCCGAACAGTCTGAATGGAAATGAAGCCCAGAATCAGTAGCCTAGCTCAAGGAGACTGCTGGCTGAGACGATAGAGATGAATAAGTCGATTACACAGAGGCAGGCAAGCTGACACACTTTGAATGACATCAACATGCCTCAATAAGAGTCAAAATGTCACTGCCTGTTATTCATGTATTGTAAGGAAAAAAAAAAAAAGATGAAGCTATTTCACTGAGTCATTGTCAAATGATTGTGATTGAGAGGGTTTAAGAGTAATTGTCACTCTGGGTGAAGTTATGAGAGCTTAATGGTTTGAAATGATAGGCTTCTGACCACAACAGATAAGGATTTTTGAGTCATCTCAAAGAGAGGGCATCAGGGACAACTGACAGCAGTAGTAGCTACAGGAGAGTGGCAGGCCACAGGAGACAGACGCTGAATCTGCTGAATCATTTTCTCACTTATGCAAGGTAGGGGTTGTCATTGGTCATGATGACGCAAATCGGAAGTTCAGGAGTCAACTCATCCCCAGATGTTAACAAACTTACTTTCCTAAAACATTTTTGCTGCTTTGATAAAACTTGGCTAAATGGTATTGTTTTCAGCTTCTTGCTTTGATCATTCAAGAGTAAGAATAAAGATTAAAGTTTGAGATTTTTTAAGAGACCAAATCTTCCAAACCAGTGACTGAACACTCATGTACTAGATGTCCAGTCCATTGTCTTCGTTACTTCCTACCCTGTGCCTACCATGTTATGTAAGGAGATGAAGAGAGGCACTTTGTTTTAGCAGTGACAGGTTGCCTTTTTTCTTTTCAGAGCCGAGTCCTTATTTGACTCTGATCTCTTTGAGAGATGTAGCCTAATATCATCACTGACTCATAGTCCACATAACAAGGCAAATATTACCATTAGAGGCCTTAGATTTCCATCTCAAACAAAGGACTAGTCTGCATTTTACGTCTTGTATGGCTTCATCTCAGACACAGCTGATGTAATTGTAGCCCAGTTCACCAGTGGTGTTTCACTCTGCTCAGTTTGATTAGACGTTTAAGTAACACATCTACCTCCTGACCTCCTCAGACTCATACTGAGACACAAGTTGTCATGCTGGTGTCAGGAATTGCATGGATCCTTCAGCAAGAGCAAGAGCTTGTTCTTATGGGTGAGGGTTATGAAGTTTCCATATTGGGGGGTGGGATTGATGTTTACCTTTTGAAATGTTCAGGCATCTGTTTGCTTGTCAGGACTGACTTCATCCTTTTATACCTTATTTCTTGATTTTGATACGAAGACACATCACGCCTGTAGACCAAGCAACAAGGCCAGACTGTTGCTTTCCATCTAAAGGTAGATCGGCATGTCCAGAACATCGCCTACTATTGACTTCTTCCCCATGATGCAACGCTGCAGGAATGTTCCCTCTTGTGTGTGGAATGCAGCAGGAGGAGGCTATAGGGTGGCGTCTGTCTCAATGGCTTCTTTTCTTCCTCAGTCAGACTTGGCCTATATGCTACAGAAATCTCCAAAGGAATGCCACCACTCTGTGGACTGTGTTGTGCCCCTGCTGGAAAAGGCCTTTCGCTGTGGCCCACTCTGGTTTCCTGTTTGCTCATGACATTTGTAGACTCACTCATAATTGAGCAGTCGTATAATGTCCGGTCAAATCTACCCCATTGACTGGATATGGCATGTCATCACCTTTTTAAGTCTTCTCTTTGCTCAGAGATTCAATTTAGATTTGAAGATGTTTGAATGGCTCATCTCTTCATTGTGGTTTGTTTGTTCCCATGCCTGTAATTCAGAGAATTGCTTTCATTGCTTTTGTCTTCATTTCCCATTACACATTCAGAGAAACCCATTTTGCAACTTCTCTCCATTACAGTAATGCTACAGACAATGATGAATAATCTTATGTCCAGTCAGTGATGACTAATTCTGCTCAAGGCTTGATGTAGACCTATAAGTAATAATGATATTAAAGTTTGTGGTAGATCCATCTAGGCCTAGGCTCTTAGCAGTCTTCTTTTTATTGCTTTTTTTTGTCTTGTTATCATTGCAGTGGGGTGTGGCTCTCTGTATTCCCATCCGTCACAGGTGATTTCTATATAGATAGAGCTGTACGTGACCTTGTGAAGAAACAGCACTTGAGATAAGTGTGAAACACTTACTATATTTGCCTACTGTAATAGATTATATACTTATCATTACTGCGTATGATTGCGTGGTTGCGTGCATTAGTGTGTATAAGGTGCCTTCTCTGTGCCCCTCTTCCAAATGTAGGCCTATTCAGTAAACATGGCACAGTAGAGTCTTATTTGTCCAAAATTCACACATCTGTGTGGGGTAGTAAACCCAAAAGGAATAACAAACACAATATGCAGGAATACTATTGATTTTGCTCATTTGGCTTTCTTCTACTCAGTGCAAATTGGCAAGAGAAAGGCAGCAGGGTTGAGTATTCAGTTGGGAGCTGGTCCTTCAGCTGGAGGACCTGGGTTCATGCCCCCATGTCGGCAAACATTCGCCCTACTGAAGTGTCCTTGAGCAAGACGCTGAATCCCTATTCGCTCCAGGGGCGCTGCTCTAGCTGACCCCAGCTCTGATTCTCCTCTGATGGGGAGGTGCAAGCAAAGAGAGAATTTCCCCACAGGGATCAATGCAGTATCACACATTAAGAGCAAATTGCAGAAAGGGCGAAGGAGACAACCAAGTCAGTTTTACTTTGTCATTTGAAAAACACAACACAAGCTAACTAGAAGCAAATAACTAGTAGCAAATAAGCTCAGTGGCTTGATAACCACCAGAACAACTCTGTATCACTCCCTATGTGTGTACTGGGCACAAATGTGTGTTATGACCATAGGTTATGACACAAAAATTACACTGCATCAAATCACAAGGAAGCCATCTTTATGGGCCTAGTCAATTGTTGGAATCTGTGTATTAACTGCAAATGTGTCCTGTAATCTTGGAGTTTATCAGCAAATTTTGAGTACTTATGTCACATATTTTAATTAGGATTTAGTCTAGTAGTTTGACATATTTAAATATTTCAGCCTTCCAAACAACCTGAGGTTCAAAGAAAGAAACCAAACCAAAAGAGGTTCAAAGTCATTTTTTCCCACACAGTAATAACTAATAATAAAATAGATGCGACATGTATCCCGGCTGTAGGTTATATCTGTTTTCTCCATGCTGTTTGTTTCATTATTGATGAGAGCGAGAGAGTGAGAGAACAGCACCGTGTATCATATTCAGAGAGAGAGAGCCCATGGGGAGAGCCTCACGCAACCGGGAGCAGAGTGAACTTCAGGGAAAAGGTCTGAGAGGTTGCCTTTAGTCTGCTCAGTAAATGGCACTATTCAGTTTGACTTCATGAAACACTTACAGGTGACGCATGGCAAAGTGAGGATGTTTACCAGTGTGGTTCTCCTCCTCAGTCTGCATAGTCACGCTGTCTGTTATGAGGCTGAGCTCCTGCACTGTCATTGGGTTCCTGTGGTCCGTGATGATGCACGTCAGCATGTGGTCGCCATTTTCAAAACCGTTAACCTTTCAATCAACTTAAGCCCTCTCCAGGATATATGTGTGTGTGTGTGTGAGCTAACTAAGGTTCGTTCCTGGACCCATTCCAGGATCAGTTCCAGTAGGTGTTGGAGTTTAAGAATGGCTCATATTTTGATATTCAAATCATGATGTATGCACAATTTTAATTCCAATTGTTATTTTATTTTGGGGGGGCCTGAGCAATAAGGCCAGGTGATGAATTTTTGTTGTGTTTACATTTTATTTTTAGCAGTGGGGGCAATTCTCCAGCTGCATGAATGTAAATGAGCGCCTCTCCCCACACTCCCACTCGTTTCCCTGTGCCTCAGTAGCACTCTCCCCTGTCCCGTGTGTTGTGGCTGTACATGTGCGCCACTCAGCAGTGGAGTGATCTGCTGCGCTGTGCTCTTCCCCACGGTTTGAGGAGCATGGTGTGAGATAATGACACAAATCCTTTACCAGGGCCAGGCTCTCTAATTACACCTGCTCTTCCGGGGAGCTTTCACACAATATTAACCATATGTTAACTCCCATTGTCAGGATCAGCGCCTCATTCATCGTTTGCTTCCCCGTCCTTGAGTTGAGCATTCGTGCATGTATGAATCTGTATACATACACTGTCATGTTTTGTGTTTGCTTATAAAGCACCAGAAGACCTTGGGAAAAAGGAGAGCAATCTGTTGTTGAGCTGGCCTATACAATGCCCTACTTGCCTGGTTTTATTTTCTCCCTTAAGACTGTCAGTATGTTGCTGTTTTATGCTACCTTCATGTTTGTGTTGTGTTGCCTTGACCTGGCCGCTCCCTCCACATCTCTCTCTCTTCCCCCGCTGTCTCTCTTTGTCTCTCTGTCTCTGTCTCTCTCTCTCTGTGTCTCTCTCTGTCTCTGTCTGTCTGTCTCTCTCTCTCTCTCTCTCTCTCTCTCTCTCTCTCTCTCTCTCTCGACTCAATGCTTTATTGGCATGGCATGAGGATCCCATACCTTGCCAAAGCAGAAGGTGACAAAATGAGTTACATTCACTATGCACTTGTTTTTTAGGCGCTCAGGGCAGGATATGCATGTTTGGAGTGAGGGGAACTACGCCAACTTTAAAAAGTCCACCTGTTAACAGTTAGAAAATTACTGAGCAAAGACCCTGGCCATGCTTGTGGCTTCTACCATACAGCTTGGTGTATGAGCGCACGCTGTATTTCCTTTATGCAGGGTCTTAGGGCACTGCGCCACGTAATTCTGTAATGAACGAACACACACCCACACAGAGCCCGGCTCTTATAGCACCTAATAACGACTAAATAAGAGCAGATTTGGTATTTACAGTGTTATCCTTCACTTGGTAACCTTTTGAGGACTTTCATATCGTAAGAAGATGGTGGGGCCAGGGTTGGGCCAGGTGGATTGAGGGCTGTTTTGAAGCTCTGATGTTTGTGGCCAGAGTTTCAGAACCAGCTACTAGAGGAGACTCATATCTGTGTTCAGCTCTTGGGATCGCGGGGCTTTGTAATGGTAGGAGTGAGGTTCATTGGATCAGAGATGTTTGATGGCTTGCTTTTGAATTTTGATAATGAGTGGATATTGGCTGAGTACTGCCCTGCATGATTTATTGGCTCTGTTCCTTTGGACGTTTAGTATATTTTTGTAACCCCAAACTTCACTATAATGCAGTTGAATGTATTACAGAGTGTAGAATTTTGAGCCAGGAGCAAATCAGAATACCAACTGGAATTTTTCTTTTGATTGTGTAAAAACCATGTCTTTTAATTCATTCACAGCCTTGCCAAAATGTCTAGTGGAGTTACTAATCAAACCTAAACCTGTATGAGTTTTGATGTGCTCATATACTGTACTTCCTAGGGTGAATTTGTGTTGCTGAGAATTGGATCGTATTTTGAAAGGTCAGGATTTTGGTCTTTTTTTACATTCACAGTCAGTGCCCATGTTTTTCTGAACTTGAAATGATGTTCAAACTGTTGAAAACCCTCTAGAAGAACATGATCATCAGCAAAGATCAGACCTCTCTTGCTGTCTCTCTCACCCATTCTCTCTCAATGTCTCTCTCTCTCTCTCTCTCTCTCTCTCTCTCCCTCTCTCTCTCTCTGTCTGGTTCAGTTACTTTATTGACATGTCTGTTTGTCATAAACAATATTGCCAAAGCAGTGTACAAAGTGACACCAGTTCAGTCTAGGTAGCATTGCCCTTGAGCACAGAATGAGTTATAGTTACCTTGGCCAAACAATTACGGCGTCAAGGAGCAGCATGGCAGCGAATGCATTATAAGGAAAGCATTGTAGAGCTTTTTATGCAGTAAAACAAATCTTCCACAATATTAGAATCCCAACCAAAATATTGTGCAAAATCTTCGATGACATAATACAGCTTAAGTATGGGTATGGGGTCCACTCAGTCATCCATATATGCGGAAATAATATTACGTACAGACAAAAACTCCAACAAATGCATGTGGGTCAAAATTAAGCCGTTTTCCATGGGTAATAAATATTCAAAAAAGCACAAAATTTCTTGATGCCACAAAGAGTCGCTTCATATTAAAGCGTTCAAAATCCAATTTAAGTCTGAACAGACGACCCTGAGTGAACTGTTGCTGAGACTGAGCAACACTAATCGATCAAACTTAATACACTCTCAGTACAACACTGCTTTTCTAACCCCAAGTCAAATAAACCAAATTATGAAACAAAGCAAAGAATCAATCATTCGGAACATTGGGATGCAGAAACCAAAACGTAAAGTAATTAGATGTTATCATGACCTAAAAAATATGGCTGAATGTCTGTTTACTGTCAGAGACAAAAAGCAGAGGCAGAGATCCTTACCAAGTGCAGGCTCAGTGACCATCAATTGGTGATAGAAAAAGGGAGATAATATGAAATCCTGCCAACCAAAACATATGTGGTCATAGCATGACAGGTGAGGTTAGGACAGAGTTTCATTTTCTCTTAAAATGTGAAAGCGCCGAAGCATCAGAGAGAGATGCTTCAAAAAGTCTGATTTACTGAAATACTTCTAGGCGTGGGAAATACAGCATGTCAGTGAGTGACCAAGGCACACATACACACCCACTCACACAAAAACAAACACACACACAGAAGGCGCAGAGCATTAAAACCCTTGGTAGTAAAAGTTTTACACTTAACCCAGGTCAACAGCCATTAAAGGGTTTAGTATCTTCTCGTGAGCAGACATTCACGCATGGCAATAAACACACACTCGTGCACAAAGACAAACAATGTTTACTACAATGTCTGATATGCTTTTACTGGCTTTTGAATGATTTGTATACATGTTCTCAATTTTGGAACTGTTCTCTGTAATTATGGCTATTGTTGATTATGTACTATTGTATAGTGCATATTTTCAAGCCCAATAATTAATCATCTCAATATGCTTTGAATGTTCTGTTGTTTGTGGGTTTTGCAAGTTTACATTTTGTACACTGCTTTGGCTATGTTGTTTCTAATAAACTGCCATGCCTATAAAGTAACAATAAAGTAACTGAATCCTGTATTTCTCTCTGTTTCTGTGCAGAGGACGGACCCCCAGCTCCTGGCCCAGTTCTACTACGCTGATGAGGAGCTGAACCAGGTGGCCACAGAGCTGGACAGCCTCGACGGCAGGAAGGACCCTCAGAGATGCACCCTGCTGGTCAACCAGTTCCGCTCCTGTCAGGTCAGTAGGGCGAAAACAAAAACAACACACATCATCCTTTTTTTTTTTTTTTTTTTTTTTTTACTTCTCGGCTACTCTTCTAAAATTCTATATATTCAAATTAGTGGATTAAAGCCATTATTATTAAAGAATGCACAGAAATAGTCCCTCATGGCCAAGTGAAGGGCCTAAAACTGGAATAGAGAGTTGTATTGTGGCCCAGCTAGGATCTGACACTGAGTCAGGAAGTCATATGTTTGTTGTCAAATTAATTTGCTGTCACATGCATCGTTACCTGGCTGGACCTCGGTTTGACCTGGAAGCAGAAAATAGCCACTAGCCATATCACCCCGCCCCGGACATAGGCATGGTGATATGGCTAGTGCCTCACCAAACATTGCCTGGCCAAGCTCTTATATCAAGCAGTTTCACTGATAAGACGAGATAAGGAGGCTTTGTTTGGGAGCAGCCACTGGGCACAGTCTTCTTGCTTTGATAACACCGTGCTGTGTGTTATGTAGGTTAGTAGTAAATGGTTACAAGAGCGGCTTATTTAGGAAGAGGCACTCCAGAACTACTGCTTTGATTGAGGTAATTGGGTTGAGATCAAACTTGTGTATTTTTTTTTTTTAGAAATATGTCTGTTTGTTTTAGTCCTCTGAACATTAATCAACTGGAACTGGATTGGATAATACCCAATTTACTCTGCGACAAAAGTTTTGCGCTTTAGCTGCTAAAAGAATCACTGACTGTAGTAAAGATCTTAAGTTTGAAACCTCAGATTTGAATGTGAATTCAAAAGTATTTTTTTGATGGTATAGTGAACTGCTTGTAGGTGTTTTTGTGGTCATGGCTGAGAGGAGCTGAAGGGAGGATGCTGTGCATGAGTGATGGCTGCCATGCTGCATCATGCTGAGCGAGCTGAGGGTGGTGGAGGGAGGTCATCAGCTGGCCCGGTGTGCCTCAGCCTCCCCCCACCGCCTGGGCACACAGGGGAGAGTCACTTAATAAGGTCATCACTTGATCCCCGACTGTTTTCCATCTCTTTCCCTCCATCCTCCTCTCTTCCAAGCTGTCACTCGCGTTTCTTCCCCATTTCTTTCTCTTTTCTCCAACCTCCTCTCTCTTTTGCTCACTCGCTCTTTTGCTTTATTTCACCTCCTTCCTCACTTGCTCTCTGCTGAGTTTTCTTATTCACTTCATTATCATCCCAAATTGACCGGGCCGTGAAGCGCTGGATATTAGGTTTGCGTTATGCAAACTCCAAGCCTTTAGCTGAGTAGAGCTTTTTCAGCAGTTGTGAATGAACAATCCTGGCTAGACTGTGTCCATATCTCAAACTCTGCCTTTCACTGAAGTCGCAGTGAAATGTTTAACAGCAAACTCCAGGCTGTTTCCCTAGTTATATGGTCAGAGAGGAGTCTTTTCAGTGGCTTATCTCGTGAAGGACTTGGAGCACAATTTAAGCAGCATGATACCCCACAACCCAGAGGCCCCAAGAATAGAAGGCAAGTGCTCTCATGCCAAAGTTTTGCACTTGAACCTGCCACTGCTGCTATCAGCTCTTATTCATGGGCCTCTGTGGGGGGTACTGGCAAGCTGCTCATATTATGTTGGCACGGCTGTTCTCACAGTGCGGCCTGCTGGAGCGGGCGAGCGAGTGTATGTGTGTGTTAGAGATGGAAAAAGATTAAGCTAGATGGCATACGCAAGAGACAGAGCGAGAGAAGGAGGGTGAAAGATAGACGGTGAAACAAGTAAGCGATAGGATGAAAGAAGAATGGAAGGCAGTCTTTTGTCAGATGCTGATGGAGCAGGTACCATGCCAAAGTCACTCCTCCGGGATGATTTGAAACTGACAGTAGTGAAGGTTATCGCCGGTGTCCCAGCCAGAAGGAGCACGGAGACAGTAGGTGGGGTACTCAGACCGGGCCAAGACACACGCACAGCACACAGCCATAAAGGAGTCAGTGGTTAAGCTCTCTCTCTCAAAGCTTTTTAATCTTTCTCCTCGGGGCGAGCAGAGAAAGACGCAGTGCTGTGCCTGACAAGATTACAGCGCGCAGTGCAGCCGCAGCTGAGTGAAAGGCTCATTGTAAGTCATTGTTATGGCTGTTGTACATGCCAGCGGCACATAAGCTCTTGATTAGCTCTTGCTGTGCGTGACACTGCGTTTGCACCGCTGGAATTATGGGCTTTAGTTTAGTGTTTTTATTGAGGGAGAATGGAGCTGCGAGGGCCATAATGGTACCATGTACTTGTCTAATTGTTTTCAGTCATTTCCTAATCAATGGTCTTCAAGACGCTACAATACAATGGCCTTCTTGGAAAAGGTGACAGGTTTTTCAGCATGGATTATTAAGCAACATTAGTGGATCAAAGTAAACACTGAGAAAATTGCTTTTCAGGAACAGGCTTGTTCATCCATCAGCCTGTTTTCAGTCGCTCACTCACTAGAATGCACCTCAGCTTTATCCTTCCAACTAGTTTGTTCAATTTTGTTTTCTGTCACTCTCCTCCATATCTGCAGGACAATGTGTTGAATATTATCAATCAGATCATGGATGAATGTATCCCCAACGACCGGGCCAATAGAGACTTCTGTGTCAAGTTCCCTGAGGAGATTCGTCATGACAACTTGGCAGGGCAGCTGTGGTTTGGGGCTGAGGTAGTGTATTCCCTCCAGCATCAATCTGTAGAAAACAACCTTGCACAAGTCCTACACACGTGCAGTTGCACACTTGTATGCACACACACACACACGCAGGCACAGCAAAGATATTATAATTCATTTTTACAATCACACCCTCTTGACCGTCAAGTGTCCCATTTTAAACATAATTTTGCCAATTATAATGACCTAATCTCCTATACACGGCAAGATAATTTGTGATGTGCATGCTCCTGTGCAGTGTTTGGCCGCTGGCTCCATCATCATGAACAGGGAGATAGAGAGCATGGCCATGAGGCCTCTGGCCAAGGACCTGACACGCAGCCTGGAGGAGGTTCGCAACATCACCAGAGACCAGGCCCTGAGAGACCTCAACTTGTACACAGACCGCATGAAGGACGCACTGCGCCACTTCGACAGCCTTTTTGCTGAGTTTGAGCTCAGGTAAGTTAGGACTAGACATGTTGGCAGTTTTAGCATCATTAAATTTGATTTTAGCTTAATTTGACTAACCCTTCCTTCCTGTCTTCCATTGCCAGTTATGTGTCAGCCATGGTGCCTGTGAAGTCTCCCAAAGAATACTATGTACAGCAGGAGGTGATTGTGCTCTTCTGTGAGACTGTGGAGAGGTGAGTTAACAGAGGAACAAACAATCTTGAAAAACAACAGAAGGCATAAGCCCACGGAGTGCTGCTGATTTGATTAGATTGAAGGAGGGAATTTTCCGGGACCTAAATCTGAGTAATGCTTCGAGGAAATGCTGCGAAATTTTTTTTTTATAGCGTGTTTTCTGCTATGCTTTTGTCTCAGGGCCCTGAAGATGGGCTATCTCACACAAGACATGATCGATGACTATGAGCCCGCACTGATGTTTACAATTCCCAGACTAGCCATTGTGTGGTAAGTGTTGCCTCTCCCCTCCATTCTTCTCCCCACCTCTCTTCCCCTCTTCCCCGCCCTCTTACACTAACAGAATTTCAAACATGTTTTTTTTTTTTTTTTTTAGCGGTTTGGTTGTGTACTCAGAAGGTCCTCTCAACCTCGATCGAAAATCAGAGGACATGTCTGAGCTCTTCCGGCCTTTCCGCACTTTACTGAAGAAAATCAGGTATAGTCCATGAGTATCAAATGTGGGTCAAAACAACATTGCAAAACCTGCATCTATCCTCATATTGTGGCAATATGCAAAATACCATATGTGTCGCTATGTTACAACAGTGCTATGATGCTTTTCAGAGACCTGCTGCAGACCCTGACTGAGGAGGAGCTGTTGACGCTGGAGAGGAACCTCTGCATCTCTCAGGACGGGGAGTTGTCCACGGGCCAGGGGCAAGCCACCAGCACTGTACCAGCACCAGTCCCAGAGCAACACTCATCCTGCAGCCCCACTAATGACGCTCCCAAGGGGGAGAGTAAGGGGGAGAGTGAGGGGGAGCCGGAGCATCTGGCTCTGTTTGTCTCTCCCAGCCAGGATGAGGAGTTGGGGGAAGTGGAAAAGGGCTGGGAGGAGGTGGAAACTGAGAGAGGGGAGGAGGAGCAGGAGCAGGGCCTGCTGTGTGAGGAGGCAGAGGAGGCTGAGCTGGCCTGCTCCATGCAGTACGACGAGGAGGAACTGGAGCAGCTCAACATGATGGTCTACCGCGTGGGAGACGAGATGTCCACTCTGCTGTCACCCCCCAGCCAGGGTCAGTCCCCGGCCCACGTCCCCCGCAGAGGAGAGGCAGGAGGCTCCAGTGGGACTTCCAGCACTGAGGCTTCTCCCCGCAGGATCCTGGTATGCCGGGGAAGGACAGGCCTCTACGTAGAAGAGGAGGACAAGGTCTTCTTCATGGACGACCTGGACGCAGCAGCAGACGGCATCACCAGCATCTCAAGAGAGGCCTGTAGTCGTATGGTCTCGCCCTCCAAAGCATCAGAGCCTCCTGTGCAGCGCAGGCCGGGACCCCTGTCAGACTCCGCCAGGAACGGCTGGCACTCTGAGGCCCAATCAGAGGAGCCTTGCCCACAGCCGCGCGGCCGGAACCCGCACTGTCCCAGTGCAAAGCGCTCCCCTTGCACCTCTGCCCCCGGCTCTGAGCCCCTGCCTTACACCAACGGCTGGGAGGTGGGGTTGGAGGGGACCGCCTCCGAGACTGCCGAGGTCATCGCCCACCGCATGGGTGGGATGAAGCTGTCTGCCACCGTCATCTTCAACCCTCGCTCCCCCAGCCTGACGGAGCTGGCCGTGGACAAGCTGCTGCTGCCCCGGCCCACTTCCTCTGACGTCGAGCCCTGCGGCCCCCTGGTGGCCACTCACTGCCTGCTCAACTCCTGCGTCTGCTGCGGCAGCTGTGAGGACGGCCACGAGGACGCCATCACCATGGAGAGCACCGGGCTCGGGCTGGGCCTCTCCCTGGGATTGGACAAACACTGCAAGACCCCCAATGCCGTCATCCAGTCCTCTGCTTGCCGCCTGCCCCCCCCAGGTCACGAGCTTCACAGTAAGGGCGAGCCCTCCCAGCTGACGCCTCCCTCCTCTCGCTGCTCCGCTGAAGCCCTGGTAGAGGAAGGAAGCCCCCAGCTCTGTGAGAAGTGCCTGGTGGTGGCCCCGGGGCCCAGGCACCAGCCGCAGGACTGTAGCTCCGGCGGAGGGGGCGGATCGTCCCCCTGCCACCACCAGCTGAGGACTGGGAAGAGGCAGCAGGCCAGCGGAGGCGGGGAGAGGGACAGGGAGATGGATAAGGACAAGCCAGGAAATAAAGACTCGGAGAGGGACACCAAAGAGGACAGCAGAAAGAGCTGCAGGTGGGCTGTCATCTCTAAGAGTCATTTTACTGGCTGTTTGATTTATGTTTGGATGATCTGCCATCAGGTTTTCTTCGGGGGACATTTGGCCTTGATGCTCTTATATCACAGTCTTGCATCAACATAAACATCTGTTTTATTTCAAAGTTTTATTTCACCATATTTCATCATTCACTTTAAATTATTCTGTTGCTTTCATCAAGTGTTTTTTCATTTTGTTGCCTTAATGATAACAATATCTGTGCTTTTTATTTTGCCATTGCATATTTGTTTTCATTTTGTTCTGTAATTCTTTTGTTTCTTCTTTTTTGGTTGTTTCTAGTTTTCAGAACTCTCCCCTCAGCTCTGTGTCAGGTAGCGACTGTGAGAGTGTGTCAGTCACCACATGTAGTCTGTCAAGCAGTGCGTATACTCCCAGGTAACCAATCACTCATGGAAATGTGTATCAGTGGTGTGTGTGTGTGTGTGTGTGTGTGTGTGTGTGTGTGTGTATAATCTTTTCCTGCCCAGACTCTGATAATGACAATCATTTGATTAAGTTCTTAACATGCATAGATAAAAAGATGACTCTGTTAATATACCAGTTTTTATGCAATCTCATCTTCACATTCAGCGGTTATTGATTGATGTGTCAATCACCCTTTCCCTTATGGGCTACAGGTGACATCAGTCATTTCCGTCCGGTCATAGAGATTTAATTAGACAGATATGGGAGTATCAGTGTGCATGTACATGTAGTCCGTGATAACAGCCGATTCCTGCCAATTTGTGAGGCGCATAAAAATGTTCACTGTCCTGTCTGACAGCATAGAGTCATCCATGCTCGTTCCACAGGTCGGCATCAGAACAACAGTGACGAAGAAAGTCAGTTAGCAAGTGAACTACAATAGCTAGTGCAGCTTTATATCTAGTTGAGGCCTGTTTTTCATGTGCTATTGTGTTGGATAGATTCCCACTGCAGTTACAACAAGCATTTTCACTGAATGCTTTTTAATGCTAGCAAAGCAGCTAACTGGGTTGCTGATCCCTCTGCACATTATGCTGAAAAAGGTCTAGGGTGAGTTTCCCCGCTACAAAACTGAACATCATTTGATTGTGACTGAGAGTGATGGAGATAATCCCACTGCCTGAGCGGAACCATAGTCAGAGATTTGACATATTCAGACATTTTGATCACAGGGTGGGGAAATGGCTCGGGAGTGGGTTGCAGAGTCGTTTCCTTTTCAATCTCCACTTTATATTCCGCAGTCATCACTCTTCACTTAAAGATTGAAATCTTCCATGGTTGGAATATAAATGTAACGCATAAATAATATATATGCTGTTGAGAATGATGAACACGACAATCTTCCTCTGTCTCTCCCCTCTCGCTGCAGCCCAGTCAGCAGTCTGACCACCAGCTCGGGGACGTCAGAAGACCTGGACCATCAGGAGATCCAGCTGGCCCTGCAAGCTGCCAAGATGGCCGCCAGGAACAAGATCCGATCGCGCTTCCACAGCAGTAGTGACCTCATCCACCGTCTCTTCGTTTGTATATCGGGTAAGAGCCCCTACTCTTTCTCTTGGTCACTCTCCCTCCATCCTCTCTGCCTCTTCTGTCTCTCTCATGCTGATGTCCGTTACGCGTTCCTGTGAAATGCAGGTGTTGCTGACCAGCTGCAGACCAACTATGCTAGTGACCTCCGCAGCATCCTCAAGACGCTCTTTGAAGTCATGGCAACCAAGTGTGAGCAGGGGGACAACGATAAGCAAAAGAAAGGTGGGGAACATGTCTTACATACGTTGCTATATCGCCTTTCCCTTATTGCTCTAATATGCTCATATTTTGAACTAAAACAAATCCCTTCTATGTCTTTCCTTGATGATTATCTAGGAATTGAAGCTTATTCTAGTGTTGCATTCACTCTGGACAGGAATCTCAGCTAAATGCTTAAAAAGTAAATGTTTTTAATTCTGTGACTCTGGGTATATGGCAGGGATGTTGATACAAATTCTGCCATGTAACACTGCATTGTTTCTTTCTTCTTCTGTGGTATCCAGCAGGTCCTGGTCTGCGTAGTGCAGTGCTGGAGGACTGTGCTCTCTGTCAGGAGACCATTTCCTCCTCAGAATTGGCAGCCAAGGCCCGGGAGGGCCAGTTCGAAGGTCAGCAAGTCCACTGCTTAAACACACACTCACACACACACACACACACGCACGCACACACACACACACACACACACACACACACACACACACACACACACACACACACACTAGTAATACGCAAACACACCCACACAGGGTTCAGTAGAAATGTCAGCAGTTTTCTCCTCCCCCTTCCCTCAGCAGCAGACATACTGATGGTGACAGGTTTGCTTAGTATTAACGGTCTCTTGTTGGCTCCATGCAGACCCTCCTGACTGGGTCCCTGACGAAGCCTGTAACTCTTGCATCGCCTGCAAGGCTCCCTTCACCGTCATCCGCAGGAAGCATCACTGTAGGAGCTGTGGAAAGGTACGATCGCTCTCTTCCTGTCTTTGGGAACCCAGGTGTCAGAATTCCCTCATGACTCAGTTGAATGTGTATCAGTTGACGTCTGTAAGATTATAGATCATCATCATATAGTGATTCATACATTATAAACAGTGTCAAATTTTCATGTGCGTGTGTTTCTGTGTCATTTCAGATCTTCTGCTCTCGCTGTTCCTCCCACTCTGCTCCTCTGCCCCGCTACGGTCAAGTGAAGCCAGTCAGGGTGTGCACACACTGCTACATGTTCCATGTCACGCCCTTCTACAGCGACAAGACCGGCATCTGACCCCAGATAAACACCGAAAGCACACAATCCGCCTCAACGTGAGCATATGCAAAGGATAAATCCAAGGCTGTGTACAAAGCGAACGTGAAACTGCTCTGGTAAACCGTTATGGTTGTCCTCATTGTACCTGCTAAGCAAGGCTTGGGAATAAGGCCATCATGGATGAGAGAGCAGAGAGACGGGACACGCAGCCATGCAGACTATGATTAGGACCCTTTTTTGCTTTGGAGATGCTGCTGCCTAACTGGGAACCAAAGGGTCCAATTTTTGTGTCCCACCCCTCACAAATGATTCACAAATGCCTGTATGACTACAGAGGCGGAAAAGGGAGAGGGAACAAACAGGCAATAACAGATTTTGAACCGGCATATTGCAACAGTCTTCTGTAGCAGTTTGCAGCACAAAATAAGAAGAGCAGGCCACCTAGTTTGTTTTGTTGCTTTTGGTGTATATGAAAGGCCTTGTGACATATTTTCCTATGCTTTAGCGGGCTTCCCACATTTGTGCCAGAGCTCCCACGGGACTCGGATTACTCAAAAGAATGTAAGTCATGATAACCATGTAAATAAGGATAATTCTGGCGATAATAACTACACTACACTGTCATCAGTTAATGGATGCTATATATATGGGAAGTGGAAAGCAGTCTTCACCAGGCTACCAGTCTCAGCGAAGCAAAAACAAAAAAAAACATACAGCTTTTATATTGAGATTCTTTCATGCTTTTAATGGCAATGAATGTGTAATTCTGTATCACTTTGTGAAATGGGGTCTTGATTCTACCAAGATTGACAGATAGCCTTTTAACAATGATTATGGGCTGTGCCCATTGCTTTTACAGTTGCACCATGGCATGTTTTAAAAGTTTTCTGTAGGGACTCCACTGCACACTGAGATGGATAAAAGGGATTCCATGAGTCACCACTGTCAGGTCTCGAAGGCCCTCTAGTGGAGAGTAGAGCTCTCTTCGCTCAGTCCGCTCATTAGCACCATGATGTGTACAGTATGTTTTGAACCAGAGGCCTTCTCAGGTGCTGGCCTACAGACTACAGGCCAATTATTGCCCATTGGTTTTCTCTTCCTCCCAGTACTTATCGTGCAATATTGTGACTACTAATTACAGTGGTCCTGCACATTTTAGTAGAGATGAACCTGTGCTATTTAAATTGTAGTTATAGGCTAACTATTTCTGAAGAGCAAACCTGTGCTGGTTTGTGTTTACACTGACCTTTTTTCCATCCCTGTTTGGTTCTGGTGGTACTGTCAGACTGGAACAGACCATTTGTTCCCATACTGAATTAATTTGCACTTGACTTCCTTTGTGCCGTTGACTCTGCTTCCATTGCAATGAACACGTTCAAAGCATCTTCCATGCTCATACTCTATTCTGTTTGTAACATCTAACTGAGCTGAAATGGCCAATCTACAAATATGGACCTCCAAGCATCAAGGACATAATATTACAGTGTGTCCATTCTGCTCTGACTTAAAGCAATTTCTCAGGCATTACATTGTCTAAATCACTACTGTTGGAACACTTTTATTTTCAGCAAAGAACATATACTGTATACTCACTTTGAAAAGGTATGTTTTTTCTTTTATAAAGAACAAAAAGAAATAATGTATGAAGCTATAACTACTTTTCTGTAAAAAAAAAAATTAAAAAAAATGGAATCATGCAGTAATTAAAGGGCGGGATATCCTATTATTTCAGAGCTTGGTCTTATTTTGTAAAAAGCCAGTACATTTCCATGATAAGAGCTGTGTAAAATATTTAAAAAACAGAAATAATGTTATATAGTTTTAAATGCTATGTATATTAAAATAAATTACTTTTTCCTGTTTCAAAAATGTTGACTGATGTGTTTTTTTGAGGATCCCATTATGAAATATAGACATTTGAGTAAGTTTTCCTGTTATTATCAATGGAACAGCTCCAGACAGTAGGTAGAAATGACAAGACAAGACAAGACATCTTGGTCCTCTGGTTTCAAATACTGCTTGGACTGCCATAGGGATACTAATACTTTTTAAATTCTCCTTTAAGAGACACATAAAAGAGCACTGAGCTGGTTGAAATGTGGTAATGGCTCACTATGTTATGATTTGAATATCGGCTGTATGTTCAGCAGGGATGCTGATCCACAGCCTGGGGGTATTTTATTGACTATGTTTCTCTGCCATTGAAGAGGCAGGATGGGCGACCTCGCCTAGAGCAACAGCTTATGTGTTCAGTAGAGCGTTTTAGTGGCAAATGATCTAAATACAGCTCCAGATTTTCCACTCTGCTAAGAACAAAATACTACTGATAACTACTCTACACTCTACTACAGCAGAGGTTCCCAAACCTTTTCATGTCAAGGACCCCCGAATAGATGCATTAGACAACCAACCCCTCATTTAATAAGATTTTGTCACCATTTACCCCATCTAAGAAGATATTTGTTGTTATATAGCTGTCTATACTGGAAGTGGGGCAATAACAACAATGGGAATTCTTATACATCCTCACTGCTATCTAGTGAGTGCAATAGTGAAATTAAACTATTCCTCATTTTGCTGGGGAACCACTGGACCCCACTTTGGGAGCCCATCTCTTCTTTTGTTGATGAGATAAATCCACATAGTGGCCACTGGGTGGCAGCAATTGTTCATAACAAATTCTGTTCTTCGGTCATCAGAAGGTAACAGGGAGGTACACTAGCCTATATTGTAATTAATTGTTCAAACATGATTGCAATTTACCTCTAAATGCCCTAAATTATAGTTTAGCCCAGCTGGAAATTCAGTGTTTAGCACGTGGTTTGAGCAGCCATTTTCTCTTTGACCACAACTTTGAAGGCAAGATTCTCTAACGAAAATATTCCTATAGAAACTTATATCTACTCAATAGTGAGTTTATAGTGATCTTACCATAAGTTGTCGTTAATTTTTATAAATTGTATTTTATAAATATATTCCTGCAGTATTCCTGTAATATTCCTATAATATTCCTATATTGGCTTCTAGTGTTGCTGTGATATTTTTTCTGGTATCCCTCTAAAATGTATTATACAGTTGCTATAGCAGGGTTTTTATTGGTATAACGTTACATGGAGCTGGCAGTGTGAGATAACGTCTTGTGATGAGGGGGTTTGAGTCAGTGAGAGAGAAAGAGTTAACTGCTGATAAATGTGTCCAGCCTATAGTCTGTGATTGGCCCGAAGTTGGAGAGCTGGGACGGACAACAAGCCTCTGCAGTGCGCACTGGAAAAGTCACTTGGTGGATGAAGTGGACTGCACGGACTGGAGTGGGGCTGCTCTGTATTAAAATTAGCATATGGGACTTTTAATGTGATTAATGGACGTGAGTAGTCTTTATTTTCCACTTGAATTCGCTGGTTATTTCAGAGGCAAGCGCGTGCTCGTGTGGAAGAGGTCGGTGAAAACTCGGCCACTGTCACTTTGATTCATGGACTCTCCACGGACTTTAGCTAAACGCATTTCTGTCAAGAGGTTGATACAAGGTTGACTTCATTCATTGAATATTCAGGTATGGTATCGACATATTAATAGAAGGCCTTTTCAGCTTTAAAAAAATATATTTTATTGATTTATTTGCATGCACAGTCAAGCTACACGTGAGCAGCAGCAGTGATTTTTTTAATTTTTTTTTTACTGTAAGTACAGCCAAGATAACCAGGCAACATAAACGTTTTCATGTAAACTTTGCTATCCCCGGCATAGAGTAGCCTATTGGACAGTAAGACTACATAAATAATTTTACTATGAGATAAACCAGGACTTCGAGTAGAAACACATTAGACCCCAGTCTGATAAAGTTTTGTCTCCTGAGAAGGCTAATGTTGTCTGTCTGTACTGTAGCTGGAGAGAGAGAAACCTCTAATCTTCTAGTGAATGCAATAATACTGAAATTAAATTATTCCTCATTTTGCTGGGGATCCATTTGAACCCTCTTAAGGACCCCCAGAGGTCCCTGGACCCCAGTTTGGGAACCGCTGAGGTCAACTAAAGATATATATCCTGACAGATAGGGTAAATCAGTGGAACACATGGAAACTAATTTGCCATAGGTACTGCGGTTATCCTAGATTTTTTTTGTGTATGACATATAGATAATATTATTTCTCATGTATTTCACAGAGGCGAGAAATAACATCGGCCCTGTATGTAGAAGTGACTTGGAGAACATGTGTTTTTTTCCCCCTTCTAAATCATTTGATAGCCCAACATTATTCCCCATGGATTGGTGCGAGTCCTGCTATGTGAATTTACAGTGTGTCATTTTGACCATGTGTCTTTTAGATTTGGGGAACATGAAGTTGTCTTTGGTCAGGATGGGAGTCCTGAAGATTGTGCTGCTCATCTTTGAGGCTGTTTTACTGACTGACTGCGCAAGAGGTGAGGAACAAATCTTTATAACCCCCATTTCTTTTTCTCTATTTCTTTCTTTGCTATCTCTTGTTTTTTGCTGTGATAAGATAGCATGTCTGAATCTTGCATGTAGTACCGGATTCATTGCTTAGTATAAGTTAAGTCGACGGGCTGTGGTTTGTTGCGAGCATGAAGAAAATCTCAGTTGGCTCTAACGTCTTCACACTGAGAAGTAAGAGAAGGAAAAACTAAAAACTAAAAAAACCCTCTCTAAACAGAGCCCAAAATCAACAGAGGGGAATGAGAGAGGGCAAGCCAACCCATACCCAGTCATGGCCGTGTGTGTGCATGTGTGTGTGTGTGTGTGTGAGAGAGAGAGAGACTGTGTGTGCATTCACTGCAGCTAAGCCAAACAAACATATCCATCAGCTTCCCAGGGTGAAAGAACACAAGTCAGTGTTAGAGTCCAGCTCTCCCGGGGTTGGCCCAGGGACTGTCTCACATCAGCCTGTGTGTGTGTGTATATGTGTGTGTGTGTGTGTGTGTGTGTGCGTGCTCATGAGTGACCGAAAGAGTGAGGGGAGAGGGGGAACCTCAGTTTGACCACAATTCACAGCAGTGTTTATTGTGCCAGTATCAATACTTTGTATTACAAAGACAACTTGCAGTGAGCTTGTCAACAGGTCATGAATAACTGTCTGGGCAATTTCTATGATTTCATCCGCCATCACTGACTGCTGAAACCTGTCTGATGCAATCCAGTCCCTTGAGTGAGAGGCCAAGGCAATATTTGAAAACAAATTTCAGGTTTAATGAGAGAAATCTGAAAGCCAGACAGATTTCCCTGGAAGACCTCTCACTGGGAAAACAAGCAGGCTCTATAGCTCTCTCTATATTCTCTTACTCAGCATGGTAGTGAATTCAAGAGGCGTCTGATAGGTACAATACCTGCATGTGGCTATCAGGGCTTGTGGTGGAGGGGCAGGTGGGGGTTGGCGGCGGTTTAGAGGGGGAGATTAGATCTGTGGGTCTGCAGACAATGCCTCATTCACAGCGTGGCAGCCGTGCCTTCACGGCACGGATAAACCAAAAGTAAACAAGACGTGAAGGCTAAATAAGATTAGACAGGCAATTATGTATGTTTACAGATTAACAGATGTCAGAGGAGGAGAAACCCAACAGGGGAATCCGACGGTGGAGAGTAAATAGTCCGTCTCATCGGATGGATGGTGGATCTGTGCGGCTCTAGACTGATTTAATCGCAGAAAACAAGAGGAATATGTGGCCTGTTTTTCATAGTTTCTCTCTGAAAGCAGTTGCAGATGCACAGACAGACACATCAACAGATATGTAGCTGGCAGACAGTCCAAGTAAGATGTTTCTGAATGATACTTTGATTTGACAGTGCATGACGTGTAAATATTCAAGAGTTTGCCCAGAAGAAGTGATGACACAGCAAGGTCTACGTTATAATCCAAATACAACAGCTTGACTCTGACATCCTGTGAAATACAGTCAGTGGTTTTGACTAGAGACTTGCGCTTTTATGGAGAAGCTGAGGCCAACAAAGCTGTAAAACTGTCCCTATAAAATTTAACAATGTATGATGACATCTTTGACAAATGCAAATTAAATTATAAAGCGCGGGGCCCCTTTGACTTATGTGTGAAATAGTAAAACCTCATTGGAAGTGTTATTTTACTGCCGTTATCTAAGCATTTCAACAAATGCACCTGAGAGGACAGTAAGTTAGGGTGAACAATTTCAAGGCTGTTGCTGTCAGTCATCACATCACATCTGACCCTAAAGCCACCCTGTCTTCCTGCCACACACACACACACACACACACACACACACACACACACACATCTGGAGCCTCCTTCTCTACACTGTAAAGCCTCCTACAACTGGCTGAGCAAGTATTATGTCTTGAGACCCCCGAGGACCCCCACACTTCCTCCCCCTCTGGTGCTCCAGCACCCCCAGCAGCTGGAGGAGGTGCTTGGTGATCTGTCCCAGCAGAGCCTCTAATGTGGTGACAGGCCAGGGGACCACTGGGCTCCACTAACGGAGGAATGCAGCGGGCCGGACATATGGACCTGCTGTGTGCTCTACAGAACGGCACCCTGGGAGAGTAACAGACGCACAAGGTGTCTCTGTTATGTACCAGGACTAACAATGAACCAGACGTGCTAGAAACAAACACACACACACACACACACACACACACACTGAACGGCACTGTTTTGATGCATTTTAATTACAAACAGGCAGGTATTACATCAGATTCAGTTGTGTCTTTTTTTGGTCTAAAGACAAAAGCCGGTGTTTTTGGGCATGTATGTGAATCCGTTTAATACGTTTTTAACGCCAGGCACATGTTTACTTTTCTACACCTCTGGAGCCATCTGGAGAAATTTAGAGCATACAAACTGCTCTGTAACCCTTTTGGAAAATATACATTTTATAGCAGAGTTACATCATGGTTTCATAACAAGAAGGTACTATGAGATAAATTGTATGCCAAGGGCCTTTAAAATCACAAGGCCATTTGGCTTCCAGACAGTTTTCCATTTCCTTTAAACGTAATGAGGCTAGTTTCTCAGTAACCAAATGCCCCAAAGTCCTCTTATTTTTTAAATAGGGCCTGAATAGTAAGAAGGTATAACGCAGTGGTGTTCTGGCACACGGGCCAATCCGGTGAGTCTGGGGGAGAGGGCACAGGGAGAGAGAAAAACAGAGAGAGCCGTATAGAGAAAGTCAGGCAGTACTGCTGTTAAAATGTACTTTTTTTTATCATCCTCGCTCAAGCCGCACTTTAATAGCTGCAATGCTCGATTTAGATATTAGAAATAAAATCGGTTTCATGTTACTTTTTGCCAATAGTAATTTTTCTGCAGGAACAAACAGCCTTCTGCCTTCTGCTTCAACTCTGAGCCGTGTGCCCGCTCCATACAGCACACTCCGATCTCTGTCTGTGACGCTGCTGCTGCGTTTCCCAAACCAGTTTATGACCAGACAACCAGCGCTGCCTGCCGTCCCCCTCACACACGTCCCCCTTCTCTTTTCCCTGCCTCTCTCTGCATTTCCTCCCATTTATTACCAGTGTAAAGTTGAAGGAAGTGAATTAAGTTAATGTGCTGTCGTTAAAACAAGGCATGAGCTGACCTTTACTCCCACCCAGCCTTTCTCAGCTCTCCGTAGCCCCCTATTTACGAAGTCTGGGTCCATTTGCAGAGAACAATGGATGGATTATTATGTGCAGTGGTCCCCCAGGTTGGACATGGCAGCAGTAATTAATTTTAAACACTCCTCATCCCTGTAGACTGGGCTTATTTGCCATCTATTAGAGTACACTGCAAACGAGGGACTCGCTTTACTGAGGCGCTGCCGTTTAGAGGTGCGTGAGAAGAAGTTACGAGAGTGAACGAGCAGCTTTTTTTTTTTGTGCGTCTGAATATATGTGTGTGTTTTATTAAGCAGTCTGAAATTGCCCTGAGAAAAGTCATGATAATGAGACATCCATGGAGCACAAGGCAATTTGGAAACCTCAGAGGTATAACAGCAACTATTCCCTCTCCAACTACATCTCTACTACAACCAGGTGGAAATAATATTCTTGTTGCCATGATCCTTCTTCTTCTGCCACGGTAATACCGCTGCGACCGCCACAACAATGCACGTTCCCCATCTATCAGCGCACACTGCTGACCCCGTCAGGTCTGTGAAAGTTGGAGGAAACATTCGGGGAGAGGAATGTGTCAAACTTCACCCCTCGCAGGGGAAAGAAAGGAAAGGGTTGTAGTGAGGAGGGAAGCTGTGATAAGTAGTCATAATGGAGGTCAGTTGGTGTTTACTTTAGCAGGGTCATATAATCCCTGTGAGCAACACTCCCTCATTGACCGAGTTTAATGGCCACTTCAGTTAGCATTCATGTGGAATTTCAACAAGCCATTGTCTGTTTTCAGTGTTTGCCACTTTCAGCTGTATGCTAATGCTGGGATGCGTAGAGTAGGAATTTTGGAAAATCTGACTGAATAATATGAAGGTCTGTCTATATACAATACTCATTAGTTTGTTTGGGCAGTTGGCTCTGGATGCGGTTTCAGACCACACACACTCTTCCTGCTGGCTGAATGGCTTTGGGTTCAGTCAAATAGAATTCCTTTTGCCCCTGTTAACCTTCGCAAAACCCATAGAGCCCCTCACAAAGTGCCACAGAGCTGTCAGTCCGTCACCATTCAGATGATAATCAACTTTATGTGCTGCTTCCTCGGGTTTGACTTGCACAGTTTACCAGACTTACGAATAGCAGATATTGGTTAATCGACAGCTGTTCGACATTAAATTAGAATGTGATGATACCGGACACCTTTCAGACTCAAGGTCGTCATGCGATGCGTTCGCGCTGGACCGCAGTGTGTGTGGAAGCCAAGGTAGGGCTGCTGTGTTACACCCTTGGCCAGAGGGAAGGGCCTTAGCCGTTGGAAGTGAGCCTGTAGAAGGTGGGGGTGAGGGGGCGCCTCACTGGAACCTTACAAGTGACCTTACAATAACATTTCAGCTCCACAGTGGGAAGTGTTTGTCTTGCGCAACCCTTCTTTCTAAGCCTCCTTCATTTCTCCACTCCCGCTCTGCCCTGCTCTGTTTTCTCTTTTTCTTTTGAGGAGCCAAGTCGCGGAGAGACCTCCTCCCCCCTCCCGACCGTTCACCCCCCCGCCTCCCCTCCCCTCCTCCGTTTTGTGTTCCACAGCTGTTCACTCAGTCACTTGGTAAGTGAAATGATGAGAATCCAATTGCACCCCTCTTTCACCCCTCAACAGGAGAAGCCCGTCTTGTTTTCCTGTAGATTTTAACATGTGGATTTATGGTTGGGACCTGGGGTCGGCATGCAGCTGCGGACGGGGCAGAAGTCAGAACTCCCATCCTCTCGTTCTCTCCCACTCTGCCCTTCCCTTCATTCTTCTTTTCCCTGCTCTCTCTCTCTCTCTCTGCCTCTCCATCCATGTCTTTTCTTCTTACTCTTGGGTTGATCTCCATCTTTTGCCCCTTCCTCCTTCCTTGGTATTGAGCCATGTTGTAAAGGAAACACAGTATGTATAGCAAGCTATGCGCCTTGACGGATCAGCTTTCTCTTCCCTTTTTTCTCTCAAGAGTAACCATGGCTATATTTACTTGATGATGGACTTTTGGATGTTGCTTGGACTAAGCAGGTTTGGGCAAGTTAAGGAGTTGTCATTGCGGTGTTGGTGAATAAAGGGATGATTTAAACTGCAGAAATATTATCTGGCCTGTCTTGTGCTCTTGCTTGCCATACTTGCCGCAACCTGCTTGAATGTAGGCTGCTGCAGTCTCATCCTTGCTTATCAGAATACCAAATCACTCGGGTACCTGTTGCTTATTATTTGAAGATGAATGTCTTCTCTCAGTTTCTCTTACCTTGCACCTTCTGTGTGCCTCCAGTCCTACCAAGACATTCTGTTATTTACCTCTGTTTATGCTTTTGGTTGGCAGTTGTCTCTCTGTGCGTTGTATAAAGGTGTTAGTCATCTTTGTAATACGATAGTACCATAATAGTACCATAACACATCAATACAGTGCTGACGAACAAAGGATTATGAATGTTTTCTCTGGTTTCTGTTTTTCTCCTGATTTCCCCTCTCACCTCCTCTTTTCTCTGAGGGTTTCATTAGAAATCACTTGATGTCCTGACAAACCCCCCACTGCCTCCACCCCTCCACGCACCCCAACCCCATCTACTGCCTCCCCCTTCCATGTGTTTTGTTCTGCAGTTAAAAGGTTGATTGAAAGTTATGGTGGCAACAGCGATGGCTGGCTGGGCCTGAAGAAAGCCGAGCCAGTGGACGGCTGGGATAACGAGGTCTGAATGAGGCCTCCGCTGCCACCAACACACACCCCGGACCCTCCTTCCAGTTTCCACCCCCCACCTTTGCCCCCCCTCTTTCAGTTCACCTCCGATGAGCTTCAATGAGACCCCACATGGCTTTCTGGCTTTTTCACTTCCACTTTGTTTTTCATTAGGAATTCTTTTGACAGAGCTTGGAAATTCTTCTGTGCATTGTCCCTATTGATTGAGGTTATAAAGAGTCTGGTTCGGGTGATCGCTAGTCACAGTACGTCAAAATGGGAATTTTTCATGCGAGTAGTGTAAGGCTGTCATGATGGAATTTATTTCTACTCATTTTCAGTACCAATCTCTCGCAACAGCGGAGCAGAGGCAAGGAGGGCCTGAATTTTAGTTCAAGGGAACCCATTGCATCTGTAATGAATGGAAAAATATGTCCCCGCTTTGACTTGAAGAGTGGAACGGGACAAGGGAGGAAAAATCATTTCAGAAGCAGAGAGTATAATCTGTCATATTTTATAGCAGGGCTACTGCTATCCCAGACTGGAATTCTGCACCATGCAGTGAAACTGATTTGATTTCCTCATGCAGAGGGATGTGAGTTTGGGCCTTGGATCCAGCTCTCGCCTGGATGCACTTGGAGTAAGAGGTTTGGCAGACTGGGGGACTGCTTATTATGATTCAGAGTTATTCTGTATCAAGATTGACTATTAGCTAAACGTACTGTTCTTTTTATATGTGCTGTTTCCATAATTATGCTGTACATGCACATAAATACAGTTACAATTTGAACAATACCTCTGCTCTGTTCATCAACTCCTTGTTCAGGTCATTGTGCAGGTCATCTTGATCAAAGGACTGTATAACTTTACCTGCAAGTTGCAACGAAGGAGACAGGGAAAGAGAGCGAGCGGCAGAGACAGACAGACTGGCAGACAGAGATGGATAGAGGGCAGTGACCTCTGTGCAACTGAGCAGTAAGGTGAACTGGGAAAGCGCTGAACAAATTGTCACTGTGAAAGGGCGAGTACCACATCGTAATGACAGGCTCAACAGCTCCACGATGACAGATTGATTTCAGACAATATTCCTGGATTGTCAGGAGGCCCCATTGCTGTCAGTGAGAGCTTTGCCAGCTCCTCCACCCCCTCCGTCTGTCTCCCTCTGCTTCTCCCCCTTTCCCCGCTCTGTCTCGTCTCTGTGTCTCACCCGCTTTCTCTGTCTCCCTCACCCCCTCTCCTCCCAGCCTGTGCCCTCCCTCCCGCCTGTTCCTGTCTGAATCGCCCCATTCTGCCCAAACACTCCTGCTACATCACATTCTGTCATTGGCTCTCTCCTGAAAAGACCTTGTTGACAAAGGCGCTGGTGTAAAGCGCTTCCCAGTGTCATGGAGATTGGCCGATCCTCAGACTGTACGGCGGTGTAGGGTTCCTGGAGGCAGAGAATGGAGGAGCGCTCATACTAGGCTAGGGCATCATCGCACAGATGTGACTTGTGCTCTGTGTGACCACAACACACACACACACACACACACACACACACACACACAGACATAGACACACACACACACATACTGGTCTGCTGGTGACAGCATGTCTGGCTCAGAATGGCCTTGTTTACAGTCTTTATGCTTGCCTGCCAGTCAGTAGAACATCAGACCAACGCCAAGCAATGGTGACTCTACTTAATACGACATCTGTATCCCATTGCACACCTCCAGGCTGGACTCCGACTGTGTCAACACACAATCAGCTGAATGCAGGTTGGATAGTTAGTTTCCCCTGCGTTGGGTTGGAATGCAGGGGAGTCGGAGGAGGAAGGGGGGAGGGTGGGGGTGGGGGGGTGCAGGGAGTGGCAGGATGCACAGACAGCCCGCTCTGCCGACTGACAGAGGCCCATGAAACAACGAAGAATAAAGATCTTGTAGTGAAGAGGGAGCAGAGTAGATAGTAGGAGTAACAGGCTGTCAACCAAGCATCCTCTGGAGGACGGAACGTGTGGTTAAATACTAATCTAAAGTAAGGGGTTTAATCTTTAACACACTGTGGTATGTAAGGCAGGTGGACTAAAATGACATGCAGATTAATGAGTTTCTGTATTGCTTGCCTTTAAACTGTTGTATCTGTATGTGTGTGTGTGTGAGAGAGAGAGAGAGAGAGAGAGAGAGCATACGCAGGCGGGCTAGAGCAGCCGTGCATGTGCGAGTGTTCCCACAATGTCCCATTTAGTGCCAAGCGTTCAGTCCATCTCCAAACATATTAGAAGGACGGCAGTAAACAGGTGCTCGTGTGTGCCCCGCTCTGTACGCCACACACACACTAGAGACACAGAGAGAGACAGACAGAGAGAGAGAGAGAGAGAGGCCTGTTTGACTGTGTCATGTGGCTGAGGCTGAGCCCAAGCCAGGGAGTGGGGTGTGAGATTGTTGAGATTCCTGGTTACTGCCGCCTGGGCCCACCTAATCCCCTTCACTCCCCCAGCCCTCCTCTCCTTATGAGCTGTGTGTTAAAGGAGGCCTCTCTGCCATCTTAGCCTCTGCTCCCTGCCACTCTCTAAATCAAACCTCCTCTCTTTAACCCTCACCCTACTTCTCCTCCATTGGCTCGCTTTTTCTATGTGCGTTCCCTCTGTCCTCTAGCTCCCCTTCCCTAACACCTCTCTCTCTCTCTCTCTCTCTCTCTCTCTTCTCCTCCCTGTCTGCCGTCCTATCTTGCCTTTCTCTCCCTCCCTCCTGTTGCCTCCTGCCTGATAAGTGGCCCTAAGCCACACTCGGCCCCTGTGTGTGCACCATGCCTTAGCCTAATGGAGTGAGATAAAGCGACTAGAGTGCCACTCACTGTGCAGTCTTTACGATAGGGCAAGGCCAGTGGATTACAGACTCAGATGGGCACAAAAATGATGTCATTAAATCAGTGCGTTTTCTATATACTGAGAATATTAATTTGTCATTGTATATCTAATATGCTAGTACATTATAACAGTCATTTCTGTGTATCCTAACATCACATTTTTTTAGATCTGTAAGTTGAAAGCTCACAAATGTTCTTGTGCTTTAATGCAGTTGATATAATCCTTCAGACAGGATGATAGGATTGTCATTGGGTTTGATCTATATGGGTTTTTGAAGGCCAATAGCGGATAGCCAATATTGTACCAATAAGCAATATCATTAAATTTGACCATTTTCATGCCAAAAAATCAATGCCAAAAAACATTGTTCCCCCTAAGAATTTTACTCTTTGCAGGGTGGAAAAAACTCTGAAACAGCAATAATAATAATAATAATAATAGTCACAATCATGATACATTGTACATACATGTGTTGAATTTGATCAAAATGTTGCATTATAATCAATTCAGGTTAAGGGATTCCCATGCTTAACCAGTGAAGTATTGATCAATACAATAAAAATATAATCAAGTAATCATCATATCTATAATATCAGAGGAGGACAACACTGACTGCCTGATGTCCAATTTTTAGTAAAAGGTCAATATTGACCTGATACATTGGCAGACTGTTATATACGTACTGTATGTCTAACCCAATGCTGTGGGTGGAGCCTGAACCTGCGTTGCACTATAGCTACAGACCACGGTCTGGAGACTGCTACAAAAACACACACACATGCGCACACACTTGCACTCACACACACACACGCACCTTTCCTCATGCCGAGGCAGCTGGGCCTGGGAGACGGCAGTCAAGTCTAATGAAATATAGCAGCTTAGAGTTCAAAGGCTCCACAGTAGGGCCTGTTAAAGGTAGGCCGCGTGATGGAGATGTTGCCAGAAGCTTTATGACGCTGGAGTAATTTCTCTCTGTTTTTTTCCTGTTCTTTTGATGGAGTCGGCAGGAGCCTGTTGTTCTGGGGCCATTAAGAGAGGAAGTAGAGGCAGATTCACTGATGTTCGTCATAATAAGCGAGAGAGGCAGCTTTGCTTTCAGCGCTGAGGCCCCGGCAGCAATATTCCTGTGATTCTGCATTAATCAGATAGATTGACTGGAGCATCTCATTCTCTTTACCCCTTTCTTTTTATTATACCCCCCCCCCCTCGCTGTTTCTCTAGTCTCCATGGTCTCTCATGTCACCCAATAGCTACTCCTCTACCATTCCCACCACTGAAGCAGTTGCTATTCAGCCCACATCAGATGGTGCCGAAGAAAGAGCCATTGTCCTGGCTGGTCTTACCCCGGTCTTATCTATTGATTGGAAAGCCGAGAGGGGAAAATAACAGGTATTGATTACCACACTGGGTGAAGTTGCTGGGCAGGACGTCTGGAGGGGTAAGAAAAGACGGCATTCTTTACCCTCCGCTGCCCCGCTGCTGTCAGAACAGCCTCCACCACTCTACCTATCCTCTCTTGCTCTCTCTCTCTCTCTCTCTCTCTCTCTGTCTTCCCCTTTCACCCTGTCACTGCCCCCCTCCCTCCCTCTCACCTGGCCTCCGTTCTTGAATTGCCAGGGTGTCTCTCTCACTCTCTCACTCTCTCTCTCTCTCTCTCTCTCTGGGCGATTTTTATCTCTGCTTGTGAAATGTATAGCCCGGCGCAACAGTGGTCTCTGAACAGAAGCACTGGCCTTTCACACACTCCCCAAGCCATGGTGACTGCCTCACCTTTCCCCTTCACCCAACCCCTCAAGTCTCAAGTGAAGTCACTGGCCCTGGATTTGGTTTCTTTAGCTTTCATGTAGTCTTTTCCGTGTCATTTTTTTTTCCTCCTCCTCCGCGTCGCCTTCCTTGAACTGTAGCTGCGTCCCATGCAAGGCCGCTGTGTCTTTTTTTTTTTTTTTGCCATCCATTTAGTTGGCTTGTATTATAAAAGTGCCCCTGAGGTTTTAAGAGATGCATGATAGGATATTTCCCTGGAAGCGCAGGGTCCATTAAACTCCAGTTCCTTCCTCCCTTACGCTGTTGGGCTGTCTGTGTAGAGAGAGTCGGGCTCGTCGGTCTGTCTGTCTGCTCTTGTATAGTCTGCTGAACTAACACACCAGTGCTGCTGAGTAGGAGCAAGCGTTCTCCAACTTCCATTACTCTCCCTGTCAGTAATTCTTTATGTAAATACTACATATTGAAAACAAATTCTCCCAGATCAGTGTTTACATAAGTAATGAATCACTACGGTCTGATGGCGTGTAAAGGGCTGTTGATGCACAAGAAAATCTCACATTTGGCTAGAGATTAAGGACGAAATCCTTTTCATGAGTAGATGTTTATAGTGTTGTTTGAATAGCCGTGTCCTGCGTTGGGCAGACTGCGTTGCGTGCATCATCAAGTCATTCTCATTGTGGTTGGTTGAGATCCAGGTGTTCTCTATTGGAGCGCCTGTCAGCAGACAAGCCAACCCTTTATTGACGTGTTTGCAATGACTAGAAAGACCAAAGCACTTTGTATGGAGGGAAAAATGCATGTACACATCATTACAAATCCACAGGTGTTTTGTAAAAAAGAGAAAATAAATGAGGAGAGGGGTGCCAGCACATCTGAACATTACTTAAACCTGGCAGCCTTTGTAGTCTTTCTGAGTTTTTGTGTGTGTGTTCCTCTTTCTCTTTCATTTGCATTCTGACATTTCCTAATGTATTTCTCTCCATGGATGCCTGCATGTCAGATCAACAGTTCGTTAACCCGCTCAGAACGGTTCGTAAAATGGCTATATTTACTCTGAATCACAAGAATGCCCCTTGTTGAATGTGCCCCTTTCTCTTAAAATAATCCATCACCAAATTGAGCAAAGAAAAACAGAGCTAATTCTGTGAGTCGCCAGGCCGCCTCCTCCTCTTCCTGCGCTATGAAAGATTCCATTCACACATGGAGCTTGGCTAAAATAAGGACCCGCACCGACGCTGCAATACGGGAAAGCCCATATGGTCATGTGTATCATTTTCCATTTGCAGGGGAGCTAACAATTCTAACAATTTGAGTAAACATTTTAAAATGCTCAGCAGTTTGTCATAAATCTGCCAGTTTCCCATTCATCATGGCCTCTGTAGGAGAAGGTAATGCTTAGTTCAGCAAACCTCAGAAGCCTGGAAGTAAAACATGGAGAAGTAAAGTACTGCTACAGTAGATTTTACTTTCTTGTATGGTGTGATTGCGTATTGCATTCGGAAGTCTTTAACTGCATATCTGTATCAAGCTGATAAGGCAATATTCCCAGAATTATTCTCAGAGTGTGATTTCCCACAGAGGGCCTCTGTGGTTTCTGAGCTTTCAACTCCAAGGTTAAGAGAACCTGTCCTTGAGAAGGAGAGGAGGAGGAGGAGGAGGAGGAGGAGGAGGCGGCTCCCTATTGAAGAAAGGATGGTGGTCATGCAGACAGCACAAATACTTATTAAGTTATTCAGACGATGGCCTTGATTTCAGCACCTCTTCATGCCTTGTTTTTCAAAAGAACTTCAAAAGGTTTTTTTAAGAGCGGAGACGGAGGGAGGAAATCATTTGTTGCACATTCCACGCACTTGGTGCAGCCGCCAAAGCCCCCAGTTTATTAAGCCCAAAGCTCAGGAGCTGGAGTGGTCTTGAGTGCTCTCAGAACAGCACTGCAGAGACATTTGCACCGTAATGTATTTTTCTATTTAAAAACACCATTCAAATTTTCCCCTCTCTCTTATTATTTTCTTAGGAGTTATATTATACTCAAGAAATGTCCATGGCTTTTAGAAAGCTTTGTTTGGCAGAGGCAGCACCTATGTTGGGTCAATACATTTTGACGCTTAGCTGCAGCTAGACCTTTGGCATGAATCGGGCCTTGTCTTTTGTATAACATGTCACTCTCCTCCATTACGTCTGTAATCCAATAGGAGCACTTGGTTAAGTGGCTTGCGGACTATGTTGTGAAGATATATCAGAGGAGATAACTGCACCCTCTTTCTTCAGGAGTTGGCAGAAACGTATATATGTTTTCACTAGGCGGTTGGGTCTTTCAGGATCAACTCGGTCCATATGAGCCCAGCACCAAGCCAGAGCTGTGACCTGTTTGTGGTCCTAAGCAGAGTCTGCAGTGCAGAAACGAACAGTGAGCGCCTCTGTTCTGCTCTCCTGGTAGCAGAGGAGCGAGATATGGGCCAGCTGACAACAGCCAAAGAGACTGCGGTCACGTTTTCCCCGCAGACATAAACAGTGACACTTCCAATTTCCTGTGCATGCTGTGGACCAGGAAAGGCCATCCACAGAGAGGAAGGAAAACTCTGAACACTGTGTGTGCGTGTAAAGAGAGAAAGAGAGAGACAAAGGGAGGGATTTAACACTCACAAGGTTTGTTTTCTGGGTGTATTGGAATGACGCTGGGAGTGCATGATGCATCATTTAAGCACACTATTTTTGAGTCCCACAGAATGTATGAGTTTATATAAGTTCAGCTCTTGTAGCATCAGGCTAGCTGAGGTTCCCAGACCAGTCCAGATACCTGCAGTTGAGACACATCTGTTGGCAATGTGATGAATAAAATGGCCAGATGGAGTTACCTGAGTTACCCTCCCCCACCCTCTGCCCCATCAATATAATGAAGTTCTTGTTTACCATATGTGTGAAATGCGCCAAAGGAATGTGACTCTGTGTGTGTGTGTGTGTGTGTGTGTGTGTGTGTGTGTGTTGAGAGAGGCCATGTGTATTTACCCTCCCCATTGTTTTTACTGCTACCAGACTGACCATTTGTTCTGAGACACAGGCTGTGCTCTGTGCACTTTTGAGGACTGTTGTAGCTATAGGGTTTGGTTGCACCCCCCCCCCCCCCCCCCCTTTCCCCTCTCCTCTTACCCTTCAGAGTGTCTCATCTGCTCAGTAATTCAGGGGTTTTTTGTTTAGTTTTTGGTGGGGGTTAGTTCATGGCTGGTGCTCCAGGCTCAGTGTGAGTAGCGGCGCAGGCCTCCTAACACCATCATAGGGCGTTTCGGCCCGCTCCACTTCACTAGATCTGAGGGAGCAGACCTGAGCCAATTAAGAGCAGGGAGAGCAGGCTGCTGTCCGTCTCACTGTGGCCCGCCCCCCTCATCGCTTTGATCTCTTGCACGCTACGCAAAACCAGAGCCAGAACATTTGACCCTCTCTGTGCAATGGATGACAAGGCTTGTCCAATTATTACAATCTGGTTTCAACGTTTCTGGGTAATCAGACAAAAGGATGACAAATTGCCTCTATCTCATTCCATCTGCCCATAACCAAGTTATTTTGAGATAGATGTAACTTCATTCAATGATTTGGATGAGTTTTTGTTAGCTAGGCTGCCTGCCTGTGTGTGCCACCATATCTCAAAACTCCATGCTTTTACCATGTCAGTGTCAGTTGGTCAGTAAACCCATTCAATTTAGAGGCTAATTCAATATTTTGGACATTATGGGACAAGGTTAGACTGATATACTGTTCTGCTGATACATTGAGCGGATACTGGCCTTTTATTACATATTGAATATCAGAGTCAGTGTTGTCCAGAGCCGATATGATGGAGGTTCCACAGCTGCAGAAAAAACTTGTAAAAGCTTCAATGAAATTTGATTTTCTTTGCACATTTTATGTATTAATTTAATTATTCAGTTATGTTTGTTTAATAAATGAATTCTTCATTGAAAGGCTTAATGTTTCCTAGAGTTTCCCCTACCACTGAATAGGCAGGATGGTTCACCCTGCCTGAAGGAGCTGCCAACCCACCTAAAAGAATTTCATTAGTCTGGGTTTCAATCGAGAGTTTTAGTGTCACATGGTCTAAATGTTGATTCAGAGGATTTTCCACCCTGACAAGAATAATATCCTGGGGAAACACTGAATACTGCTAGTTTTTTGGAATGAAAATGGTCAAATAAAAACAACGAATAGCGTCTAAAAATATCAGTATTGGCCTCAAAAACCATATCAGTCAGAACCCATTGTAGGCTGCAGATTCAGCCATATGATTTGATGTGTTCCTTTTTGAAACTGTATTAATTCAATATGGCTGCTCAACCTGAATCCACCATTGTTGCGGTGTGTGTGTCTCCAGGTCCTCCGCGGGTGGCTGAGAAGGTGGCTCACAGACAGACCGCCCGGCTGGGGAGTGCCATCAAGCTGCCGTGCCCCGTGGAAGGAGACCCTCCCCCCCTCATCATGTGGACCAAGGACGGACGCAACATCCACAGCGGCTGGATCCGTTTCCGTATTCTCCGCCTGGGCCTGAAGATCAAGGAGGTGGAGGCGGAGGACACGGGGACCTATATCTGTAAAGCCACCAACGGCTTTGGGAGCGTTAACATCAACTACACCCTCATCGTCATCGGTAAGTGCAGATGGAGTTATGTGTGCGTCATATCAGCTGGTATAATTAAATTGTTTGTGTAATCTGTTACTCTGCGGGTCCTTCTGATGAGATCATCGAGGCTAATAAAAATAATACTTGTTAAAAAGTTAAGCTTAATTTAGCATCTATAAAAAGTGAAGTCACCTGTCCAGTAACTCTGACCAGAGACCATGGCGGTGAGTCAGACCACATCATCGTCCGCAACGGAAACGTTTTAAAGTCCGATTTGTAACACTTACCCGCAGTCGCAAATCTTACCACGTTTCAGATGTTAAAAGACAGCATCCCTCATGGAGGTCAAGGTCTAAAACAAGCGGATTTACGGAGGGGTTAGTGGTTGATCCTCTCATCTATTGTACGTGTTATAGCCCCTACCTCTCCCTGCCCAAAGTCAACAGCGGCACGGGATATTGTTTCATACTACTTCATCCTCTGTGACTCAATTGGATCTGAAGTTCTTCCCTTTCCTTAGGCTACACTCTGTAAAGGCAGGAGGTCTGCAGCGCCGCAATAAGAAACACATTCAATGTAATAGTGGCGGTTTGTCCACAAAGTCTCACACAGCTCTTGAACAGGACCTGGAGGATTAAGCAAACTTTGACCAAACTTTTTCACCCAGCACAAGAGCGCGTTACTCGTGCTCTGTCCATGTGTGTATGTGTGTTTGTGCGTGTGTGCGTACAGTACATTTCCTCCGCTCTAGAGCAGAGCATGATGAATGAGCGGAGTGGAGCGTGAAGGCTGTGTTTAGTCTAATTACTCTAAGATGCCTAATTAGGGCCAGAGTCTCTCAGAGGGAAGGGGAGGCCAGGGGCCTGATGGAGGAGTTGCAGCCTAGTCTTGTGACAGCCTCTCCGCTGCTGCCTTGGTTCAGAAGAAGACCCTTAATCAGGCAGATCTGGAAAACACAGAGCACTTCAGAAAACTGTGCTCCTTATAGTACAGTAGCGCTGTATGCTCATGAGTTAGAGTGGACTAAAGTTATTTTAGGGCCCCCCCCTCAATGAGTTCAAAGAGAGGGTATCTGCTGATTTAGCTGAAATTAAAGATTGGAGATAGAGACACCCAGCGAGCTGTAATGTCAAAGTTCACATTACAGTTGTGCCATGTATTATGAAAGTCAGTTGTGGCTATGTCTGTGTCTGTTTTGCACTTCAAAGGGATTCTCAATATATTTTTTCTGTACATTACATACACTGAATGCTTCTTGGTGGAACATTCAGAATGAGTCATGTAATGGCAAAACCACTGCCAGGTGGGACCTTATAATTCAGCTGAATTTTGTTTTTGGGATCCTGATCAGATATTATTTCAATTCTTGGTGCATTTACACTTTTTGATGGTTGTATCTATTAATTTTCCACTGCATAAATTAAATGTAGATTCTTTCAAGGGTGGAATAGAGTTGGCAGGTAAACCTCAGTGGTGAATAAACACAATAAAGTTGTGAGTTGAGACGGCAGGTCAAGTTTAATTAAGCCAAACGCATCTGCAGCTCTCCATCAAAGCAGAAAAGAGATGAAACGGACAGAGCAAGCTCAACTGATATCGGGTTTGCTGTTTACTAACATTGTCTTTAATGACGACTGTAGTGTTCTGAATACAGTACAGAGTGTTTCTTCCTAATCTGGGCATTTCAGGGTAAACGGTAACATATCAGGACTACATATGTGGAATACTGACGCCAAGAAATAAAGTGTACTGGATAAGATAGTTTATGGGACTCTGTGTCCTTCAGATGGCAAAGTATCTGACGCCTATACACAACACGGGCTGAGTCTCAAAAGATATAGCCTACACCACCATTTGACTTTCCATTTGACTGCCTTAAACTTAGAAGCGGTGTATCTCATGTAAACACATTTATTACACCTTTGTGACCGATACTGAAAGACTCACTAAAATATTTAAGGACTTTATGATTCCCTAACGTTTTTATATTTTGTTTCTATTTATATTTTATATTTTTACTGATACCGAGGAGTGGGAATTAGCTTACAGTTTTGGCTGTGACATTCTTACAGGTCACCGTAAACTGAGAAAGAGTTTAGGCAAGCATAAGCAAATATAAACAAGGGAATCGGGGGAAGGTCACTCGCAAAAGTTTCCCTTCTAACATGTGAGAAGGCTTATTTAAGGAAATATTTGTCTCTGCAGTGATACCAAATGCATGCATATTGAATGTATTTTTGGACTTAAGTTTTGAGTTACAGTTGGGAGGTAAAGAATGATGCACACGCACACACACACACAGACACACAAACACACATGGTCAATTTATCTCAATGATCGATAACAACTTTCTCCTTGCGGTGTGTTTATGTGACAAATGATTTGTCTGGTTTGGCTTCTGCTGCAGCGTGACCGGGTGAGAATGAAGACTTCAGTGAAAACCGTTTCAGACCGCTGTGATGAAGCTAGCAGGGATTGCTGGGAGATCAGTTCAACCTGACTGCATGCGTTGCTTTACTCCCACTCAGCGAGTACGTTAGGAAAAAAAAAAAACCTTTGGAAGTTCAGTCATGAGTCTTTCTTAGAAGCGTATTTCCATGAGATTTTTATCAGCGGTGTTTTTGCCCTTTATGGAGGTAGCTAGAGAGCGTTTGGCCTTCCTCTTAATCCTGATCTGGTTTGTTCCATTTCCTCCCTGTCCTCTGGTGGTGCTGAGTGCGTGACAGACCAACACTAGACTCTCAACAGCCATTCTGCACCTCTGTTTTGTAAGACCTCAGAGACAGCCCCCCCCCCCCCCCCCCCGGTTTCTGCCCTCTCGTCCATCATCCCGGCCAGGGACTGGCAGCCATCACCATAATGTTTGTTTTTATAGATAATTGTTCCATCAGGGGTGCAATGCATTCAGAGGACCTTTTTTGCCATGAAGATTAGGGGAGCCTCATTTTCAAAATACTTACAGGACTGAAGTCATGGGCTGAGAGAACTGGCAGCTTAAAACAGCCAAATAGTGTGCAATTATCATGAGCAACTCTTTCCATTAACCTTGAATCGGCTAATTGTCAGTCATTTTAATTTTGTTGCATGTAGGTAACTGGTAGTGACCGGCTATGTTGCTCAGACAGCAGGGGAGAGGGATTATTTATTTGAAATGCTGTAAATGAGGAGTAACTTCCAGCATAGCTCTACATACAGTATCCATCATGTCAAGTTTATTATTTTTACTGGATCACAGAATGAAAAAGAAAGAGAAACAACTGCAGTCAGTTATAGTGCCGTTCAGGGGAGCGGGGCCGACGAAATCCTGGCAGCCCTTCAAGTCGAAGGCCCAAAGTGAAGAGCATATTTTTTAAACCTCGCCTGGGACCCGAAGAGGAGAGGCGAGGTACAGCGGAGAAGCCAAGCAGGAGAGAGACGGTGAAGGAATGGAGTGAGAGAGTGAGGGAGAGTGAGAGAGTGAGGGGTTTTGCAGGGTGATGTAAGGGGGGGGGGGGGGGGGGGGGTGGCGGGGGTTCCGCAGCGGCTGGAGAGATATCCCTCTCCCCATCTGCCAGCGGACAGCCTGTCCTCCCCTGAGCTATCTGAAGAATCTGGTCAGTCAGTGCAACATGGCGCCTCCTCAATCCCTCCAGCTGGCTGTTTGGGCCCTGTTTGGGGTGGTCTCCTGACAACTGGCCCCATCACCTCCCAGCCACCCTCCTCCCCTCCTGCCTGATGCATACAGCACCTCTCACTCCTCAGCTGCTCCGACTAGAGCAGGCATCATATCAGCATTAACATGGGATTGTCATATTAACATTTAAAGGATTGGATTTTAATGTTTATGTGTATGCAGATGATACACCACAGGGTTGATTCGGGGCTGGCAGTGCTGGTAATTTCTACATGGATATGTGCGCATTTCATTTTGCCCGTCTCTGGAGATGTTGTTAGGCCAACTGCTGCATAAACTGCCCCATGTGTGACTGATCACATGTGGTAGCCGTTTGGAGATTTCCAGAGTGTGATGCAAGGCCACTACGCATAACTTTCCCTGGACATTAGAATGTCCCCAACAACATCTGGAGCTCATTGTGACCCCCAAAATCATGGGGCCTTTTCCTGTGATTCAGCTGGCACACAAGGCTGGCGGAGGGAGTGTGGCGGCCCATTTCCTGTGGCTGGATTTGTGAATGAAAAGGGAGCTGGATGGCATCAGACCCCAAAGCACTGTAGCGAGACTATGAATGGAGTCACGCTGATGACTGCTGTATGGTGGAAGGCTGATTGCTTTTTAAACATGACAGTTTCGCTTTGAGCATTTTCTATACGTAAGCACATGCTTGAGTCATGACTCCTGTAATTGCATTTCCGTTTGCATAATGAGCCTCCGTTTTGATTCCACTGCTCGGTGTGTAAAGGCTTCTGTTTGATGGCCAGTGTTCCATAATAAGTCCCAGCTTTTAGTAACTTTTTGATACACATGGATCAGTAGGTCCCTCTTAAGTGGAAGAGACACAGAAAGGCCTGACATGGAGGCGTCAGTCCCTTTCCGTTTATTGATAATTGTGTTTTTTCAGTATTCCAAAAATAGCAATGATACGGCAGCCATGAGATGTCCTGCCTCCCCCCTGTCTGCAGTCTGGTGAGTCAACATTGTGTAAAGACAATAGCGGCTAGTGGATAGTTGTAACGGCACAGATGCATAAAGAGCGCCATTGTTCCCTGGAATCGCCAAAAAGTAGAGAGGAAATAGATTCAGGAACCAAAAAAACGTCAAAAAGAAAACCCCGGCAGTGTGGGACCATGTTCTGTTTGGATTGGGAGGTTCAGGAACCGGGAGGAATGTGGAGAGCCCAAGTGAGCAACAGAGAAATATTTCTTCCAGTGGAGGCTGTTTTTTAAAGGAATGGGTTATTATAGTTGGCCAGTTAAAGCCCTTCAAATAGCCATGACATCATGGCTGGGCCTGGTGCTGCAGGGGACAGACAATGGAGGGTTTGTGCCCGGAGAACCCTAGAGAGCTTTGAGGGGTTTGGGGGGGACTTGGAGGGCGGCAGGACTAGGGGGTTAGAAGTCACATCTGGTCTCTCTACCTGACCCAATCGAACAGCGAGAGCGAATCAACTGCCAAACCGCATCTAGAGAAATTCAACTTGAGGCTGCACTGAACTCTAATTCAAAACGAGGTACACGAGGTACAGAACTTGTTGGTTGGTTTTATTAACACATCTGGGCATAGTTCAGTACTTTATCAGTAACTTATGAAATGTCAAATAGGAACTGTATCTGTCCCCCAGCAAGAAGGATAAATCACTAATGTATATAGTTGGTATGTTTAATAATGTCATAAATATTGTGAATGACTTGAGTACCATATCTAATGTGAAGTGACACCCCAGTAGTATCATGTGAAATCTTTTAACACCCAGCTCTCCTTTGCCTGATCTTTCATAATTGTATGCTTAATGTCTGTCATTGCACAGCGCAGCAGGGATTGGCAAGGAATTCGATACGCTTTATTAATTCATCAATGCTTAACTCACAAAGTCGATACGCATCACAAACCATCTATTAGGTTTCACTCATTATATTTTCTCTAAGCCCTGTCTTAGCTCCACTGCATGATGTCAGCCAATGACATAAACTCCACAGCTGTCTCCTGGAACTGGGCTTATGAAAACTGATCATATTACTTCCAAATGCTACAGTGTATGACCTTAGCATGCACCCCGCTTAGAGAAGCCTATCTATAAATGCTAAATTTACTCGGATAGAGCCAAGACTACTTTACAGGGCCTTTTTGGCTTTGTGTCTTTGCCATAAGTATTGTGTCCATGATGTTGTCAAAAACGTTGTCAAAACCCAAAAGGACTGAATTCTAATGGAAAGTTAATACAGGCTTCAGAAATATCAATATAAAACAACACTGTACTCTGCACTTGATATTGTCAATTGAGGAATGGATTTATAGTAATTTAAGGAGCATGTGACTAATACTAAATTATCATAACCCTTCAAATTAAATAAATAGTCATGAAATGTACATAGGGCACATTCTGTAATCTGTTTCTGTGCTATCTCAGAAGGTGTTTACCATCTGATCTGCAAGTTTGATATTAATATTTGATATTAGCCCAAATGGCCACAGAAGTCTTTACTGCAGCTGAAACTATAATCGGATTACCTCATGTAATCTCTGTCATCACCCTTCTTTAAAACTTCTAAGGCCGTCACTGCCTGCTGATTAAGCACAGCAACAAATCATTTTTATACCAGTTTGAATTCTGTGATGCAATTTTTCTTTTGTTTATCTAGAGAACGAACACCTTGACGTTCTGTTTAGCCCTCCAGGGACCAACTGTTTTCCTGCTGTGTCAACAGATGACTCTGGTTCTGATAAGGCCGGACCAGGGGCGGCAGATGGA
The DNA here is from genome assembly GCF_048128805.1 of Centroberyx gerrardi. Lineage (NCBI taxonomy): Eukaryota > Metazoa > Chordata > Actinopteri > Beryciformes > Berycidae > Centroberyx > Centroberyx gerrardi. Next base: position 14,312,398 of record NC_136013.1, on the reverse strand, counting down.
GCAGAGTCCGAGTTGGGCCCCGATGGACTATCAGGAAAACTAGGTAGGTGTTGTGTTATCATGCAATCAATGATGTAGTGATAAATAAAAAGGTGGGTAAACTCACCTCCAATCGGTGATCACCATAAGCCAAATAATTACAAATTATATTTTCAGAAAATGCAGAAACGCATTGATTTAAGGATTAACTGATGCATTTCTCCTTAAAAGACCCCATCCTCACATAGCTTACATCAGTTTGATACTACTTACCATGATGTATACTATGAATTTATATCATAAAGATTCATGATTTCCTTATAATTTAGGTATATTCAACTCATTATCACATTATCACAACCCCTGCAATTCCCAGGTATCCATTGAAAAGTAACTCTAAACATTTTGTCCTCCTTTCCCCAAAGTGCGTCCCCGCTTCACCCAGCCTGCTAAGATGAGGAAGAGGGTGATAGCTCGGCCCGTGGGCAGCTCAGTGCGGCTCAAATGCACAGCCAGTGGAAATCCTCGGCCGGAGATCGTGTGGCTGAAGGACGACAGGCCGCTGACGGAGCGGGAGGTCGGCGAGGGCCGTCAGAAGAAGTGGACTCTGAGTCTGAAGAACCTGACGCCGGAGCACAGCGGCAGATACACCTGCAGGGTCTCCAACCGCGCGGGGGAGATCAACGCCACGTACAAAGTTGAGGTCATACGTGAGTATCCCACAGAGAGGCTGAGCTGTGAAATATTTCAGTGCTAATAAATGAGGTAAAGTGAATTAAATTAAGTGCTTACTGCTGTTTTTGTGGATCATTTTTGTGATGTCTTATTGGACGTCGTAGCGGGAGATCAAAATGGTCTGCATTAACACAGTGCGAGTGTAATCACTGTAATGGTGGATCTGGTTTTGACCGAGGAAGAGCCGTAACCTTTGAAAGATCCTCCCTCTGATCTACCTACTCCTGACTTCTGATTTTGATCACCAGGTCTTACTCATACCCCTGCTCCATGGATGAATGTGCTCGTGTAATCATGTATATGAGAAGCATATTGAGGAAGCAGGCCTGAGAGTGAGGGCTTGTGTTCTGGTGTTCGGGAGGGGGGAGAGAAGGGGGGGGGGGGGGGGCTGTTCAACCCAGAGACCCTCCGCCCAATCTGGAGCTGATTAAAGCCCAGCTGTCTGCCAGACCCCCAGCTCCCCCTTCCCATGAGAAATGTGTGCTGTACAACCAGGAGCACAGAGAGAGAGGAAACTAATCACACATACTTCTTGTGTTACATGTGGTATTTCTCCCTCTCTGTCAATTATAAGTTATAAGCCTGAGGCTAATAACGGTATGGACAACTAAGACCTGTTGTATGCGCAGAAGGTCTGTCCTGTCAGAAGATGCATGTGCGTGTCTTGACAGCTTTTCTTTGTGTGTCTACACAGAGAGGACAAACTCCAAGCCTATTTTAACGGGCACTCACCCAGTCAACACCACAGTGGACTATGGAGGCACCACCTCGTTCCAGTGCAAAGTGAGGAGCGACGTTAAGCCGGTCATTCAGTGGCTCAAACGCGTGGAGTCTAACGAGGAAAGCCGGTACAACTCCACCATCGAGGTGGGGGACCACCGGTTTGTGGTGCTGCCCACGGGGGAGGTGTGGTCGCGGCCCGACGGCTCCTACCTCAACAAGCTACTCATTACCCGCGCCAAGGAGGAGGACGCTGGCATGTACATCTGTTTAGGCGCTAACACCATGGGCTACAGCTTCCGCAGCGCCTTCCTCACTGTGCTGCCAGGTGAGGCCTGGGCCTGGGGAAGGTCTTCTTACAGGATATCACTCCCGCAGTACTAGCTGACATTGTACACATACTGTAGATTCGTAAATGAACAGCTTTGACAAGAATTTGGTCCGTCAGTTTGTTATAACGCCATATGCCAGATGTCCATTGTCTGGCGTCTTTGTCTTGTTATTTTAGGGTTATTCTTTTTTATTGTTGTTGGTCTTTGTGTTCTTTTTATACTTCCTACTTCCATCCTACACCTCAATTGTCCTTCTGGGGACAATAAAGTTGCTATTCTATTCTATAAAATAAGGAAGTAAAGAGACCTGAAAACCTTAAATTCAGTAGCCTTACAAGCTGTTTTCAACCATCCCTTTTCTTTGGGCTGGGCATTTTAGTTTTTTCCATTCATAATTAATAATTTCCAATTTAATTAAGAAGAGAGAATAACACTTAATCTTCATAACATGCAGTGTATGCAATAGAAAATATTGCCAAGATGTAAGAGTTAATTGTTTTGATCTTTCCCTTTCTGTTCCTCTTCTTTTGCAGACACCAAGCCTCCCATCACCCCCATATTTGCACCAGCCTCCAACTCCCTCCCCTGGCCCGTCATCATTGGCATCCCTGCTGGAATGGTGTTCATCTTCGGCACAGTGCTGCTGTGGTTCTGCCAGAGTAAAAAGCACTGTTCCCCTCCCAGCGCCCCGGCGGCGGCGGCGCAGGTACTGCAGAGCTCCCACCGGCTGCCCTACCGAGAGCGGGACAGGGGCTGCGTGGCCCCGTCCTCCACCTCCTCCAGCCCGGAGAAAGACTGCATGAGCTCCATAAACTATGAGGAGTACCTAGCGCAGCAGCAGCTCCTCCTCAGCCAGGGGGGGTCAACCCTCCCCACCAAAATCTACCCCAAAATCTACACTGACATTCACACACACACTCACTCCCACGTGGACGGGAAAATACATCAGCATCAACACATTCATTTTCAGTGTTAGCCTTAGTGCCAAATACCCCCCGTAACTGCTCCAGCACCTCACAGGGACAATGAGCTGTGGACCGAACATCCAAGAACTGCTATTCAGTGATATTCACCTGGCATTGCTCTTCAGACTGTTACTTAACCTGTGCCAAACTCTTCTTATAGCTGGACATTGTTGGGAGTGTGTATGCACAGTCTTGTGATAAACATATCAGTGGTCAGTGATTCAAAACGTGGGTCATTACATGCTAACTGCCATATTTGGTGCTTTTTTTTTTACCTGTCAAATGCTCACACCACTAAAATCCATTAATCCTGGTTGTGCACTTAATACAAAAAGGCCAAGGAATTCTGCAGTGTGTGTTTAATTGCAGCTATTCAGGCTAACTGAAAGAAGAAGGTCTTTCTTGTCAGTAAGTTTTGCCATTTTCCCATTTCTACTTGAGGTCTAGTTGAAAAATGGAGGTTAGTTTTACCCTTCACTGTCAGTTGTTGTAGAGCTGAGGCTCTGTATGTTTTTGCCTGGTCATGATGATGAAAATGGTACTGAAGATTTACAAAAGGGCTGGTTTTATGCTCCTACTCAGGTAGTCCTTTTGTTTGTTAACGTTACATGATGTTTGGAATGCACAGACATTTAACGCTGACCACTATCCTTTATCTTACCCGTCTCCATCCCGGACTTTTGTCCCTCTGTTAATACTGGTATGAAATAGACTGGTATGCTTAAGTTAGCCTTTTTTTGAGGTACGCAAACCTTGCCGAAGACTGCAAGGGATGGGAGAATTGTGTTTCCATGTTAACTGTAGAATTGGTCTTCATTATCAACCAAACGTTTGTTTAGGTTCCCACCACTAGTCAGTAGCATGTTGAGCTAAATGTTTTCCAACAATACCCTTATCAATGACCAGAAAATGATGAGTATTTTGGACTGCAACCCTATCCAAACACAATTTATGAAGCTGTAGTCATTTATATTCAAATTGAGTCATGAATATTTAATTTATTTTGCTAAGAAAATGTATCAAATGTTTATTTTTCAGAGTAAGGCGTTTTACATATCTATGTAAGTTTATTAAAGTATACTGTAGTCGTTGATAGTACATTTTTGAGTACTTTGCCACCCAGTTTAATCACATTTAGTTCATGCAAATATGTAGGTATTTCTGTATGTAATTGGTTATATTTGACAATCTTATATGATATATTCTCTTTAAGGTTCAAAAACTAGATCATCTAAAGTTTGATGATTTAGCAGTTTGATTAAATGACTTGAAACTGATTAATCGCATGCCTCACACAATGTATTACGCAAATTGAACTCTTAAACCTTTTTTTAAAATGCACACACACAAACATTATGTATTTACACATCTGGAGGATGCCTCTGAATACTGTTCAAAGACTCTACATGCCGGTGAAGGCGTAGAAGCCGTTGTGAATGAGATGGCTTCAGTGACAGTTCCCTATCCTAATAGATAAGGGCTATTGGGAGGCTCCAGGCACAGGCAGGTCGGCTTTCTCCCTGACATGGCGAGAAGAGCCTAGTTGACTTGTCTACTGAGGGTGACGCAGAGGGCAGCCAGCAGAGGGACAGCAGTTGGCGGGATGAATGACTGAATAGATACCGTACAGACACAGAGCACTCTCTCAGTCCTTTTTAGATGAGTGATGGCCCCTGCAAGACTACACCAAATGACTAGCATCTTTTCCCATTTAAGTGAATCGACCCTCTCCGCCTCCCCCCCGGTCCACACTACCACCTCATTCAACTCCAATCTAGGTAGGATTTCCTTTCACCATTTAGGAAGTGCATTGTCCTGCGCTGGGAGTGATGTGACAGGACCCTGTGATTGCTCAGGAAAGAAGGGGAGCATTGTATCAGGCGAGCTCTTGTTTTGTTGTAAGCGTTGCAGGATGGGATGAGCTTTGGCTCCAGACAGACGAGGGGAGGATATATTGAATAGCTCAAGTGTTTTTAAGTAAAAGTGCACAGAATATAAACTAGCCAGTCTTTATAGAATTATTATTCTTTTAGCCTTCATGAACCAGCAATGTTACTTCAGTGTCCATTAATAAGGCTTTCAAATCCAAAGCCCAGATGAGAGCAGTAGGACAGAAACAGAAAATGCTACTAAGGTAAACACTGCCCCCATGTGGTTTCAAAGAGGGCTAACCTAACCATACAGAAATGAAAGGTAAAAAAACCCCCAAAAAACAGCAATAACCATCACAATTAACTACATTTGTCTAAAGTTTACCACAAACTACAAATTAATTTGTAAAACAGCTTTATTAACTATATTACAGTATATCAGGAATTGGGCAAAAACACACAACTTACTCCATCTATTGGATCTTGGGAGAGAACGAAGTATTGTTTAAGTGCAAGCTCTTCAATCAGAAGCACCACTAACTATATTTACAAAGCACTATTTGTACACAAACCTCGAAATACACATATTTTACAACAGCAATAAAGACAAGACAAACGTAGAAAAAACAAATATACTGTTGAACTCAGCCCTTCTGGACATTGGCGATAAGTTCGTCGCAAAGGTTGGTAAGTTCTTCAGCCTCTTTTACCTGCGGGAGAGAGAAAGCTCAATCAGTGGGGGAAAAAAAACAGACAATATTTTAACATATCTTCATATCATTGCGATTGCACACCATCTTTCATAGCTTAACTTACTTTCTGGTCTAGGTTTTTCTCTAGAGATTGCACTTTCAGCTGCTCCCTGCGCAGCTGGGCTTGAAGTCCTGATGCCTCGCCCTTGTATTTGGACCGGACCTCAGCAATCTCTTCATTAGCACTGAAGACAACAAAAAACACTCACTGTAAAGTCCTGCAAGTGTCTATACGACAAACACACAGGGTAGTAGTGAGAGGTTTCTTACCGACTAATTTTCTCTTCAGCGTGGGCTTTAAGGGTCTGGTAGCGCTGCTCCTCCTTTTTGATCCTTGCCAGGTATTCCTGAGCACAGGCTTTCAGAGTCTCTTCATTCTGGGGGGGTGGGGCATACACACACACAACAATTTAACATTTGAACCCCCAATAACTTAACTAGAATCATATTAAAGAAGAAATGTCCCACATTTGTGGTTTATGGGAGAATGGTTTACGGTCGTCACGTTTCCATGAATCCTGACCTTTTTGTAACCCTCAATGACCTCCTTGTACTTCTCCAGTCTCTTGAAGAGGTCGGAGAAAGATCTCTCCAAGGCATTCTGCTCCGTTGATACTTGCTCCTTCTCCAGCAGAGCCTCGCTGAGCTTTGCCTGGGCCATCTCCCTCTCCTTCTCCTTATCAGCTGAGCAAAGCCAGAGAATTGAGAGGAGAGTCACTTTTAACTCACTGGTGTATCAATGATTCTGAAGGTTGAGACTATAATGCACACACAATGAGTTACATTAACTTACCCAATATTTTTTCAATTGTGAGCTCAAATTCAGAAATGAGTTTCCTTTAAAAAACAAAACAAAAAGGTCAATGAGAGTCAAATGCCTCAAATAGGATTGTGGGAGAAAAGATGGAAACACTGCATGGCTCACCTCATTTCAAGACCTTCCTCAAATAGCTTGTCATACTTTACACTCCATTGCTCCTCTTTTTCCTTTGCCTATTTAAAGAGAAAAAAAGCAAACAAAAAGTAATTATTCTGGAGTCTAAACTAAATTTAGTGAATGCCCTCTCAAATGCCAAGAGGTTATTAGTTAATACTAAGGGCGTTTTCAAACCCTTAGTCCATTTGGTTCAAATCAGGAGATGAGTTGTTACTTTCTTGCATTTGTGTGGTTATGTTTCACACTGCAAAATTCCAAGCAAACCATAATTTATCAACATGCATGTGGAAGAGTCATTTCCTTCATTCGTCACAAATTTGGTGTGGGAAAGGACTTTCTTCAGGGGTGAACAAACATGGAGCATCAGCAGCGCTTGTGATGATCGCATTTGCTATCAAACGGTGGGAATTGTGCTTACTGTGGTCCTCATGTATAACCAAGGATTATCCCACTGTTTACAGAATAAGATTCTCCATAAATAATGGAATAAGTCTCTCAATAAATAATTGATACCTTTCACCTAATTTCTTGGTTTTACAATACAGTGTGTAGAGACAGGGATTCTGCTGACACTCCTGCAGGTTTTTCCACATTTTCCTATTAAACATGTTTCTGTGATATTAGATTTTCGCGTTAACCCACAATGCATAGTGCTTCCTGTGGTTGGGTCAGATTATGTTCTCACTCCAAACGGCTCCAGGGTTTGTTTGGAAGCGTACCCAGGCCCCCCTGTCAACAAGGTCTCTTCCAATCAGTTTGCTTCGCGCTGGAGTGCCGTGTTCCCATATGTCCAAACAAGTGAACGATGAGTTCTAGGGTTCAAAATGACTGCTCTTAACTGGGTGTGAAAACTGACTATGCATGGCAAAACATGCACACACACAGTGAAATGTTTGATTAAACCCAATTTACAGTTAGCATGATTTTGGCCTGCCTCCAAAACCAAATGGGGAGAGATGGGGAAAAAAAGAAAGTTTCAACCTTTTGGTCCAAACCAAAAAGGTTTGGACCAAAAGGTTCGCTAAAGCGTATTCCTAATGTGAAACATGCAAACATAAGTTAGCTACTTCCAACTCATTCTGCTCAGCCAATAACGCCAATAAGTAACTACACTCCAATCAAAATGTTGACTACTGCAAATCACAAAATTTCAAGATTGAGCAAGACCCACCTCTGCCTGGACCTTGGCAATGGCTGCATCCATGTCTTTCTGACTGTATTTCAGCACTTCAATAATCGCATCCTCTGTGTTTGCCAACTGGGGGACAGGAGGGACCAGACACTGCAGCACTGGAGGATTCTGGATGACAGGACTTACAGGCTAAATAAAGCAAGTCAGAAATACAGTTAGCATAAGCACTTCCACTTATCTTTATCAGATGGCAATCAATGGTGGCAGCCCAAGAATGACTTACTGGTGCTGTAGCATCATCAAATAGTTTGAAATGATCGTTGTGCTGTCCGTGCGCTGCCTCTTTTTCTGCCATCTGTGGAGCTCCCAAACTGAAGTGGAGAGAAAAACACCCACATGTAAAGTGGTTGAATTGATTTCAGCAGGACAAATTAAGCCTCATCTACCAGTGACAGCAGCAAACAAAGTAAGTGCAAATAGAAGTACATCATACCGAGAAACAAAGGCAGCAGGGCGGGGGAGGTTGTTCTGAGCAGCCGGGCCTCCAGGCTTCTTTGGGCTCTCTCTCAGGAGGGGGTCAAATTTGAGGTACAGGGATTGTTTCCTCAATGCAGACTCCTTGAACTGATAAGAGAAGATTAGAAATTGAAACAAATGGAAATCATGCATTGACAATAAAAAACAAATATGGATTATTTAACATACAAAGAGTAAATACTCACACTGCTGGACCCAAACTGTTCCAGGTAGTCGATTTGTCCATCAAAGTCATTGGACATGACTAGGGAAAAAGATCATGTTAATTTCTAAAGGACCATTATTTTAAATGATGTAATGGTCCAGACATACAGTATGTTATGAGGCTTCAATGCTACAGTGACTGTATAACATCTACAGCTTGCCAAGTCTCGAATGTGGCAGTACTGAATTTTTCCCTATGGTTCCCTTTGTCCCTATGGTGTAGGAGCTGCATCATCATTGAAATAAACAACTAGGATAGGACAGAAAAATTCGATAATCCTTACAAAACTGAGGAGGTAGATCAACTAGACAGATGATGACAAATGTGCGGCCAGTTGACTTACACATGGTGCCAGGAACAAACTCCTCACTGGGTTCTGACACACCAGTCTGTGACTTCTGTTCAGGTTGAAAAGGTTCAGGAAGACTCAGCCCAGGTTGCTCAATCTCAGGTTGAAATCCCTGGTCATGACCGCAGGCAGGCTTGGGCTCTTCATCCTGGGGCATTTTATTCTACAATGAGAGAAAACATTTATTGTGAAGGACACACACACATAATGTAAATGATATGGGAAAACTGCATTTAAACATGCATTACTTCTCTTATGGCAGCAGGGGTGGGTTCAGTCTTTGGGACGGACTCTCCAGCACTACAGAGGGCAAATGCATACAAGTTTCAGATTAAATACACTGCTGGTAGTTTTGTAATGCAAAGCTTCTGTGGGGTCTGACAAGTGGAATGCCTTTTACAAATAAACACAACAAACCAAAAAAAAAAACAAAAAAAAACATTAGCATACCACATTGATATCACAGCTTCATTCTCCACAGGCTTGGCAGTCTCCTGGACCAGAGAAGGTGCATTGCTTTCAGGACTGGATTTCACGCTGCCCTTTGGAGAATTGTTAATTTTTGCATTTGTGCCAAAGGGATTGAAGTCTGGGTCATCAAAGTTAAACTCGTAGGAGCCCTTGGGAACAGGAATCTCATCAACAGGATTCGCAACAGGCTTGACTGGAGATTCTTTTGGTGGTTTGGAGTCCTTTTCAGGTGCAGGCTGTCTCTCTGTAGATTTCAGACCAGGCGGCCTTTTGCCAAACTTCTTGGGTGGGGGCTTCCGCTTGACCTCACCGCCATCATCAAAATTGAACTCAAGTTTGACTGGGCCTTCATTGGGAGGGGCAACAACAGGTTGGGGTGTGGATTCAGCATCTGGGGGATTAGTGGCATCGCTGGAAATAGGGGCCACAGCAGCTATGGGCTTCGCCTCAGGCTGGACGGGTGCTTCTTGAACCACCTCAGGTACGTCGACAAGATTTGTAGGTGCAATTTCCTTTATCTCTGATACTTCAACAGGTGGGACCTCGCATGGCAGCTTTCTCCCAAGGACAGGGGAATTCTGAATTTTGGAGCCCCCAGTTTGGAAAGGGTTGACTGAATCCAGGTTGGCAAAATCCAAGTTGTAGGAGCCTTTGGATGGCAGGGGAGCATCCTCCACAAAAGAACTGGCTGACACCTTGTCTTGATCATCGCTCAAACACATTGTAGCAGGTGGCTCTTCATCAGGTGTGGTAGTGGATGAATCTTGATCCTCAACAGCTGGGACCTTTATCACTGTGACCACACTGCTATCTGTAGAGCCTATGTCAGTGGAGACATCAACCAGTGAATTTTCCACAGAGGGGGTGAATGGAAGTGTCTCATCTAGTGCCGTTTCTGTTTTGGCAGGCTCCTCCAACACATTCTCTGTTTTGGCAGGCTCCTCCAACACATTCTCTGGTTTGAAGTGTTGAGACTCATTTTGTCCTGTAGGAGAGTCTTCAGCAGCAGGCCTTGCTGGAGAGAGGGTCATCTTATTAGACCCCTGAAATGGATCGATGGCGTCAAGGTTGTCAAAATCCAACTGATAACCACCTTTGCTTTGTATGGGCATGTCATCATCAGGATAAGATGACACTTCTGTGGATATGGTAAAAAGAATTTATTTAGATTCCTCAGCAGTCACAACACCAAACAAAGGGAAGCAACATCTGATAAGTTAGATGATTTACCAGATTTGAGCCCATCGGATGGCTCAGTGATGTCCTGAGGCAAAGTACTGTAAGGACACAAGAGACTTGATTACCTAACTGGACAATTATTTCATAAGTAGCATGTTACAGTATGAGAACATTAGCACTTACTTTGCTTTATCCAAATGTAAGAACTCCATGGCTTTTGTACACTCATCCAGGCTTGTCATCTTGACAGACTTTGTGGGAGAAAGGATTCTTTTGGTGACCGGGTCTCTTCTCGGAGTCTGAAAACAAACCTACACACAAACACCACGGTCAGTATTATAAAATGGTTAACTGGAATACAAATGATTTCATATGGAAAGAATGTCCGGCTCATTCCACTGTCTGATACATTACAAGACCAATGTGACCTAAAGAAAAAACAAACAAAAAGCTATAAAAGCAAACATGCTTTGCAAGTTTTAGATACTCACACTGTAGAGATGCATCTGAAAATACCCTTTGTTGCTCTTGTTAACCCTGAACACTGCATTAGTGAACACCCTCAAAGACTAAATGAAAACACTCCATCCCCCACTACTTGGACTTGAACTAATAGCTGTGGAAAAGGCTTGGCTTGTGACCATTTTGTGGCCATGTATTGTATTTTCAGACATGTGTCACTAGAGTGTGCGAGAGGAACAGAATCTAGGCTGAAAAGGGGGATTTGAAATGTAATAACTCTCAAAAGGAACTCAATGATGTACCTTTACCCCTTTCACGACAGTCTTGTTGGGCAGGTTCTCTGTTTGGCGCAGGATGGAGGGCCTCCCTGTCGGCTGGTCCAGGTCAAAAATGTCGTTAGTTGAACTGCTGTGCTTTCTTCCAGGGCAGACCCCGCGATTCTCATCATTTACAGCAACTGAACTCATCCTATATGAAGGGAGACACACAGAAGTAAGGGGCTGGAGCACCCTCTGACTACACCCTTGGCGAGGAGGGGGTGTCATCTAAATAGCTGAACCCACTGATAAGACACTGGTTGCCATGTGAACACCATTATACGTCATTACCACTGATAAGTGTGCACGGCAGGCACTGCAACACTGTGTCCACATGACATTGTGGAGTGGTAAAACTTTTTGAATCACGTGTCATGTGTGCCCCCAGCGGCCTAGGGTGAAATCTCCCCAGTGTTTTCTCCCCTGCTTCCCTCGCTACATTTTAGATGTCAGAATTAAGAGCAAAAAGACACCCCCAATATTGTGTTATCAAAAATATGAGTATTAAGAATAGTGAGTGCACGTCATTTCTCTGGCTTGTACTTGTATTTCTTAGTAATTGATCTACTATATATCGACCCGTCTGCCGGTGAACACACCATTCTGCAAAGTCCATCGAGATGACCTGAGACAGTCGACGTGTTTTCGTTTTTCTACACTTGGCAACTCTTGTTGATGAGCTGGTAACTACCAACTAACGTTACTGTTGAACTTCCCATGGAGTCAACAGGCAACGCACCCCTTTGTGCGACTAACGAACTAACGGAATTGAATACAGTTCCGTTAACATTTAAGCAAGCAAAATTAAATAACAACTGGCTAACTTGGCAAACATAACGTTAGCCTGGCTTTTGTCAAAACTGCCGCAGTCAATTGTCACAGAAACAGACATGTTAAACTCGCTAATGCTAACGCTAACGTTAACTTAGCAACGAACGAGACGTGGTTAAGTGGGAGAGAACAAAACTTAGCATAACACAAAGTTTAACACATAACATTAGTGCGTGGCGTTAATCGGCAGTGGTATAATATCACCAAATTTCACAACCTACCTCAAAACAACAGAAGTAGCTGTCTAAAATTGTACTCCTTTCTTCCACGCAAACAACTCCAGGCAGGCATAGATGATGTGTTACGCTTTTGAAAATCCCTCGCCTTATGTTGGTGAGAGCCGTTTCGAATTTAAAAGTCTTGAAATGCACCAATAAAATCGTCAGAAACATTCAAAGGAAAAGCGCTAGCTCGTTTAACAGCCAATGGCGTCAAAGGGCGGATATGATCCAACCGACGGCTGCGCCCATGGGCGATACCATGCAAGGTGCTAAGTGGACTGTGGGTGGCAGCAATACGCCTGCAACGGTTTAGTCTGCCGGTAATCCCAAAGAAGAAGAGGAAGCAGTAGAAGCAGCACTGCCCGCCAATTTCGAAAGGATGTAAACAGCGTTGCCCTTGGTTGTGCTAGCAGTAATCGACATGTTGTGAAGAGAGCTGACGGTACTAACAGCGAATATGTCTTCGTCAACAATGAATGCGAATGGGAAAGGTAACGTTAGCTCATCTAATAATGTATTTTGTTAAATTAGTAAACTGACATGCTGTCAACGTAGTCAGGTAAACTTGTTAACGCTAACATCAAACTACTTTTTGGTAACTTAGCTAGCTAACTCTCTAGCCAGGGTTCTACAGTGCTTATGCTAGCCTTTAATAGTAACATCAATTTAAACCGAGCTAAAGTTATGTCTCTAAAACAGAATTCACAACATTTCCTACTAAACGTTTGCGTTGGCTTATTTTTTCAAAGATAGTAAGTTAGCTGAAACCAGCTGGCATTGGGTAATATACCCTACCCAGGTAACGTAAGTAACTTTACTAAGCAGCCTAACCACTGACAGGCCCTGTCAGGATTCTCGCAAGGATACTCGCAAGCTAACTAAAATGTCCCTGTCACAGGGGCATTTAACGTTAGCCTGCGAGTTAGCTCGCCATTATTTGGTATGAGGCACAACGTTAAGCCATTGCTCTGAGAAACCACTCGCTAGTTAAACTAACGCTAACTCAACTAACAATCTCTTATATTCTGTCGACAGGATCTGGCGATTCCACCCAAGTTGCCGTCAGGTAACGTCAGGATGCTGTGTTTGTTTCACACACACACACACACACACACACACACAATCACGGTGGGGGACTACACTGCCATAGTGATAATAAAGCTAACCTTGGTTAATTAAGACAGTGTGCTTGTATCCTACATGCGTAACCATATTCCTAACTCCACTTTGCTAAGTGGATTCCGATCTTAACGGTCTTAATTTAACCAGAAAATACTATGTTACATAAAAATACACCCCTCTGTGTCATCCAAACTTGAATGGGCAACTGTAGTAACCAGCTCTTATCTGCTTCCCCTGGTGATGGTTAACTCTCACCATCATCAGCTAAATATTCATGTTTTACATCTTATACTTTCTGGTCATGCAGTGGTGACAGTGATTCCATCAAAGTGTTTGTGCGGGTGCGACCTCTGACCCAGGGCACTGGGTTAACCACAGATGGAGATCAGGGTCTGTGTCTCACAGTCACTTCACCCAACACCATCCGTCTGCACTCAAAACCAGAACCGCGAACCTTCACCTATGATCATGTTGCTGACATGGACACATCTCAGGTTGGTGGCTCATGGTCTACTGTATTACATGAAATTACCACAGGCATGGACAAAACTAGCTGGAATAACTAACTTGACACACAGCAATGTAGGATAGTATAGCTTATATGACTCAAGGAAATTGTGTCTGCTAGATGCGCTCTGTCTTTTTTAAATCTCACTTTATCTCTCACTGTCCAACAGGACTCTGTATTCTCCAGTGTGGCCAAGAATATTGTTGAATCTTGCATTAATGGATACAATGGTACAATTTTTGCCTAGTAAGTGGTCTTTACATTGTTTACATACAGTATAATATCAATAATATGTTTTGTGGTACAACCACCCTGAATTGTGTATCATGTACAGCAGATGTTGATCAGTTCCTTACCTGTGACTCTTCTCCTTTTTCTTCTTCAAATTTTTTTTTTCTGTAGTGGACAAACAGGCTCAGGGAAAACATTCACCATGCTCGGTAAGAATTCACTATTCACTATTTATATTATGTACTACGCATTTGTTCAGATCCAGTAATGGAGTCATTGTACTGACGTTATGTTCTCTCTCTCTCTAGGCCCATCTGACTTTGATAACTTCACAGATGAACTGCGGGGTGTTATACCTCGAAGTTTTGAATACCTGTTTTTTCTCATCAACAGAGAGGTGGAAAGGGTGAGTACAAACTTAGAGCATACGGCCGGATATTCTCATCACCATGGTTCTAAAACAACAATGCTGAGCAAAATTATTGTGTAAAGAATATTTTATGTTTGTTTGCTAATCGATTTGTTGCTTTGACTTTTTCGCCCCCAAAAAGTCTGGGAAGTCGAAGAGTTTCCTTTGCAAATGTTCCTTCATTGAGATCTACAATGAACAAATCTACGACCTCCTGGACAGCGCCTCAGCCAGCCTTTTCCTCAGGGAGAACATCAAGAAGGGTGTGTTTGTTGAGGGTGCTGTGGAGAAGTTTGTCACTTCAGCTGCTGAAGCTTACCAGGTAGGAATTCCTTGTCCGTTGTAATTCACTGAAAGTTATTGTACTTATTATGATACCTGGAAGCATTGAAGTCATTGTTCCTGATAATTAATTAGGCCTTTATGTCACCATAACAAATGTGCCATGGAATCTGTACTTCTTCCCTCTTAGGTGCTGTCCATGGGCTGGCGTAATCGAAGGGTGGCCTCCACTTCCATGAACCGTGAGTCTTCGAGGTCCCACGCAGTTTTCACCATGGCTTTGGAGTCCAAGGAGACCATCAACGAAGTGGTGAACATTCGAATGTCTCAGCTGAACCTGGTGGATCTGGCAGGGTCTGAGAGGCAGAAAGACACTCACACAGAAGGCTCCAGACTCAAGGTGAAGCTTCGTCCCAGAATGGAAGCCCACACTGAGGTTCTACGTTTGTGATTTTGTTGTTGTTGACAGCTGCTTTCTATGTTCTCCTCTTTCAGGAGGCCAGCAGCATCAACCGCTCCCTCATGTGCCTTGGTCAGGTGATCATGGCACTGGTGGATGTGTCCAATGGGAAGAACCGACACATCTGCTACAGGGATTCCAAACTCACCTTCTTGCTAAGGGTGAGTGACTCGTTACAGTCATGTGCAATGGTTTTTGCATCCTTGACTCGAAGCACAAAATACATCTGGGGTGTGATTTTAGTGGAAATTGTCTTATATTACTGTGGAAGTCAGTGGGTAAACTGGACAATTTAACTTTTCTGAAAGTGGACTATATGTATGTTCACATATAGTAGCGTGGAGGTGGTCCTAAAACCTTAGGAAATGGACTCGCTGTCATTCCTAATTGAATCACATTCCATGCTATCCTTATGTTTGCTGAATGGTATCACCTCTGTTATCAGAAAAACATAAGTCAAACTGTTTTTAATAGAAGATATTGTTCTATTCACAACTCATAACTATAATAAAATTTGAATTCTAACATTTTGAACAAATATACTAGTATAGTAGAACAAATATACTAGTGATGAGATTTGTTTCAAAATAAAACAATGAGATATTCATTTTGCACACTCAATATTTCTTTTATTTGAAGTTGGTACCTTCACATACATTTGTAGAACTTTCTTTTCGCTTTGGTAGAATAGAATGCTTTATATTGATCAAGATGTTAAGTGATGCACAAACTTTTGCACATGGCTAGGCTACGTATCACAATGCTGATGTTTAGAGGGATTTCAAGTTGACTCGATTTTGATATACACAATTAACATTTTTTTATTTGGCTCAGGACTCTCTTGGAGGAAATGCGAAGACTTATATCATAGCCAATGTGCACCCTGGTTCGAAGTGTTTTGGGGAAACATTGTCCACCTTGCATTTTGCCCAGAGAGCGAAATTGATCAAGAACAAGGTATCTGTCAAACACCGATAAAACATGTTCTACATATTTAAAATGATTAGACTTAACCAAGAGCAAGTGATTTCAAAATCATTTTATTAGCTGATCCCTGCTATGTAATTATTCTGCTTTACCAGGCCATGATCAATGAGGACACACAGGGAAATGTGAGGCAGTTACAGGCTGAGGTGAAGAAGCTGAAGGAGCAGCTTGCACAGGCACTCTCTTCTCAGGCACACATGACGGACAATGGGAGAGACGTGGCGCCAGGAGGACCCCAGCTCCCCATGGGTAAGAGAAATTACATGTTAACCTTTGTGTGCTTCACAGATGAAAATCCACCCTACAGTAGAAGTCTAGCTTCAGTCTAGACTCTGTTCATTGGCTGAGAATTCAATACAATTGAATCCTCAGTCTGTGCTAGAAACAGCTGAGCTAAGACTGAAGCCTGTCATGTCATTAAGCAATACTTTCTAGAGCTTCCTTTGACCACGTTTGGGTTTATATTTCCAACCACCCATTCTATAACCCTCAGTTCTTTGAATTCTAGCTGTGGTTAAAAGCCATTCATGTTCACAAATATTGACTGAACTGTCCAAATTTATTGGAATAACAAATGAAGTGATTTGTTCCAAATGGTAATGGTATCACATTTGATGTGAAAAATCAAAATGATTGCTGATGTGAAAGAAAACCTATTATACAATCTAATCAAAGTTATTAGCTATCTTTAGACTTTCCTTAAGATGGTAATATTTTTGGAATGCATTCATCTGTGGTTTTGGAATATTGAGTAATCAATATATTTTAAATATTTTTTTTAATTTTAATCCTTTCACTTGTTAATTATTTTAGGGTGTGGTACCTGTATGGTAACCTGTGTGGTATGTTGCACAAGTGTAAAGCAACGTTTGTTTTTCTGCCAGGTCCATCCACTGAAATCCACCCTGATGCCTCATACAAGACAAACTTTATGGCAGCTGTTTGTCTGTGGAGGAAGCGAGAGGAGGAGAAGAGGGTACGGGGAAATCTTATGTATTGTCATTTATTTTTGTAAACGGTCTCCTTGTGAGGACGTCATGTTGGTGCAGGGATACTAAGAGGTATGGTTGACTCTGCACTCAGATGCTGATCCAGAAGGTGGCTCAGCTCGAGGAGGCCTGGGCTCAGAAAGAGAAGTTCATCCACTCCAGCCGCATGATTGTCAAGTTTCGAGAGGACCACATCTCTCGGCTGGAGAAAAAATTGAAGGGAGGACAATGCTTACAACCAGACACGGAGAGTCAAGCTCTGATTGACCAGCTGAAGGAGGAGATTAAGATCCTTAAAGATCAGGTACAATAGCAAATGCCCTTTGAACACTGCTTAACCCATCGGTTAAGCATCTGTGATGACCGCATATGTGTATTCTTCTGTATGATGTGGAGATACAGGTTAGTGAGGGGGAGTAGTTCTTGGATGCCAGAACCTCCTGTTGAACCTTCTAAAGGTGTTGTGGGCTTAGTTAAACAAACATCTGTGATGGGATGTGTCCACTAGATAACCCCAATGACATACCCACTGTTGCCCACCTCTTTCCTCCAACATCCAAGCTAGGTTTCTACATAGACGCTCACCCTGAAACAACTGGGTAGTTACATCACATCCTCTGTATTTGTCGTATTTCTGGAAACAATAGACATAAAGCTCCAAAGTTCTCCCTAACATGCCTCAATGTAATTTCAATGTATCTGTTTAAGACTGTTTTCAAAGTACACACTTCTGCCCTTTTAGATTGAGCATCACCCAAAGATGACCCGATATGCAGCAGAGAACTACAGCCTGAGAGAAGAGAACCGTCAGCTCCGTTCCCTTGAATCAGTGAGGAGAGCGGAGGAGGCTGCAGGCCAAGCTGCTGCTGAGCTGGAAGAGGCCTTCCAGAGGGCTATGGAGACAGAAAGGCCCACAGAGGGTAAGACGACAATTTTCATTATTCAGAGAAACTGAACAAAGGTTTAGTAAATCTAAAAGAACATGCCGACTACATACATGTAATAATCTCATGATGCTCCACAGCTCAGCCAGCCTATTCAACGCCTGTGACTGCAGAAACCGTCTCTGCCATTTCCATGGAGAGGCTGAAGGCTCAGTTGCTTCAGAAACAGTCGGAGCTCACAGCCACCATTCAGGCCTTCGAGGAGTACAAGGAAGTCACCAAGTAAGGAGGGTATTCAATGGGGAAATCCATTCTAAAAACAAATTCAAATAGGATATTTGCGTGATCCTGAAAAACTCAGCAGAGATTTAGAAACAAGCCTCTCAAAAAGCTAGAAATGTAAGCCAAGATGTGATGTCATCCAGAAATCCTGTAGCGACACCAGTGACGGTAAATGGGAGATCACTTTTGTGGACACACAGTGCCAGGCTGTTTTTATGCGACCTGGGCACATTTCCTTGTCTATAACTAGAAAGAAATAAGGCTCAGTGGATGTAAAAGTTCATACAAACTGTTAAATGAATTGTAACTGGAGCAGCTCCAGGCTTTGTTACCAGAGTAGCGCCTTAGGTCCCTGATTTCCAGTCGGGCTGGGCAATTTGGCCTTTTGATGGTATAACAATATTGACTTCATATAAGTTGCACCTCCTTTCAGATTGTTTGCTTCTTGTACTGTGCTTAGAAACTCTAAAACAGATGTATAGAAAAATAAATACCTGTAAATTAAATATCTATAAATATGTTTAAACAAATTAATCGACAACAGTATTGTTAAAAACACAAAGTTGTGTGGATGTATTACTGGTATAACATTAATGTCCAGCTCTGATTCCCAGCTTTAGGAGAGAGCTATGTTTACCAAGACCATTGGAATATCATGTGTTGTTCTATTTTAAGGTGGATTTGTTTTAAGATGTTAGTAAAAGATGCCATTTTAGATGCAGTGCGTTTATAGGCTTATAAAATGAGTTCTGCAGAGCTTATTTGGTTTTTGGATGGTGCTTTGTGTTCTAGGAAACAGATGTCTGAGTTGGAGTCTGAGAAAAGATACCTTGACAAGTCCAACAGGCATTTGGAAAACATTCTGGAAGCCACAAATGCTTACAAAAAACAGGAGGTCTCTCAGCTGAATAGACTTCATGTTGAAACTATCAAGGTGAGGGGACATTGAAACTTCTTACTCAATCAATCAAACTCCTCTTTCCTCAGTATCTATGAAAACAAGAGGAATTGATGAAGCATACTGATAAAGAAAATGATAAATCTAAAAAGGCCAACTCATGCAAAAAACAGTGATGTTTGTTTACATAGTGATCCATAAGACACATGGGAGGGAACAGAGTGGATGAGAAACAGTGACTAGTAATTTCTCTTTGGTCCGAAGATGGAAATGTCTTGCTTTGGCGCCCTTTTTTTTCTTCTGCACCCTTTTTCTATCACTTGTCTTATAAAATGTAAATAATCACCACTCTTTTTTTTGCATCACTTGGGATTTTTGTTATATATTTTTTTGCGTTTTTCTCCTGCGGTTTTGGATTGTATGCACATGATTATCAACTGTCAATCTCTCTTGTTACAGATTCTCACCACACCAACCAAGACCTACAACCTGCGGTCCCGGCTGGTTCCTCTCTCCAGCCCAGACCACCTGAATGGCACAGAGGAACATGTGGACGACATCCGGGTCGAGCAGCCTCCTCCAGAGATGACCGAGTTGGCCTGCGAGGCCCTGACTGAGGAACTTCAACAAGTGCAGGTACAGCAATGCGGATTATCCCTCAAATGTATAAACTAAAAGGCATACAGAGTCTGTACCTCTCATCGTCTTGGTTAAACATATGAAATACTTTCTCTCCTCTTCTTCCCAGGAGCAAGCCAGTCGTGTGCAGACGCAGCTGGATGAGGAGGAGCTAAAGAGCAGCAAGCTGTTGCAGCAGATCGCAAAGCTTGAGGAGCAGATAGCTGTGATGTCACAAGAGTCTGACCGCAAGGATGAGGTGGGATATTTTCACGTTTCTATAGTGATGACCCAGTAGTACAAAATAATTTTCATTCTACTGTTGTTGTGTGGGAAGTTGGAGGAATATGATACTTCTCATACAACATAATGATAAACTTTATTGTTCTGTTTTCCTAATTCATGTCTTTTTGCACCTGATGCAGCAACTTTCTACTGAGCGAGCTAACAGGAACAAGGAACAGCTCAACCTGCAGGAGACCATCGACAACCTGCAACAGACTGCAAAGACTGAACAGCAAGCTGCGGAAGGTACGGTCCTGAACGTGGAGGTTCTGTTTCCGCTTGACTCAACGATGGGGATAACAGTACCGAGGTGCCAACTCTCTCTCCCTCTTTCAGTTCTGAGGAGTGAGATCCATGACCTGCGCCTGGTGCTGCAGTCGTCTGATAAGGAGCTGGCTGCTGTGAAGACGGAGCTGAAGGACGGTCACAGTGAGCAGCAGAGGGAGATGAACCAGCTCTCCAGTGGTCTGATCGGCACACAGCTCCAGCTCGACAAAGTCCAGTACGCATGAGTCTTAACACTTCTGCACTGTGGCTCTTCTTTCATCCGTGTTTGCATTTATGTGCTTCAGCTGATTGTTTTCATACACGGCCAGTGATTAAGCCAGGCAGAATCTGTCCTTTCTAGTGTACTAACAACAGCCATGTCCTAATTCCAGACTAGAGTGGGAGCAGCTTCTGGAGCAGCACAGGACCCTACAGGATTCTTTTGACCAGCTGCAAGCAGAGGCCAAGTTTGAGGCTGATCAGGCCAGACAGCAGCTGCAGGACGAGCAGCAGGAGATCGATGGTCTGAAGGGAGAAATCATGGTTAGTGAGCTCATGACGTAAACTAGAAGTCTTTTTTTTTTTTTTATATGTAGCCTCTGTCTTAATTGTCTGTATTTCACCGTATGCCTAATTTTTTTGCCTGTATTGAAGGAATTGAGAAATACCCTGAAAACTGAGCAAGAACACACAGGCACCCTGACCTCCCAGTTAAGAGAAAACAAGGAAAGTACATCAAAGTGAGTTTTGCACAGTATGGCCTCTATAATTATGTCTTATAAATTGCTTACAACAGTTTTAAAATTGTGCATGTATGGTAATATTAATATGATTGATGTTGGTGTATGCCTTCAGAGAACTTATTGAAACTATGGAGCAGAATACACATCTAAGAAAACAAGTCTCTGATCTGACAACACAAAATCAACAACAGGTCAGTCCTGAGCACAGTATGCATTGCAAATTATACCAGTCCGATGCTGTTTTGTGTAATAGTGAATACAGCTCAGTAGCTAAATCTGTTTTCTCTGATCTTCCTGTTTTAAAGGCCTCTAACCTTGTAAATCTTGAGCAAAATCTGACCTCTGCCAATGAAACCATAAATGGCTTACAGCAGAAAATTGAACAGGACAAAGTAAGCCTCAGTGTTTCATTCCCTCGTATTTCTTTCTTTTTTTCTTCAAGTTTAATTGCAATATTTCTGCTCTGTTGCTCCTGAATACCCCTTGTGTTATTTGACAGGGTGTTGTGCTGGATCTGATTAACCAAACCAGAGACCTCCGTAGCGAGCTGGGCCAGAAGGACCACAACCTCGCCCTCCTTTCTGGAGATATGAAAGACATCACAGTACTTTTATTTTCTCTCATTTCACCCTTTTATAAGTCTTGCATAACTTCCTTGTTTGCTTATTTAGTCACATATTCCTTTACCCTTTCTGTCACCTTTTAAGACATGCTTTAGTTTGACTCAGCCAGAGCGTGTTTAATAATAAAAATGCATTATGGTGTTTCTTCTGCCAGGCGAAGTACAATGCTGCCTGCTCTGAAAGGGAGGATATCAGGGAGAAAGACTCCAGGATGCAGACGGAGCTTTTTGACCTGAAGGAAGCTATAGAAAGGAAGGTGGCATCCAACCAGATAGAGGTAAGATTGAACATCAAAAACACTAGCTTCGCTGCTTAGGTAGCAGTGGGAATTGTGCAATGACTTTTTTCCTGTTTCTGTTCTTGCATACATAATTCTTGTGTGACACATACTGTATGTGATTAGGTCTGAATTCACCACTTTGCTATAATTAAATAACGTCCATCCAGATTTTTTTTGTAGATGTAGGTCATTCTTGTTTTGAGACCAGGGTTTGCAGTTAGAAAGCAGTTAGGACAGATTATGAAACTTCAATGTTTTTGCGTTTTTCTAGCTTTAGGGACAATCTTCCAACTTTGGGGGCCACTGCAGTTAAATGAATGTAAAAGAAAATGCTGTGTCCATCAAAGTTTCCTCTGTAAAAGCCTAACACAGCCTTTGTGGCTGTCCTCAGGTTGAGGTGTTGCAGGAGGAGGTGACTTATGCCACAGAGGAGGTCGAGAGACTCACCAAGGTATTGGATGAGCAGAACGGTCTCCTTCAGGCCTCTCAGGAGCAGACGGCCCAGAAGGAGGTCACAATCCAGAAGCTACAGAAGAAGGTACATTTTCAGTCACCCCTACGCAGGGCAAACTCATAAAATTTGAGTTGAAGAAAATGAGAAGGACAACAAACAATCAAAAGTGCTAATTAATGAAACTCTTCTTTTGTACCAGCTGAAACGACAGGAAGAAGCGGTTGAAAAAACTGTCAGGAATGGAAGCTTCAATCCCCTTCTAGAGTCATCAGTCACACCTAAATCATTACCTCGGGTAATTAAACTTGTCTGTGCTTTTTCTTTTTAATCTGCATCGGAACATGTGCCTTTAAAGGCTAATCCTGTTTTTTATCTCTGTTTCTCAAGACACCTTGCACCCCAAGGAGCTTCAACACGGATCTGACACAGGTGCTGGAGAGCCAGGAGAGGGAGCTGGAGAGTCGACGCTCCTCCATGATGACCATGGAGATTCTCCTAGCAGAGCTGAATGCTGAGAGGACCGCTAAGAACGATGAGATCCAAAGGCTCAAGGTATATTTGTGTGTTTTGACAGACTTATATGAAGCTATAGCCATTCATCATGATATTCATCAATGCTCATTCAGAGTGTTTGCTGTAGGTCCCTTAAGAATCTCTCCTTGCACTATACCTTGTTCATTTTATAGGGTCCTTAAAAAAGTCTTGAAATGTTTTGAATTGAATTCAAGGTATTAAAGTGTTTTGAATATGATAAATGTTGCAATTTCAGAAGTCTTACAAGTGTTGCTTTTTCTTGGTGGACTGCTTTTCCAGTGAGAAATCCCCTTGGTTACGCAAACATACTTTGATACTGATACTGTTTTTTGTTTTTTTGTTTACTCTTCAGGTCTTAAAGTTATTCTAAACGGCATTAAGAGGTCTTTTAAATATCTCAACTTTTAATTTGCAGAAACTGGCAGTCACTCTGTTTAAGGTACTTAGCTGATGCTCTTATTCAGAGAGACTTACAGTGCGCCAGCAGTTTGATTTTCAGTGTCCTGCTCAACACTTTGACAGAACATATTGGCTGGTGATTGGACCTGTGACCTTTACGTTGCAAGACAGTCTCTCTAATTACCAGGCCAGAGGTAGATGACAATAACAGACATTGATGAAGCCCATCAATATTGATATTCTGTTTTCACTGTCCTCAGACCCAGCTGAATGAGAAAGAGATCGTCCGAATGGAGATCCAGGCTTTGCTTGACAAGTTCTACACCAAGCAGAACCAGCTGGATCAGACTGGAGACACAAATGGGTTAAGTCCATTCATCCAGTCATTCTGCCACCAACTGCATCAAATAAACATCAGACCGTCATGCTGCTTAATGGTTAATTAATGTCTTTATCTTGTGATTTGCAGTGAGGTGTTGAATGAGGCTATTAAGCAGTCCATGCTTAGAGAGCTACAGGAGGAGAGGACAGAGAAGGTTTGTATCTATAACTCTGCTGTTTTTTCCTCTTAATAGAAGAATCTCTACTCATTTGTTCCCTTGTCATTCATTAACAGAGCGCAATAATGCAGAGGCTTTCAGAAACTCAAAAGAAGTAAGTACCTGTTTTGGAGTAGTTTAATCAAGTGAGTTAATCTGTGTTTTTGTTTTGTATATTATTCTGATCCTTCAGAGAGGCGTGATGTTTGACAGGCAGCTCTATCTTTGTTTGTTTGCTCCATCTTGTTGCTGTGGATTAGACTCCAGGTCGAGGAGTCCATGTTGGCCCAGTCTCAGACCTGCGTTCAGGAGCTGACCACTGAGCTGAGGAACCGCTGTCTGGACCTGAGAGAGTTGAGCCAGAAGGAGCAGGACCAGGAGAAGACACTCCAGGTGAGAACATCATCGTCTCAAAAAACATCTTAGGGTGATGCAACTTTCATCTCAGATGAAATAGAAGCCTTCAGACGGTGAACTGTTGTTGAAAGACAAATAATTGTTTGTTAGATGAGGGATGCTTTCAAACCTATTATGTAAAGACCAAATTGGACATATTGTTTACATTTGGGTAGTGTGTGATATTCATACTCAAAATTATTTGGATTGATGGTACATCTGCATGTGGGCTGCTCAAAAAATGATTCACTTATGATTGTTTCTCTGAAGGCTTAACCATTTTCCAGACACTCCATGGTAGATGATTGCTTCCTACACTAGGGCTGCAAATAACGCATGAGTTGGTCTATAAAATGTCAAAAATAATGACAAATCCCCACCACAAGTTACCAGAGCCCAAAGTGATATCTTAAAATTGCTTACTTAGTTGGGCAAGCAGCCAAAAAAAACAAAAACAAAGTTCACATTTTATAATATGAAACTGACAAAAACAAGCAAATCTTAGCATTGAAGCTATAACCAGCAAATGTTTGGCATTTTTACATAACTAAATTATCAAAATTATAATATACGTAGATTAATGTTCTGACGATATTCTCCTGATATTTCTGTCTCACAGGAGGTTGAGGTTCTCCGTAAGCAGGTCGTTCAGCTGTCAGAGGAGAATGGTAAACTTGTGGGGCATAAGAACCATAAACAGAGGATTGAATATCTGGTGAAGCTGAAAAAGGATAACACCAAACTTCAAGAGGTAACTAATATTTATCATCACAGGAAGTTTCTCTTTGATCATGTAAATAGTTACACACTTACATCAGATCAATCAACCTTTTGCATTTCTTTTGTTCTGAAGGAAAATGAAAAGCTCCGAACAGAAATTGGTTTAATGCGAGACGACGCTGGATGTCTTCCACCAGAGACAATGTGAATCCCTGATTTTTGACTGCTTGAATGGAGGTGAACTCACATTCTCCCGTCAGAAAGTATCTCATCTTTCTTTTTTAACCAACTTGACATAGATAGGGCCTTGTTCAGCCCCAAAATGGTTACAAAAACAGAGACATTTTGCTTCATAAAACTGTATTTTTCTATTTTTTTAAGGGATGTACATTGATGATATTGTTGTCATATTTTACAGTTGATTATATTTCTAAATGTTTACTCTTCCAAGTCATTTCTTGAGCATACCTATGTATTGATTGGGCATTACAGCAGCATAGATGGACTAGCTACGACAAGGCTGCCATCAGTATGGCGCTGTCTTGAAAGGAAAAATAACCTCCTTTCCCTGGACTTCTGCTGGGGTGAACTTGTTTTCAGACTAAATGGCGAAATTACAGAAATGCTAAATAACATCTTCATGTGAAAACTGTAAATTGAACATTTACATGATTATAACTTAAGGTGCTTAGTTCTGTGGTGTCTGTCTGGATGATGTTGTGATTGAGCTATCCCATTTGTATCCAAGGTATTATGTTGGATGTATTTTCCCCCACCAAAATGAGGTATCTAGACAAATGTCTTTCCAGCATAATTAACTTTTATCCTGTCTTTTTAATATTTTAATAAAGAAATTATTTTTTCTTTACCTCTAGTGAGTTTTAGTTTTTCTTCATATTTTGTGGTTTCTTTGCCAAAACAGTTTTTGAAGTGATTGGATTATATAAGCTAAAGTCTGTATTTATCTGTATGTACAAAAACTCGTCAGAAAATTGACATAAACATCTCACATTATCAAAACAACAGAAAATGTGTTTTCATTTAATAGAATCACTGGTGTTTCATTCACTGCTATACACAGTAAACTAGTATGGGCTGTATTACTGCAAGTATTTATTTCCAGTTTTCAACCCAGCCGCCAGGGGGCGACATGAGAGTTTCCATCCCTCTTCACGTGCAGGTGATACTTCAATCTTTCCTAGCTACCAGGAGCTGAACACGACCAAGACATGTGCTTTTTGTAAAATGCCCCAAAACACTAAAACATGAAGAAAGTCATCACCGCAGAACAGATATCGGATTGGTTCATTCTAGGGACTAAATTTGCTAATATTAAACTCACAGATGAAGTTGCAAAAGAAAAGTTGGATGAACCGTCATCGACACAGATCAGGTAAGTTAGCGCTAGCTAGTAGTTAACTTTTTGCTAAAGCTAAATTTTGCAAACCGTTTTCTCCCCAAAAACATGGTTTTTGCTAGAAACCCCGTCAACTTCCATCTTGTAGCATATGTCGGGAACTGTTACTTGCATTCCACTTTTTATACGACTTTTAAAATATTTAACCAACTGTTTTCCAAAAAACCCAACACACACTAATGATGGACTGCTCAGACAGAGCAGCAGGTGACGTCACCAGCTAAAATTGAACTTCTCTGTAGGTGTGCTTTCTTTATTGTAGCCACAAATAGAAGCATGGCCTGACTGGATGTAGGTTAGGTTAGGCTAACTGACAGAAAGTTTCGCGGCAGAAGTTACAGATACGAGGATAGCTAAGTTACCTGTGTGGAAGCAAAGTCTCTCAGCTAACGTTAGCTGTGTTAGCGCGCCTACCGGTCGCTGTGGCCTGCTAAAGACATGCTTTGAATTGCACTTTGTAATATAATTTTATGGCAAATTGCCAGTGGAGGGTTCATGGATTTTCTCACTGAGTTTTTAACCCAATCACACGAACATTTTCCCTTCCTGTAATTGAAACCTTCTAACGTCAAGTAGGCTATTTGTTCAGGCCCAGCAACCCAGTGGCAGTGCTGTGATGAACATCCAGCATTTATATGCCTGTCATTAGCCTTATGATTTCCAGTGTGTGGTATCCAGCTATAGATGATGGCTGGATCAGTTGAAACAAATTCAAGGCCTTTCAGCTTGTCAATAAGGGAATAAGTTAACCATTCATAAGTCCTTATTATAAACACTAATCGTTTTTACAGTATCGGCATATGGATGTAAATATGGATTCATGTTGAAGTTGTCGTTATTATCATAATGGTGTTAAAAATCTGAAGTTGGATTTCTCCTGGTTCATGTGATTTTAAAGTGGCCCCCAGTCCTCAAAGCCCCTAAAGGGAGCTTGCAGAGATACATATGCAAAACAAACACAGAATGAAGGATTTACTTAACACTAGTTTGCACAATTTGCCTAAGGCAGTGGAGAAAATCAGTAAGGCTGTTGCCTTAAAGTGTTTTGTTCTCTGTTTATATCCCCAGCTGATTGGCTACTGACTCAGAATAACCTCAGGGAAATGTTGTTCTGCTGCATGTTTGTTTTTCATTTCCTTGACACCACCTTGACATCACTCTGGCTAGCCGGCTATTTATTTGTTAAATAAACAAATAAAGTAAGCAAGTACCTGTGAAATACACCCCACTACAGAAAGCTTAATAGTCATATGTAACCGTGAACTATAGAATACCACTAATTAGGGTTTATAAAGAGCAGGTTACAGACCAGTTCTTGTAATTAAGTATTTCAGTACATTTTTAATGTAGCCTAGTGTCATCTTCACTTTTTGGGTCATATTGCAATAGCTATAAGCTACAAGATATCTAAAGCTAATACAACCAATCTAGAAGTCTTTGCATGAAATCTCCATGCTTTGGATGTGGTAAAATGGTCTTTTCGGGGATTAAGCACAAAACCACAGGAGTGTGTCCTCTCACAGTGTAGTGCTGTACGCCCCTGTGGGCCTGAGAGGAACTGGATAGTAATATGGAAGATCCCACTCCCTGTGGGCTGTGAAGGAACTGGAGTGCCGCATGGCACGGTCCACGTATCCAGAGATTGTTGGGATCTCCTCCCTTGGATGCTCTCCACAGTTGGGTACTGTAGGTGTGACGAAGCCCTGCTTCATTTGGTAGCGGTTGGTCCAAGCCTCCATCGGTCGGAGCCGTGCCGGCTGCACTGAGAGTTCCTCCTCTTCTTCACAATCCTCTTTGTTCAGGAAGTCCCTCAGCACCTGCTTGAAGACACACACCAGCTCCCAGGGCAGTATGTTGTTCGTTGCAAGCACCTCTCGGAACCTGTGGAAGGATTGTATTGTATAGGATAGAATTCATTAATAAACTTGTTTGGGTAACAAGGACCGTTATGCTCTTCCAACTGTTAAATCTCCTAGTTTGTATAAAAAAATTATATTATTATTATTATAAGATTTTCTCACTCCATTCATTAGTGAAAGAGCAGAGAAAAATGTAGAAACACGCAAGGCAAGCTATTAAATACATGTATCTAATAAAAAAAAATACTGTTTCATAATGTTATGCAAACATTCAGCAGCCCTTCGTTTTATGGAAAATAAGTGGGTCATAAGTAGGTCACAATGATCAACCATGTAGAACAACATTACAACCATTTTTTTTTACTTCAGTATGGCTAAAATGGGGCTGATGTTGATGAGTGTAATCTCTGGCAGTTGTCTGGCTTCTCTCAGCCTTATAGGGCATCCTTCACCTTCACATGTTCACACCCTACATAGCCTGCCTCCGTGACAGTAACACATAATGGCTTCCTTGGCAGCTTGCCCTGCCTCCCTTTCCCTTTGGGTCTTTTCTCCTTTGCCTACTGTCAGCCTTTGTGTTGGTGCAGTGTCTGCTAGCCACTGCTGACAGCATGTTAATGTGAAGACGGAGCATGGGTACGGCTACTACCAAACACCTGGAGAGCACGGTGGCTGTGTGGATGGGTGGGATCTGGGCACACAGGCACTCCAGCTGGTGCAGCTCCGATGTGGGGATGAGGGTCCGTAACCTGGGGTACTTCTGGAACCAGTGGAAACCCAGAGCGCTGTGGGCCAGCCTGTGCTCCCGCTCCAGCTCCCGCGCCAGCCGCTCACGCTCCTCCACATGCCACAGGAGCTCTCTGATCAGCATGCGGCTGGGTACAACCCCCGGGGTCTTCAGAGATGCCGCTTCGTCCTGCGCCTGCTCTCCCGCTTCATGCGACCACTTCATCCAGCTGAACAGGGGCATGGCGGACACCACAGACGATCCTGGGGAAACTAGAATTATTTGTGTTATTCTGTAACATGATGGGTTCATGACTTCCCTCCAGCACTTTTCTCATAAACATAGGATTGTTCAAAGCTTAGTCTTTATTTAATCATTTCATTAAAAAGCCTTGCTAGATTCTACAATTTTTTTCTGAAGTACTGATTAAAATACTAAAGTTAACGATCTGACACACTGGAAGATGATCAATGCTTCACCCCCTCGCTAGCTGACCTCTGGTCCCCGTCTGATCGGTGCTATGATTGCCTTCAGCTCTATTCCTGCTCTACTGAGGACGATGTCCCAGGTGTGTGTACGTGGCTCTTTTTTCAGACTGATGGTTTCAACGCAGCTCACACCTGGGCTTCAGACGGATTACACAGCCTGAAGGGTCAGAGGTCAGCCTCACTAAACACAATGCTGCTGAAACTGTATGTCTGGCAACATGCAATTGGCAAGGAAGCAAACCCCCTTCATTGTCTGTAAGGTTGCAAAGTAGAGCCTTTCTAGTATCTGATTTGGCTCTTGCTCCAGTACTCAAAAACATTACCAATAATTGAGCAACTGTGTGTCTCTTCTTGCATGTTTATAGAGGAATCATCACACTAACATCTGGCTGAAAAGTGGAAGAAAAGATGAATGATCAGTACTTACAATTGAGAACTGCACTGCTGACGCTTTTGTGAGATACTCAGAATTTGTCAAGGGGAAAAATGAGCTTTTCATAGAGTACAGCCTCTAGCTCCTTGCCTCCATGGGTCAGTCCATGTGAACTTTATTCCTTCCCTCGCTGTCGACTGCATCCTCTTGTGTCAAATGCCATCAAAGGAGTGGATCAGTTGAGTGGCGGTAGCAATCCTCCACTGCCGTGGTTGTAGCAAACGTTTTTCTCTCTCTGTTGTAGTTATTGTCTTGTCCTTTTCATCCCTCCCACTGCTCCTGTCATGCGGACTGTTTCCAGGAGAGTTAGTCACACACTGCTCTCTGACTAAGAGCTGTCACCTCTCCTCTCCTTTCACCCCACTCTCCTCTGTGCAGTGTGCAGTTTTGTTGTAAGGTCAGCTGCTTTGTAGCTTGCACGAATTGTGTGCATTCGAGAGAAAGAGAGAGGGCGAGAGTGCGTGTGTGCGCACAAGCCTTGTGTGTGTGTGTGTGTGTGTGTGTGTGTGTGTGTGTTGTATTTGAGCTCCTCTTAGTTCTGACAGGGTTTCTGCCTGCTGTGCTGATAAAGTCCTCCCCTCACCAAGAGAGAGAGAGGCTGAGACAACTGGGAATGCTCTCCCTGCAACAGTGCTCCGGGCCTGGCCGAGGTGGCCAGAGGAAAAGACGAGACAAGGCAGAGAGTCGGGGGAAGTTCTGAATGGCATTAGGTGGGGGTGGGGGAGGGGGGTAATGAAGACGAGAGTGAGAAGGAGTTTGCTATTTGGTGGAGCGCAAATGCACTTGAAGGAAGCACACTATTAGCATTACTATTATTTGCCCACAGTGACAGAGCCACAGTCTTACCTTTGGCTAGCATGCTTGCTGAGACTAAACATGTGTAAGCTGAGCCAGTGTCAAACTGAATCTTTCACGTATTCACTGCTGTGAAGAAGTCTTGAAGAAGGAAGGTTTGACTATCATATGAGCAGAAACTAAGAAGAAGCTTTGGCTATCACATATGAGCAGAAAGTGAATAGATTGCTGTACACTAATTCTGTGGTGGTTATTTTTATTCTTCATTTTCTTTTACCGTTTATTCCTGTTCAGGGTCACGGGGGGCTGGAGCCTGTCCCAGCATGGATTGGGCGGATTGGCAGGGAAACACCCTGGACAGGTTGCCAGTCCATCACAGGAATAATACAGATAGACAGCGATCACTCACATTCATACCTTAATTTAGAGAGACTGTAATTTAGAGTCTCCAATCCACCTGGCTTGCATGTCTTGGGAATGTGGGAGGAAACCCACGCTAACGGGGGGAAAACACAAACGAAGGGGCAGAGCAACTCTGCCGCCCACTGGTTATTAGTTTTTTTTTTTTTTTTTAAACAATTGCACTGTGTATGCACTGTACAGTGTCAAAGGATTTTGGAGATGAAAATATTTTTTTCCTCTCCCTTAACTTTTGGCACTTCTACCAATATCAGTAATACTCTGGGCTAAGTTTAATATTGAAAGAACACACATTTTAATCGTAAATGTGCATGAAGTAAGATTTTACTGTCCCATAGCAGAAAATGGCCATAATATATCTGCAGGGGTTTGATAGGATTGTTGCTCAGTACCAATAACTCAGTGATTACTCATCCAGGTGCTGAGATTTCTGGCTTTCAAAAACTCACTTTCCGGCCCATACTATGTTTTGGTACCAAAGCCCCCCCACCTACTTGCATTTTCAGCTGCTCAAAGATGGAGGACGGTGCTATGAGCAAGCGACCGGCCTCGCATCAGATTTCGTTCTCAAACCAAAAAAGCAAATGTGTCATGATATATTACCTCTTTATTAGATGTCTTTGTTGGGTCTCAGCTCTAACTAGCTAGCTTATTTGTTCTCTTGTGAAAATTTGACTTTTACATTTCTGTCCATTACAGGCTATCATAAGCTGTGTCAGAGGACTGTTGTTGCAATTCCTTGGTGATAGAGGTCCACATGTCATACATTTCTTAATGACCCTTTAATGTTGTTTCTTTTCAGCCCATCGAAAGGAGCTGCTGATCAGGGCAGCCAGAAAAATGAGAACTCAGATGGAGGACTGCGGACCAAAAGAACAGGACGTAGGGGGAGTAAGTATTTGAATCGCTTTGAATATGAGCTTTTTAAGTCCAAAGTTCTGTTAAGTTACATCAGAAAAATGTATCAAGCAAAACGAATGTACAGGGATTTGCATGCAACATTGTGTTTCATGTACATTCAATTCTGAATTCTCAGGTGCTGCTCCTCCTCCTCCTCCACTAGCCAGCTATGAGTACCCCAGCTTGCCCATAACCAAAAACAGGCAGGAGGTAAAAGTTGACTGTCCATATACCACACCCACACATAACCACACACAGTCTGAAAGTGCAGTCCCTCTCATGTCAGGAGTCTTACAGAGATCGTCATCACCTCCTCGGGTCATTACTCCACTCAAGCTTTTTTTGTGTTTGCTCAAGATGAAGCACAATATTATGTGATATTGCAACCGGGACAACAAGCAGGGAACTTTAAATTCACCTGTCCAAAAGCCTGTCGACTAGCAGTGAGTGGTTTGTGTATATTTTAGGAGTTTGCAGTGCCATTTAAGCTGCACTCACTTAAGGCAGATTATACAGTCTGCACTGCCTGTCACAAATCAGCTTAGTTTGGCCAGCCAGCACATCCATCTGTTCTGTAATTTCAAATTCTTCTTTTACTTTTTAAAAAATTAGTTTTTGCTCTTATTCTTATTGTTTATGACACTGATATGGCGCGGGGCTTCTCTTTTATATAGTTTCCACTGTGTCTGTTTCAACTGTATGCACGTGTGTGCTTCTGTGTTTGTGTATGTGTATATGTATGTGTGTGTGTGTGTGTGTGTGTGTGCTTCTAGCTCATTTCCCTGATAGAAAACAACTCTGTAGTGATCATCCGTGGAGCCACAGGCAGTGGCAAGACCACCCAGCTGCCCCAGTTCATCCTGGACCACTACAACGAGAAAAATACCTCATGCAACATCGTGGTCACCCAGCCACGCAAAATTGGGGCCACCAGCATCGCCCGATGGGTTGCCACAGAGCGAAAGTGTACCCTGGGTAGTTTGGTGGGATATCAGGTTGGTGCTGATTTGGACCTGATTTACTTCATCTGCATAAACAATTAGATACATACGCGGGCCTGCGAATATATTAGTATGCAAATAATATCAGCCTATATTGGCCTTTCAAAGATTAAAAAATGTATCGTTTCAAAGATTATAATTTCAAAAGATAATAGATGAAATTAGCATAATAATGATAGACCTTTTGAGAAAGCCTGTATGTTCTAGAATTCCTTTTGATTCCATAGAGGGCTGTGATTGGTTTATGGCAAGAAACAATAACTACTTGAGACAGATTTGAAGGAGGACATCTATTTTTCACCCAGCTACCAAAGAGAATCCTAATTTCTGTCTTTTCATGGCAAGTAGAGAAAGACTGTACAGAGACCTTTGTGCAGATGTTGTGTAACAATAGTTGTGTACTGACTGAGCGTAGAACCTGGAGCGATTCACCTTAGATGAGGCTCTGTACAAAAAGCACACTTGACATCTCTCTCACAACTCTAGCAGTGTGTGTGTTGGCGCGCTCTTGTGTGTGTGCATTGTTACCAGGCTGTCTGGCTGAATTGTGTGGAGCTCTGAAACAGTGCGTCTAATTATAACTGTCTGCTCCTCTGCTTGCCTGCTTCTGCAGACTTCAGGACTGCGATCACAGTTACTGTGAAGATAGGGTTAAGATATGCAGCATATAACGCAGCCCTATTTGCATACCTCATGGGCATGTTTTTTGATTTGTGTCCCCCATCTAGGCTAAAGACCAAATGTGTTTGCCATTGCCATCCAGGCCCACTGGCTTTGGAGGCCCTTCCTGAGAAGCTTAGGCTGGCACCGTTGCTGTCATGTTTTAAATAAATTCTTAAAGGAATAATCCACCCTCAGAAGCTCTTACACTTATATATCATCAATCTGTGGTGTTCAATGCATTCCAGGAGCTATTAAAAGAGCCAGGCTCTGTATGTTTATTTGTTTCTGCGTTCGTGTGTAATGCATTTTGTGGTGCGCACTGCTTAGAGGAATTACAGTATACACAGTTTTTAAGTCACCGTAGTGCCACCAGGGGGATAGAATCCGTGGTTTAAACCTGAAGCCATATGGGCTCTGTTGCCCTCTTCAGGCTGGTTTCACTACAATTCTAAACCCCGCCTACAACAGTGTAACTGAACGGAGCACGGGCCAAATGTCTGTGTCAAAATACAAAGCCAATACAGTAAATAGATTTTCCCTCGGATGATTGTGCTATGTAGAGGATATTTGAAGATATTTAAATGGACGTGTCAGGACAAGTCAATCCTGGAATGACAGCTGGTTGTCATTCTCAGTGAACTCTCGGGCCGTCCCAGAAACGCTCTTTTTTCCATAGATGTCTCACACACTAATTCTAGATAAGTCAAGTGCACGTGATTAGCTAGATCATTCATATGAGAGGTTTTGAAGGGAAATGGTGTCTTGCTCTGCAGTAAATTGCACTAACAGATACTTTGAGGGTTCTTCTCTCCAGTTTTTACAGTAAGTAGATTTAGACGTTACTTTGCTGCAGTATCCCACACTAGCTAGCTGTAACAATCGATGTGAAGAAGCTAATGTATGTCCCACTATCTAGCTAGTGGGCCTACATATGCAAGCTAGGTGCTAGCTAGCTAACTTGGTTTGATGTAGTAACCAAAATAGAAATATCTGGTTTCACACGTGACATATTCATCATCATACATCAGTGGAGAAATTGGTATTTCTTCCTCTTCTACAATCGATTTGAGTCTAGAAAGAAACTCTTGCTCTTTGATTCTGAGGGGCTGACACCAAAACCATCACCTTTTACCTTTGATGTTTTAGATGGTTGAAAAAAAATCTGCTATCCAACTCCATTGTAGTTGTGCTGGAAATATCTTGATGTGATGCCATGTCATCTACATTTGGCCAGTTATCCACAGAAGTAAGAACAATACACCACCAAACAACAAAGTGGGCCCAGAAATGCAAGTTACATCACAAATAACTGTAATTAACAGTGTTAAAATGTTTACGGTGGATTTATCTTTTAAAATACACTTTTGTAAACAAGCTATGGCTTTTTTGTATTGTTTTATAGTCTGTAAATATTTTGTATCTTTGTTCTGAAAATATATATCATGTGTTATTCGTTTACAAACAGGTTATGATTGCTATCCATCTACCTCAGAGTAAGTGCATGTTTTCCTTCATAGAGTAGCAACACTGCACATTGTAATAGCTGCAGGACAAAACAGCACTAGTAGATGGAATATCAGCTTTGAAGTGCTGAAGAGAGTAGTATGGTATTATCCTCTCTCACAGTGACCTTGCCCTTTCAGTATGATCATGAGAGCGGCTTTTATACTGTTATCTCTGTTTGCCTCAAGGGGAGTAGAGTGGATGTTTGCACTCCCCAATTCTTCCTCGTTCCCTTTCCCATTTTTCTCTTAGTTTGTGAAAGTCATGTCGTCAGTGAGCGGAGGGAGTTTTTGTGCTCAGAGAGTTGAGTAGGAGAACCAGAGAGTATTTATTTCCCTTGGGGGGGGGGGGGAGCAGTGGATGTTGTTACAGGTCACTTGCATTCTCTCCAAGACTGACTGTCAATAGTCATGTTGCAGTGGCAGACAGCAGTTTTTAAGACACAGCAGGATTACACTGGCAACTTGTTTCTATCTTATGCACAGGTCTAAAGATATGTGTGTTGTTGTTCAAACTTTTCAACACTACTCCGCATATCTGTGTTTCAGGTGGGGTTGGAGAAGATGGCTACTGAGCACACCCGACTCATCTACATGACTACCGGGGTGCTGCTGCAGAAACTGGTGTCAGCAAAGGTCCTCACGGAGTACTCCCATATCTTTATAGACGAGGTGCAAAAAACATGAACAAGTTCAGTTTTAATGTAGATCTCTCTGTCGTAGCATTGTCATTATGGTACCCAAAAAGTTTGTTGTCTTTATCACTAATTATACAGTGTTGAAGGTGACTATATTATATCTTTATTTTCAATATGTTTTATTTGTTGAAATTATTTGTTGTATTATGCCTAAAAATTGTTTTTGCTCTGTTTTGATCTATATCCTATTCTGTGCTGCTGCAGTGGCTCAGTTTCCCTGTGGGATCATCTGAGTTTCATCTAATCTTATCTAATCGTTCTTGACAACTTGGTCCCGAATCAGCCATTCCTGTCTGTCTCTGTGTCCCAGGTTCACGAGCGGACTGAGGAGATGGACTTCCTCCTGCTGGTTTTGAGAAAGCTCCTCCATTCCAACTCTCGTTACGTCAAGGTACTCGCAAGATCTGAATAAGGTTCCTCCTCCAGCTTCTGTCGCTGGGAGTTGAACTGTCACTCACAGCGTCCGTGTTTTCCCAGATCATCCTCATGTCAGCCACCATAAACTGCAGACAGTTTGCTGAGTACTTTGGCACCCCGATTCGTGGCACGATGAACCCAGCCTACGTGTTTGAAGTGGAGGGGGCCCCCTATGCCATTGAAGAGTTTTACCTTGATGACCTTCACAGCCAGTTTCCATACAGGGTAAGGAGAAGGTTATCATTTGCTGATGCTGATGCTGTTATTTTCTATATTGCAAAGCCCAATAGTTTGTATGTGTGTGTGTCTATTTTGACAGGTTGAGTCTCCACATGTAGGTGACCCTAACATCTCAGTGGAGATGTACAACCTGGCCATCAGTCTCATCCAGAGCTTTGACGAGATGGAGGGCAAAGACCCGAGGTGAAGACTCTCCCAGTTTCTTTGAGCACTTGACGGCTTAAACAATCAAACAGACACACAATTGTCGCCCTTTCATTCACTGTGTGTGTGTGTGTGTGTGTGTGTGTGTGTGTGTGTGTGTGTGTGTGTGTGTGTGTGTGTGTGTGTGTGTGTGTGTGTCAGCAGCAAGGCACAGAAAGAGGATGGCATGACTTTGTCAGAGAGAGGTAGTGTGCTGGTTTTCCTCCCTGGTATAAGGGAGATAGGCTACATGCAGGAGGCCTTGGCCAAGCTGGTCCGCAAAAGGTGAGCTTTTGAGTTTGCCTCTTTATTCTCTTGATCATGAATTGTACAATGTTGAGCACATATGGGAATGATTTAGGTTACAACCTCTCTTCACAGTGGCAGCAGCCTTTTCTCATTACTTTGAATGGAAAGGGCACACTGTTGAGTGTCCTAGAGAGTGTTGAGAGTTTAGCATGTTTTAAGTGTTCAGAGCACCAAATGTCAGAGTGTTTTTCAATAATTGCATAGCAACAGCCGGATCCACAACCATTATTTCACAGAAGCATCTGTTTAATGCATGCTGTCTAGAACAGTAGTGCCCAGTGCACACAGAGGGTAATACCTGTCACTTATGTCTGGTTTACTGGCTTTCTATTTTTTAGTCAGTTGGTTTGCTGGCTTTCTATATTTTAGTCACTTGGTTTACTGGCTTTCTATATTTTAGTCAGTTACAAACATTTCACTTGAACATCAGTCGGAATTAGCATTTCTGATGTTCATTTTGTTTGTTTACCTACATTACTTTATACGCATGGTGAATGTTAATACATTTATGGTGGATGTGCTGCTGTTCCTCAGATTGCAGGTGTATCCTCTCCACTCCACTGTGACTCTGGAGGAGCAGAACGGCGTGTTTCTGATCCCTGTCCCTGGATACAGGAAGGTAAGAGCCCTTTACCTTATTCTGCCTCACAATGTGCCCTCAGTGCCCAGTGTACTGATGATCTCTTCATCTCCACAGATCATCCTTTCCACCAACATCGCCGAGAGCTCTGTCACCGTTCCCGACGTCAAATATGGTAGATGCTCGTTCCTCTGCTTGGTTTTGTGTTTTCTCAGTGTGTGGTTTTACAAAATCACAATTGGTTAAACTTCACAGTGTTTATTTGTTGTTACAGTGATTGACTTTTGCCTGGCCCGTCACTTGGTCTGTGACAAAGAGACCAATTATCAGTCCCTACGTCTCACCTGGGCATCCAAGACCAACTGCAACCAGCGCAGAGGTACGACACCTTACAGTGCAGCAGATGCCCACAGAGGACCAGAACTCAAACAACAAAGCATCTATTCACTTCTGTCCTCTCTCCCTCTTTCCCTGTCTCTGTCAGGCAGGGCAGGGCGAGTGTCTAAGGGCTTCTGTTACCGGCTGATTACCAAAGAATTCTGGAAGAATGAGATCCTGGACTACATGATCCCCGAGATGCTGGTAAGAAAATGTGCCGATGACCAGAGATTTTCCAGAAGAAGCACTTATTGATATATTGACCCCACCTCTGATACCGATCCGTGCCCTGCTGTTTGCCTTCCTCTCAGTGCGCCCCCCTGGCCAGCATCATGCTGAAGGTGAAGCTGCTGGACATGGGAGACCCCCGTGCCCTCCTGTCCACAGCCCTCTCACCCCCCAATCTCAGCGACATAGTGAGGACCGTGCTCCAACTCAAAGAGGTCCTGAAACACTGCAGATTGATGACCCCCAACCCCTCCCCCCCCCCCCCTCCCCTGAGAGTGACATTAATGTCAACCTCGCTGCTCAAGTAGAGATAAACATGTGCTGTAATGATGAGTGTTAGGTATTTGGGTGGGCAGCTGACCACCCAGCTCTGTCACAGTGCATTAGAGAGGGTGACCTGTAGTGCTGTGTCAGGAGCTTTGTGTCAGCCAGTGTTAGCACTGTGACTGGGTTTGCAAGTCTATTAGGTGAGAGTAATGTAGGGCAGTGTTGTGTCATTGTGTGTGTGTGTGTGTGTGTGTGTAAGGGAAAGAGGGACAAGTGTGTGTTAACTTTGCTTTGTCACTGAGAAAAAGAGATTTAGGCCTCCTGCATGAAATGTTGGTGTGATCATTTCAAATCAGTCATTTTTGTGTCCAAATATTGGTTTCATACATAATGAGTTGAGGTATTAGGAGTTTAATATGTGTGAATATTAACAAGAAAGCCTTGCGAAAACAGACTATAAAAGACATTTAAATTCATACATTTAAAAAAATGAAAACGTCCCATCGTCTTTACACTGGATGTTTCATTCTGTAGATGGGTGCGCTGTCTGCGAAACACAAGGGCAGAGGTCAAAATGAGGACGGTGACCTGACGTTCCTGGGCCTGGTGCTGGCTCACCTTCCGGTGGACCTGCACCTAGGAAAGATTATTGTGCTGGGCCATGTGTTTGGCTGTCTGGACGAGTGCCTCATCATCGGTCAGTCTGTCATCATACTATTGGAACTGGGCCTCAATTACTGGGCATGCATGTTTATAGTTCCAGAGACTCAACTCTGTGCATGTGTTTGCATGTAAAGCATAATAACAACCCTTCTCATATCTCTTCAGCTGCCTCGCACTCCCTGAAGAGCTTCTTTGCCATCCCATCCCTGCAGCAGCTGGCAGGCCACAGGTGAGTCACACCCAGCAGCTTCACTGACTCAGTAATGTGATATTTCTCTTTGGTAGAACATTTTCACTTGCATGCGCATCTCTATAAGGATTGAGGAACAGTCATTCTCCAGTCTTAGCTCCCCAAGGGGGTTTGGTTGCCACCACCAACATTCAGGCTCTTTTCCCAGGCTCTCAGTATTGATCATTTTTATGTCCCACCACCATGGTACATGGTATGTCATCATGGTGGCGTCTGTCTGTCTGTGTATAGAAACACTGTCGTGAACACAATAACTCAAGAACAATACATGACAGAAACTTCATACTTACACCACAGGTTCCCCCTGTAGAATAGATGATCTGATTAGATCTCGGAGCACCTCGCTGCATAAATTACATATTAATGAGAAACAACTGATTTACTTGAAACTACTATAGTATAACTATAACTCCTTAATGCTTTAAAATACGGAGTTCATATTAATACCACCCATGTGTTATGTGAAGACAAATATGTTGACATTGACGTCTTTGTTAATTAGTAGTATTATGTTAATTTGTTAATTAATTAGCTTAATTAATGTTCTCATTAGCATACCTGGTTATGTTTAATATATCATGATTATGACTGGACATATATGATATATATATAATTTCAACATAAAACAATTAACAGCAAAGGGATCCGTTATCCATTATTATGGGAACAGAAACTCTGACAAATACATTAAATTGATCTAAAGTGCATAGATTTAATGGAAAATTAAAGGATAGATTTTCTTACGTATGCATTACTGTAATAGGGGCACTCCCAGCACTCAGTGAAATGGACTGTTAGTAAGTAAGAGCTGGAGCAGACCCCATATACCATACAGACATCAGCTGACATGACCAGACAGGGAGTCAGTAGCTCATAGTGCAAGAAAAGCTCATGAGTGCAAAATGCAAAGTACCTGTACAGGCACGAGACACTACATCATGTCATGCAAATTAAGTGATCTAACTGCAGTGAGGATAAAGAGTCAAACAAACAGAATTACTTCTTGAGAAATATAACATCTGAAACAGAATTCATCATCCTTATTTAACAAACACAAGTGTTGATTGACTGAATGCAATCTGACCATGAATTATGAAATATGTTAGAGCTGCCCCAGTGACTCTCTGGTTTGATGTGGTTTAGAAGGTGGTAGCTCAGCGTGGTTAATTTTTCTGCGGAAATTTCCCGGAGAGCTAAGCCATGTACTCCAGTTTCACCTGGTTCATAGCCTACTCTCAGGCCGAAGAACTATCTGTATATCATGTGAATGAATCCTTTTAACCAGAACCAACCTGCATCAGCTCCAGAAAGCCATCATTTATGGTATGTTTGTTTTTCTGTTGTCTAATGAATATTTGAATTTCCAGGAGCAAGCTGGCCTTTGCCCGTGGCACCCCAAGTGATGCCATGGCTTTTGTCAATGCCTTCAAGGTAATGTGTTTGATGCTAAGTCAACAGCGCGTTATGTTGTTTGAGGGGTTTACATATTAGCCTAATAGCTGTTGTTTACAAGTCCCTTTCCTGTTGTCTCTTACTGTTAGGCGTGGCACTCATCCAAAAAAAAAGGACAGCTGAGACACCCAAAGGTGAGGAAAGACAACAATCAAACATGAGCTCCTTGTAAAAGCACATGCTTAAAACTTGGACAGTGTATTTTCAGAGGTAGAAAGTAATAAGAAAGAAATACATAGTACTAATGTTCTACTAACAAGTCACTTAACACTGCATTTAACACTGCATTTAATTATCCTAACTTGTTTTCAAAATTAACATCAAACTGTACATGATTTCTCTGTCCCATTGGTAAAGAATTAATATAGCACTGTGTGAATGACATGTGGCAAATTACTGTAGCACAGAGAGCCACAACTAATAATATGTTGTAAACCATGAGATTGTCTAATTGTGGATAGTGTGTTTTTAAATGCTTCTGTTTGAGATAGTCTCTATGTACAAGAGTTTTTGTACAAGAGTAATACTTTAACTTCTTCAATAAATGTTATACATTTGTCTAGTACTCTTTCCTCTGCATTTTCTATTGATGTCTATAGTGAGCTTGCAGTATAAATTTTCTTTGTCTATGCTGCTCGCTCGTCCTAGGACGAGCTGGACTGGGGAAAAGAGAACTTCATTCAGATCAAGAGGATCAGAGAGGTATGGGGACTACTCCCAGCATCAGGACCATATGGAGTTGTGTTACACGAGTTCCTGGATAACTTTTAAATTGCCCATCCTAGATTATCAGCCAAAGAAGGGAAAAATCCATTCTGCCATTACAGAAGGAAATCCTTCTCTTCATTTTAGGACATCCTCACTTACTCTACTAGTAATGTCTGTAGTCGGGGGTTAGCAAGAATGGAACTTGTTTCTGGGAAATGACTCACAGGCAAAGTCATGGTGACTTACATGCTTCAGTGAAGTTGATACAGTAGCACTGGAGATAAAGTATGTCATCTGTGTAAGGCAGTGTCATTTTTCAGTAGCAACAGTGCCTAAAACCAACCTGAAAAATTGCCACAGTGTTGTATTCAATAATAATTGCCACAATTATATTTATCGACAGTAGATAGTTTGTTTACAATATTAGGTAAGCTTAACCCAGAGCTGTCCGAGCAAGAGACCTTTGTTGTGGCACTATGATTCTGTCTGATCATCTAGGTAGTATTGACAAAGTTTGAAAGTGTCAGTTCAGTGACAGGTTTTAGCTGAAATTGAATGCAGTAGTTTGTGATTATAGCTAAATTGAGCAGACTTTTCCTCATGTAATGGCAAAAATGTCAAATTGCATTGTTAATGAGCTAATAATTTGTGGTTAGGGTTAAAATAATGTGGCCCCAGACCTCCTAAC
The DNA here is from genome assembly GCF_048128805.1 of Centroberyx gerrardi. Lineage (NCBI taxonomy): Eukaryota > Metazoa > Chordata > Actinopteri > Beryciformes > Berycidae > Centroberyx > Centroberyx gerrardi. The sequence continues at coordinate 14,270,227 of NC_136013.1, read as the reverse complement.
CAGTGACTGCTTGTCCAGGTTGCAGAGCTCTATGATGACTTGAAGAGGCGTGTGTCTGCGTTCAACATGAATGTGACGGAGAACCCTCAACCCATGGACTACACCAGCATGCACAGACAGAGGTTCATCCTTCAGGTTAGAGTTAGTGCAGGGATGGCCAAGTCAGAAGTATTTTCTGATGTGCTCACATATCTCATGGCAGATCCTAGGAGGGGGCAGTGAAGTCGGGGTTCCTCTGACCTTGCTTCCTCATGTCTTGTAAAATTGGTTTCTTGCAAAACTGTCCAAAATAGAATTTGAATAGAAATATTTACTTGTGGTATATAACCACCTAAACTTCAACTAGAGCTGCATTGCTACTAGGGCTGAACGATTTTGAAAAAATATCTAATTGCGATTATTTTGACTGATATTGCAATTGCGATATGATTTGCGATATTAGAGGGAATGATAATTTTTACATCATTATTCTCATTTTCATTGAAAAATGTATTAAAATGATTATGGTGTGATTTTTGCAGGGATCTGTACCAAACAAAGATGTTTTCTTAAGTCTGTAGAATATGATGTGTAGGCCAGGACATCTCTGCAGCACGACAATATTTAATTTAAAATGGTATTTTGACACACATTTCGCCTTTAACAATATTGCGCCTCCTGCGATTTGAAAATTGCAGTAGGCCATATTGCGATTTCGATTAATTGTTCAGCCCTAATTGCTACCCTCAACCTGTTTTTGTCTTAGGTGGTCATCGCTGGTGCCTACTACCCCAATTACTTTGTCCAGGGGGAAATGGATGAGGAGCTGGCCTCCAGAGAGTTGAATGGCTATGACCCCAAAACAACAGTGATGGTATGACATTTAGTGTTGGGATCTGAGAGCCAGTTACAATTTGGAATCAGTTTCATAGAATTGTGGATCCATAAAAAGGTGTGACTTTTGATTCTGTTTATCTCTACTTAAACGAATAGTTCACCCCAAAATGAAAATTCAGTCATCATCTACTCACCCCTTCCACCATAGAACTGTAGTGCGCAACCAGAGCATTGCCAGTGAGCTTCCTCCGACATACTTGACATTGAAAAATCCCACGCCTTTGTTATTGTTTGCAGATAAGTCAGTGATAAATATGAATTAACATATTCCACTGGTAGATATTTTTCTTAGATGGCCAAGCAGCTACAACTTCCTATGCTCCGCCTCCTGCACATGCACTGAAGGGCAAACTCTGTTCACTTCAGCTGGACAGACAAAATGACTAGAGGCAATTATGCAATTTGGGGAAATTTTAACCTAAATTGCTAGCCTTTATCTGAAGGCAAAAGCATCACAAATATTTTACCGTCTTTATTACTTGCTCGATTTGGCCAATGGCTGCTTCCTTTAAAAGATTAGTGAGAATATACCTATTTGTTATAGGCCTAATTATGATTTACAATATGCTAATTATATAAGTAATAAAATATAGTGTTTTCTAGAGATATTTTATTTTTACGAAAAGCACCATCAAAAGAATTGGTATTGACAATTGATAAGGAGTCAAATGAATACGAATTAGAACTGGAATTGATCAAATCAAACCAGTTCCCAGCCCTAATGACATTATCTGAATTAACCCTTTGGACCTATTCCCCAGACAGGGTGTGGGGCCAGAAGTAGGATTCAATCTAGGAAAGTTAGGCAAGCGGCTTCCTGAAACAAAGCATCATTTTAGTTTAGGACTGACAGGAACCTCTTCCCCATCAACTGTGTCTGACATAAGTGTGTGTGTTTCGCACTATGTGCTGTTTTTATATGTGATGAATTTGTTTTTATATACAGTACATGATAAGTCTAGGGTTTGTCAAACTAATGTCAGGCTGTGTGTTTGGTCCCAGGTGAGGAACCTCCCCCCATACAGTTTCCTGTACTACAAGCAGCTGCAGTCTCTGTTCCGGCAGTGTGGCCAGGTCAAAGCCATATCCTTTGACGGCTCCAGGTACCTGGCACCAGCGTAGCAAATCAGACATCATGCCTCAGCGCTTCATCTGTTTTAACCTGTCTTCTTACAAAGAACAATGAAAGGGCAAACTCATCATTGTATAACTGTGTGTGTGTGTGTGTGTGTGTGTTTGTGTCCTCAGAGCATATGTGGAGTTCTACAGGACATCCCAGGACTCTGCGGTGCTGCCAGAGGTCTCCCTGGCCCTCCTCCTGTCTAGTCAGAATCTGCCCCTGGATCTGTCTGTGTACCCCAGTGAAGCAGTGGAAATCTGTTCCAGGGGCAGAACCATATCTCACATGAAATACACACGGTACAGAGCTTATCTACTCACACATCATTGAAAAGAACTGTAGCTCTCTCCCTGTCTGAGCGAGTGAATACAGTTGCTGCATTGATTTTAAAACATTCCCTTCTTACCCTTGCTCAATGAGCAGGAAATTTCAGACAAGCACAAAGGTTCGGCTATTTCTGTCTTTTGGGGGCCGAGATGTCCCATCAGTGACCGTCTGGATTTTTGGAAAGTGGGACCCCCTGCACCCACAGGCTGCACTGCTCAATGCCCTTGCACTGAGCCTTAATGTAATCTGACATCCTAGCACTCTGCATGACTCTCCACAGCAATCACTTGGACTCAGATAGGGGAGGTTTTAGGCAGAGACAGCTCCAGCTTCTTCCTCCCTCCTTCTCGAAGACAGGCCTGTCATCACTGGGAGACGGGGTGACATTGGCACACAGCCATTAGAACAATGACGCAGCACACTGACTGTTCTGACCTATTACTTTCCTCTAACAGTGATACTTCCACTTAACCTAAAACTAAAGCTGTTGGCATGTTTTGATACCTCAATTAGCTTTTCCACAGTCATTCGTTGGCATAATATTTGGGGTAGCAGGGTGCTGTAGCAAGAAGGGAGACCGCCCTTCAACTAGAGGACCAGGGCTCCAGCCACCATATTGGTGAGCGTCCACCCTGCTAAAGTGTCCTTGAGCAAGACACTGAATCCCTACCAGCTCCAGGGGCGCTGGTCTATATCTGACCCTGCGCTTCGACTCCCTGTGGAGGGGGCAAACGAAAAGAGAATTTCTCCTTTGGGGGATCAATAAAGTATCAGCACTATTAGTATTAAAGCTGTGACTCAGTTTCTTATAAACATACACGGCATCAGCAGAGCCAAGGCATGTTTATGGAAGAGAATGTTTGCAGTTTATAAAAGGGCTCTGACCGTGCGTTCACACTGCGAGCAACATGATCAACAAATCTGCAGAAGTCCATTCATTTCCTGTAATGCCGAGCGACCAGAGAAACTCGGCCGATGTGTGAAGAGCCAACAAGCTTGTTGGCCGAGAAAAGTTGGCCACAGCTGAACTTTTTGCTGTCATCGGCCATCCACAGCCAATCAGATTTGTGTGCTTCCTTGTTTCCCTACCAATCTGATTTCATTCCATGAGCAACAGTTTTACTTGGCAAGTGCAAAATAAACGAGGTTTATTACAGCCGTTCAAAGCTTCCCAGCTGTATGCAACTTTTATTTTAAAGACTACAAGGAGAAATGCAAAGGAATCTACCCATAATGTTAAAGCCCTGACCCTCCCAGTCCTCTGTGTGCTGTTGCTGTGCAGGGTGAATGTGGACTTCCAGAGCCATTCCGTCTGCCCAGTGGGATTGCTGAGCAGCACCATTGACCCAGACAGGCTGCCCCCCACCCGCTTGTTTGTGGTCAGCATTACAGAGGTCAGTCTTCCAGCTCTAACTTGGTCCTACACAGCTAAATTTCAGAGGAGCTGCATTAACTTTTCAAGAATGAGAAATCCAGGTAAAATACGAGTGTGTGTGTAGTTGCCACATCTTATTATAAAGCTTCACTTTGGGTTTTAAACTTATAGGAGGTTGTGACTCAACTTCTGAAGCCATTAAGGATGCATCCTCTCTAATTTGGGTCTGTGCTCCAGGTGGTGGAGGTGGGTCACTTCTGGGGCTTCCAGGCAGACGAGGCCAGCATGGAGAGGCAGCGCCATCTGACAGCAGAGATTAACATGCGTGAGCTGCTTCCTGTTACCGTGTCCCTCTACCCCAACCTGCTGTGTCTGGCTCCCTACTCCGAGAGCAACGAGCAGTGCCTGTACTACCGTGCCAAGATCCTGCACTTGCGTGGCAACTCAGTGGAGGTGGACATCGCTCACACATAGAAAACTCATTCTGTCAAGATGTACTTCACAGCACCCGCTCCCCTGTGTTCTCTTAAAAAATCTCTTCTACCTCTGTCTTCTGTGATTTCTCATTTGTTTTCTTAGCACTTGTCGCTTACATGAGCATTCTACGGTCACACACGCTTTCACATGTGCACTCCTTACAGTTGGTTGCTTGTAGTGTTGGTGATCTTATTCTACTGTTGCACTCATTGTCATTCATCAACTAAATTACTAAAATGTAAATGTGAACATAGACCAATCACTATTAATAACTGAGAGAGGAGTGTGATGCAGTTGTTGTGGATCATACATGATGGACCAATGAATAGTATGTTTCCTGTCTTCCTGCAGGTGTTCTTTATGGACTTTGGCAACACAACGCTGGTGTCCTGCAGCAGCCTTAGGGAGCTCCCTTTTGACCTCATGTCACACCCATTCCAGGTAGCAATACTTCGTATGGCAAGGTTGATGAAGAAAAACGTTGCATACATAAGTTACACGATGTCATTCCACCCCCAGAAATGTGAGTTGACAGTAACGCACACACTTAAACCCTACTTGTGGTCCCAGGCGCAGGAGTTCCGTCTTGCTGGCATGCACCCCTCAGCCCAGTCCATGATCCTGGGGAACCAGTGGAGCAGCCGCGCCCGTGACTGCTTCATCACGCTGGTGAAGGGTCGTTCACTCATTGTGTCACTGTACTCCATCCTCCACGGTGTCATGCGCGTGGAGCTGCTCATCAACACAGAGACGACAAACAGCAGCGTGACCGACATCTTGGTGAAGGAGGGACATGCCATCAAGGCTGAGGAGAGCTATGATTCCAAGGTAGCACAACAGTTGGAAAGGGTGGAAAGGTCAAGTTTCCCACAGGAAATGTATCAGTTAGGGTGATAGAGGAGTAAACTAAACAAAATGAATAACATGCACAACTTAATGCTTTCTGTCTGCCATTTCTGTTTAATATGCAAAGGAATAAACTCCAATCAACTAGTTTTTATTGTGTTTGACGAGTCAAATTCATAGCAGCTTACTTGGAGGCGAATGAAGGCTACCATTCAGATACCATTATCAATGCAGAGAATAAGGTAGAGCCAAAGTCATGGTTTGTAATGGCACAAAATAAATAATTTGAGATATTTATCTTACTTACTACTACTAACATTTTAGACAGGTTCTGGTGATATTATGGCATTGTGTGTGTTCTAACAATGTTGCATTACTCACACAATGATGCTCCCAAAATATTCTCCTCAGTGCTCGCAATGCCACTTTTCCCCAGCAGATGTTGTGCTTGGACACTGTGTTCAACATTGCTTTGCTCTCAATAAAAATAAAAGCATGAATAATAGAATTATGGATTTTTAGGATTTTCCAGTTAAGGCAGCCCACCTTCACTATAAAGCACTGTGGGAAACCCTGAGGATGTAGATAAGACAAAACATTCAACTATGACATTTGATGAAAACCTATTGTAGATCTCAGTCATGCTAACCCAGATCCAGAAAGATCCAGGCCAATGCTGCGTGCCCTTCACAGTCTGGATGCCTGGTGTTTGTGTGCTCCTCTTGCAGCATAGCCATGAGGTGCTGGTGTCCCTGTACAAGGACCTGGAGAAAGGCACATACATCCCTAATGCCACCAGCAGCTCCTGGAAGGACCGCAAGGTGGAGGAGAAGCAGCTCATTGACAGCCTGCTCACCTACTTCTCCAAGAGCTCCCAGTCCTGTCCCAAGACCAAGGCAAGACACACTACAGCCTACAGTCGATTTGATAGTTCACTAGCTCTCAAATCATTAGGGCCTCTCATCCTGATGGAAATGGTGTCTTTAATGGGGCTCGCCACACGATGGCATCATGTCTGCACTGTCTGTTGGTCTCAGCTTGTCCAGCAGATGGAGCCATTTCAGTAGCTCAGTTCATGTGCTGGTGTTCATTTTGTTGTTTAGAAGCCAGAGCCACACCCATTCTGTCTGGTACCCTGAACAATGACAGCAGGGTTTTTACACCTGTTAATCAAAATAAATGAAATGTGCACGAATGCATCCTGTGATAATATGATTGTGCTGTTAAATGCCATGTCCCACTGCTGCCTCGCTTCTGATACCCCCAGGTTCATGTGCACGGACCAAGCAGTCCTAATAAAATCGCCTTCCACAGCTTGAGTCACGTCACCCACTACAAGTAAGCATCATGTCCACCGACATCAAGTTAAACTCAGAGTGCAAGTTACCATGTGCCTTCCCTCATTGCTCACGAGTGTGCGCTCCTCCCAGGACAGTGATCGTAGAGAGGGGCAGCATCAACTCGATCGCCCTGAACGAAAACCCTCATAACAAACATCAGAGGTTGCTGGTGGCCGGATCTGTGTCTGTCAACAGTACAGGTACCAGACAGATCACTTCATCATAGATATAAACACTGTGATGAAGGCTAAATGGCCATTACCTCCCAACCTGTGTGTGTTTGGTTGCATTGCAGGTTCACGTATTCTGCTGAATGAGACCACCCTAATGCCAGACATCCCCGGCCTGCCTGCACTCATCACCATGCTCTTCACCCCTGTGATGGAGTTGCGGTCAGTCAGACGCACAGATTTACCATTTATCACCAGTTCAGAAAGGCCCTACTTCATCAAAAGACCTTTGTTAATATTCTCTGCCCTCTTCTTTAGCACCAATGCAGAGAGGACCTGCTACACCGGCGCCCTCTGTGGCTTGGGGTGGAACAGTCACGCTCAGGAGGCCGTCCTACCTGAGCACGACACCGAGGTCACCTTCGATGTCAAGTTCGACGTTGAAGACATCACTGAGGTAACAGTTCAGCAGTCGTGGTCCTTCTTTACCCTTTCTATGAAAACAGTTTTACTACACTAAAAATATCCTATAAATATAATGCTGTGTTTTCCTTCTGGTCAGATCAACGCCTTGCGAGTGGCCATAAACCGTCTGGCGTGTGAGGGGCCCAATGGCACCCTGCATCTGGGGCCCGACAGGACCGCCCACCTGCAGGAAGACTGTCGAGAGCGCGTCGTCAGGTCACACACACACACACTGAAACCACTAATAACTGTAAATACCCAAACAATGTAAGTGGGCAGTTATTGATCTCCTCTTTACTTTGTGTTCTGCAGGCTGTTTGCCAAGTCGCCGCCAAGAGAAAATGTCGTTCCAGTGTTCTATGTGAAACCAGAGAAATGGAACCAGGTCTGGTGGACATCATTGCTCATTCATTAATTTGTGGTAATTGCATTTGAACCTTACCCCTGCTGCGTGTTGTTTACTTCAAAGCATGATAGCTCTTTGTATGTATGTGTGTGTGTGTGTGTGTGTGTGTGTGTGTACTGGACCTGCAGGTGGATCCCACTATGAAGATGGATGTTGTTCAGCCTGGAGATGGAAAGACCAAAGGTGTTCTCTTCCAGCTACATCCGGTCACTCTCCTCAACAACTGAGCGGCCATTGTGGTTCTTTTATTTTATTTTATTTTATTTATGACTCTGATTCCAATCTTAAAAATCATATTGTCATTGTCTGGAATTTAATTTCATCGGATTATTTTGAGAGAAGTATTTTTTTGTTTTAAATTCAAATGGGACTGTAGCTTTCAGTAGCAAAATCCACAGTCATACACCTCTGTTGTTAGCAGTCATCACTGGTTTTGGTTTTTCCCAGGTTAAATGAGTGGCTGTTATTAAAGAATGCTAAAGTTTGCTGATATGTCCATGTTGCTGTATAGCTTGTTGTAACTGTGCTTCAGCAGTGGTTCAATAAAAACACTTCTGTTTGCAGCAGACGAGTCTTGTCAGTCAGTCTCCATTCAAACATGGGAGCAGTCTCATTGTGACCTGAGAGCCAAGTTAAATTTGTCACCTCAGCACACACACACACACACACCTAAAGTGAAGGTTGTGCCAGTAAGAATTGGCTTGTATTTATAGCACGTATTTATAACTCCCCCACCCAAAGGTTTCCCCTCTGTACTGCACATGCTGTTTACCCCCATGAGGTGTTAACACCTCAAAGTTAGCTGTGGCCTCATACAGAAGCTCGACTTCCCCAACCAGTGAACCCTTCTCAGTAAGTCTGAGGAGATGTTATACATCAAGGTACATTTATTTTTCTTATTCTTGTAATTAAATACATACTGTAAGTGCAAATAGTTAAAGAGTCCAGGGTCTAAGAACTACATTGAGTATAGTTGAACATAGTACAAAGTTGGACAGTTATTCAAACAAGCTAAATATCACCAGATACTCCTTGTCTTCATAGTAGTCGAACACCAGTACCTAAAACATGAGCTTGTGTATTGTTCCTTATGGTTATACAAAAGCAAAAACCCTACAATTACCACATCTAAGACGCATATTGTCAAATTATTTTGTGCTTGAAAACACCAAAAGGAAATCATTTTTGATATTTATATATATTGACATATACTGAGAGAAGCCCCACCAGCTAACTCAGAAACATGAAGCAGTATTTAACATTGGCAGCAGAGCACTTCTGTGGGCATTTAGCTTTTTTTGTGCCAAACCTTACAGTTTGTTGTAAGCACTGCAAAACAAAAATGTAGCGTGATTTAAAAACTGCACAAAAGATATCAAATATTATTTACCCAAGGCTTGACTTCATGCACTTCATAACAAGCAACACAAAAGAAAAAAAGTCTTGTTTCTTTTTTTGTTTCGAGTTGTGTACTTGTCTACCTAGAAACAGGATTATGTACTTGTGACTAACTGTGTGTGTGTGTGTTAGTGTGTTAACTGCTATAGACAGTTAGGGTGAGGGCTTCTCCAGTGGATGGTTTTTAGAGAACACCAAGATGACATAGCACTACGCCCCACAGATGACGACTGGGCTCTCCAACAGCGAGCGAGCTGCCTGCCTCTGAGCTGGACTGGACTGTCGAGCTTAACGGTGAGACAGACAGGTCTACTCCTCCTTTCGCTTGGCCCCGGGGATCTTCGCTTGGATCCTGCAAAGAGAAAACAGGTGTTATCACCGTAGTTACCACATAATCTTCTGGATGAAGTTGTGCTTATCCAAGTGTGTCTGCACATGAATGAAAAACAAACACTCACTTCCCCACCACAGAGTTGACCTGGGTCCGTATTAGTCCCACGTATTGGTCAATCTGTGCCTGAAAGCACAAAGAAAGGGAAGGACACAGAGGTTGGATTAAATTTTCCACATCAGGATTGACTTTAGATGATGCAGGAGAGAGAATGTGAAGCTGCAATTCCTACCTGGTGTTTCTCATAGACCACAGGCATGGTGAACATGGAAACCACGGCTGCAGAAAGAGAGAGAGAGAGAGAGACGGCATGTTACAGTATTCTGACCTACAGTGGGAATATGCTCCAATAGGAACACGCTTGTGTCAACAGGGCCTCCAGCCCCGCCCAACCACAACCCTTATCTAGAGTAAACAGGAAAAGTCAATTGATACTGTACATGTTTGACAGTGAATTAAACATGTCCAACAAATTTATAGAATCAGCTTTGATGTACATATGTTTCCTGCTCAAAACTGTATGTAGTATAACCTCAGCTGAGACATATTTTGCTCTTGGATTATGAACCATATGTTGTAATGAAACAAGTTTGCCTGTCTGCGTTGATCTTGTCAATACACGGGGAACATGCTGCCCTGGTCTCATAAATGATTGACATAAAAGGGCTCCGTTATGTGCATGCTGTTCACAATCTGAACCATCACGGAGTCTTGCGAGGTTTACATTGAGCTTCAGATGCAGAAAAGATAACGAGGTGAAACTGAAATGCCCGAGTGTGTGTGAGTCAAATTGACAGCGCTAGGAAGTTTGTAGTAGAGAGATTGGCAGCTGAGTAAAAGACGGACAGGGAGTCAGGAAGAGGCCCACCTAGGATGAGCAGTGTCAGGCCGTTGAAGAGAGCGCCCACGTAGGTCAGCAGCCACATCAGAACAGCAAACTGAAACAGAAAAACATGACATGGTTTTAATCCGAATAACCTGCTTGTGTGACTTAGTATGTTTCCATGATCAGATTTTTGACATCTGCCATTTTAGAGTTTTATGACATATGTGCATAAATGATCATTTTAGTTGATAGGTGCATTGAGGGTCCAGGTGTCATAGCTGATTGTAAAAAGCATACGGTGACAGTATGTGTGTGTGAGGCGAACCTTCAACGAATCGACCAGATCCTGTACCAGGAACAGCCTGCGAAGCTCCTTCATACAGGTGTTGGTGTACAGCAGGATTTTGTCGGCATATTTGCTAATCTGATCCTGGGATAGAGCGATTTCCACCTCAAGGTAGGCTCTGATGAGAAATGCAGGGACAGAAACAAAGAAAAAAAGTGGATTCATGGAAATGTGAAACCCTCATTAGGTCAAAGCCGTATGCCTTTCAATGAGAAACACTCTCCTGGGGGCACAGAGTGTTCATCATCATCCCTCCGCTGTACTCACTTGAATGGATGTCCCTCATCGGTCTTCTGCACAGCCTGAAGCACAGACTTGTAGATCCTGAAGCTGATGGTGGCGGAGAGCGCTGCCAGGGCTAAGTAGGCTCCAACACTGACCACGCTGAACTGGGTCAGGGAGAAGAGGAGCAGGAGCACGCTGCCGAACACGGCCCCCGACTGCTTCACATTCCTCCAGTAGAGCAGGTCAATAGCTGTGGAGGGGGGGGACAGAACAAGGACAGCAGGGTTAGGACCCCCAACGTTGACACTGTGACAGCATGACCTAACCCCCCACCCTATGAGACGTAGGCCTGGGCATCCGTCACTTTCAAAGTGGAGTAGGCTCCTGCGTACCACACATTTGGGTCAAATAACTGGAAGCTGTTCACAACTCGACGTCCTCAGAGAGCCTTGGCAGTCACGTGATCCTGTTTTAACCCAGCTTCCTAACCTAGCTTTTCACTAGGTTTGATTGAGCTGTGGAATTGCAAAATGGCGTGAAGGTGTCAGAGTGAGAACTTGTACATTCGGTTTCTTTACCCCTATATATAGTGCGACCTTTCCAAAAGATAATAGCTGACTCTCACTTGTTGAGCAAGTGCCACACTCCAGACCAGTGGGACTTCTTATCTGCATCTGACGTGTTGTTATCGTCGTTGGCCAGCACCTGGTCTGGTCTCACACATACACAAACACATACATACAAGCAGACCTGCAGAACCCTACTACAACCAAGGTACACCTGCACTGCCCGCTTACACAGCTGAATTAATGAGTAACCTATAGCCCTGTAAAGACAGTGGCAGAAATAGACACACTATCAACAGAGCTCACAGATAACAGCTCAAAGTGACCTGGTCAGACAAGTAACTCTGTGGTCAGCATTGAAGGATGACGACGCTTCAGTGCAATATCCCATTAATGCACTGAAAGACCATGTGATTCAGCCTAATCACCTCACCCATACAGCATAGTGGTAACTAACCACTAGAAGGTACAATATCAAATAAGCACCCAGGCTCTTGCACATCCTGCTGCCAACTATTTTCATAAAATTTGAATGTTCCATTCAGCTACAACGCTCCCTCTTTATTTTGGGAGGTGAGAGCCGTAATTCAAAGCCACTACCAAAGACGAGAGGGAGATGTGATAACTAAGGATTAGCCCAGTGTACCATTACAGCTCCAGTGGCCGACATGGTCCTCCTCCGGCAGCAGTCTGTGTTGGCTGGAAACACGGGCCTGTTTCCATGAGAACTGTCGGTTGGTTGGTTCACCTCTGCTCGACTAACTGCCTCCCCCACCATGACTGCAGCTCACAGCGAGTCTTAGCAGTCGTTCTAATTCACCGCTCATCTGTTGATACTGACACCTGGACATCCTTGCGTGTCACGGAGGAAGGAGAACAGAACCGGTACATTCCGGCGAGTTTTGTGCCCGTGCAGAGGAGTGAATCGCTGCCGGGCTCCCTTGGGTGTCTTCCTCTTCCTCCCTAAGCCCTCCTGCCTGTCCGCCTGCCTGCCTGCTCTAATTTTAGCTGTGGAGCTGTGAGCAGCATAGTGATGACGGCCATCTTTACTTTCTACCAAAAGGCATCTGTGGATGCCAAAAAGGCAAGCTAAAACTGGGTGGTGAAAGGACACTCGTTTGAGTAAGAACAAATCTCTGCTCTCTACTGACTCTTCCTATACTGTAGAATAAAACCTATAGACTGCCCCTCCCTTATCAGTAGCAATAGTGACTTACCTATCTGCCCCCCCTCCCCCCTCCCAAATCAATGACACTACTCATTCACCAGCAGTGGGATTGGACTCCGTAGGACTGGATCCATGTGCCCTTAACATCTCTCCCTACACAGCTGTCGGAGTACCATTCCCCACAGAAGCCGTCCTCACTGACAAACTGCTCATGCTTCTACTGATTTAAAAGGAGATGCTCTGAGAGGAACACACACAAGCAGGCACAGGTAGCAGACAAAGCAGCTGTAACATCAGACAGAGAGAGACAGACAGACAGACAGACAGCTATGCAGGAGAGAAGGGCGCTGACCAGCGACAGCAAAATGTGCCCCGTGATGTGCTGCACAGGCTGCACGCACACTGAAAAGCTTTAGCTAGTGCGGTAGAAGCGTGTACTGACCTGCGGCTCCCATGGCTGAACAGGGAAAGAGGCAGCTGCTTTATCCACAGACAAAAGGAGAGCAGTGGAGGGGGAGTCCCCCCTGCACAGGAGGGGAGGGGCCACAGCCACACCAGCAAATCATCATCCGCCTGAGCAGGGGGGGCTGAGGAGGAGGGGGGGGGGGGGGGGGGGGGGGCTGAGGGGAGCGGTTGCCAAAGAACCACATTGCGATCCAGCACACACACACACATACATACACACACCCTCTCTGTGAGCTCTTTTATGCTCTGGCTTTTAAGCACAGCCCCACTGACAAGTGACAAAGACTGCCAAGCAAGGACTAAAATAAAGACAGTGTATCCGATTCAAAATGGTGGATGGGAGTCAGCGTTCACAAGAAGAAACTGGAGTCCTTTGCAGTCGTTTTAATAATTCTCTGTGTGTGTAAAGCCTGTATCGTGTGACTAGATCCATCGCTGGCTGTTCAGAGCCTCGCGTGGAGACAGATGAGAGAGCTACAGGGACGTTCCGCGGCGATGAAACATGCGAGCCGTGGCTGTGTTCTGCCGCTCCATTAAAATGCTTCAGTGGCGAGGATCTGCTGAGCACCTGCCTGATGCAGTTACCATAGTTACCGTGCTCCATTTTCTCCCCTCCGCTCACCGAGAGATGGAGACAGACAGGAAGGGAGGGGCTGAGAGAGGAAGAGGGAGGGAGGGGAAAGAGCGCTCCTTCGGGAACAGAGAGAGACTCATTTGCTCTGAATCTGGGGAATCAGCAGCACATAATGTGTCTCCACACCCCAACAGACCCAGACAGCCACTCCCTTTATTGTGGAACACAAAAGGACAATGGCCAGTTTGACACCAGGCCAGCAGTTGTCAAGTCTATGTCAACAAGTGAGAAAAATCATGTAGAAAGCATAGAAAGAGTGAAGAACTGATAGAGTCAGACATTACGAGCTTAGATTTCACCTAATTGAGTCTGGTTACTAATTGACTGTGTTTGAAATGGAAATCTAAAACTTAACAGTGCATGTTACAAATAATTCAGTACTTAATTTGTTTAGTGCAATTGGTTTAAACTAGATGATAGCTAGGGTGTCATTCAGTTGTCCCTCTCCATGGCCTGCACAGTATAGAGAAAACCCAGTTTGTTTTTGACAGTAGCGAGGACTGAACACAACATGGTCGAAGGTTTTTACGTCAGGCTTTTTGGTTCAGTGCAGCCCTGAGGAATTCAATCCCATACAGCGAGAACACAGGATGTTGAATCAGAGCGTACAGGAAGTACAGATGCTGCCTGCCAAGCCCTGGTTGCTGGTACGATCCTAGCCTCTGATATTCAACACACACAGAGCAAAAACCAGAGCAAATGTTTAGCACTGATCACAACGATATGATTTCCCCCCCCACCCTCCTTTTTTGGAGTGAAACTAGTTTAGCCTGACCCCATTAAATCACCGAAGACATCCAAGCCTTCAGCCAGAATGAGCAAACATGCAAAGGGACGACTGCGACTAACGCGCTCTCACTGTGCTGAAAGCTCAACTGATCTGGTGTGCTGAAAGTGAAAACCTTAATTCAGAGACATGAAGATTAAAGGGCAGTGAATCAGTATTAAATGGACCCCAAACTATGCTTTTAATGGGAATGACTAAGCATGCAAAATGATGTGATGTGCCAAGATACAAGTGAAAGAAAATATATCTGCTCAAATTCACCCTCTGGTGTGCTGACTGTATAAACTTAATGACGGGTGATGAATAAAGCGAGTGAGTGTGAATCAGCTTTGGACGGACCCCATCAGATAGGCTATTATGTCATACAGTCTCAGACACTCATTTAGGCCACATCAAAAGCCAAATGAGTCAGAGGAATGTGCTGTGGGTTTTGTCATTGAGGGTCGTCATATTTTTATTAGGCCCCGCATCCTAAAATCAACAACTGTTCGGGCCTGTGTTGGGATACAATGAACAGACCATTCTATTGCGTTTCCGCTCCCCAGCCAAACCCGAGAGCGTGGCAGCTACTTAAACACACAGTGAGGAGGAAGGGGAGCCATTTTCTGTCAGTGAAACAGCCCTCCATGCTATGGAAACAGACAGACGGAGGATGCTCTTCTCCGGCCCAGTCTCTGCAAGGTGCCATGGCAGCCGTGGAGGAGAGAGGGCTGATGTAATCAGGATGGGTGTGCCCTGGTTACCATGGAGACAGTCTGTCAGTGCCGTCCGGATGCTCCGACTGCCTCGACACAAAAACAGGCTCAGACCATACGCCATACAAAACCAGCTCCCCTGCAGGGTCGCAAGACGGGGAGGGCGATAACAATGACACGCCTTGATTCAACACTGGCATCCACATTAACATGCACACAAAGCAGACGCCTCACAGCGTGCGGGGCGTGTATACATTTATCCTCCTAAACACCCACCACCGTCTCACACCCCCTCGCCTCTTTGTCTCACACACACACACGCAGCAGAAAGGATCTGCCATCAGGGCGTGTCCGTGTGAAAGAGGGTGCAGGTAAACAGCGCTGTTTGATTCCCCACGCCGTGCCAAACCAGTACAATAGGTGACTAATGTATACATGCAAGGCATACACGCACATACACGCAAATTCACCCCGCCCCCACTGCCACGCATATTTAACCTACATGCAGAGATAACAGCTCGTCTCTCACAGCCAAAACACGCACAGTAAGACAATCGACACGTAAATCACAGCAAACACATCAGTACCCTGGCCCTTCCAGCTGCTCCAGGAGCATTCCTTCTTGGTCACGTCTGCAGTGGCCTGCATGCTGGTGATCAGTTATGTCCCTGTTCTCTCTCTCTCTCTTTCTCTGTATCTTCTCCGTTTTCTTCTTTGTCTCCCTCTTCGGCAGCACTGACTCACTCACTCATCCCAGAAAGGCATGAATGGTCGGAAGGACGCGGGCGAGAGGCTGAGATGACAGAGAGGGAGGAAGGGAGGGAGGGAGGTAAGGTTTCCAAGGTGCTGCCGGCTCGCGGAGCACACAGACTGATGCTGTGGAGCAGCGCTGGCTAGAACAGAAGGAGGAGAGAAAGTGCGTATGTGTATGTGTGTGTGTGTGTGTGTGTGTGTTGGGGGGGTGATTGAATTGTAAACACCACACCACAGTTGCTACTGCAGCAAACCATCCATGCAATGATTAAGAGCCTGGGGGAGGTGGGGGGTGGTGGACGGAGGCTAAGCTTTTTCTTGAAAGGGGAGGTAAGCTCTTTTTCACAATAAAAGTCCCAACAGAGCCTCAGAATAGACTGGTAATAGTGTGGGGGGGTAGAGGCAGTGAAAGGGTTACCCCACATATCCTTTGATGAGACACCAAAGCGGGCGGATGCACTGTCATATACTTGCTAGCATGCCCCTCTGGCTCTCATTGTGGCTTGTTATTTTATCAGTGTGATAAAATTATATTCATCAGTGTAATATACAACATAGGCTAATAATATGGTATGTTGCCACAGCTGTATGACCAGAAAGAATACAATAGCCTGTTGTTAAAAATGGCAACAGAATAATTTTAACAATCTGACGTCATGCTGCACAGCAGACAGGGTGCAATAACAATGTTTACTGGCGATTCTGTATGGCTACAGTTGAGACCATGCGCTGCGGAACGGAAAATGTGGCAAACGTTCAACTCCACTGTTATTTATTTGCACAGAAGACTATTTAAGCTTGTAGCCAGAGATTCAAATAACTATTTCCACTATGCCTCACCGATCATTGAAGAGCCAAAGTGCTTGTTCTTTAATAATTCATAAACATAGACAGATTAGATACTGTGCAGTATAGCACAATGGTCCTTGTTTAGTGGCTTCAGGACATGTGGGTATATGTCTGTGTTTTACGATTTCCTCCCCAGAATGCATTTGTAATGCAAATGGAACCCACAAAAAAATCTACTAATGAAAGAGCAATGTAGGATGCTTGAAAGCTACGCGCAGCAGAGACAGACAGTACAGTCTCCGTGGTGACAGCATCTAGCAGAAAACAATTCCTAAACATTCAGTGCGGGGATAACATGAATCTGGATGCTGCCAAAGTCATTAGTCCTGTCCCCTCGGTGCCCCCCCCCCTGCAGAGAGCCCCTCCTCACACCTTCTGCTCACTGCAACCTTGACAGGCCTCACTGCCAATAACAAGTAAGATGCAAAAAAATATATTTCTCTGAGCCAGCCTGAGCACGCTCCCCCATCGCTGTTGCCATGGCAACTGCTGTGGAAGTGCACAGACTGATGAACATGATATCTGCTAGTCTTCAACCAAGTGGCAGTGGCAAACTCTGTGGTGCGCTGCACCCTCTAGTGGCGGAGAAAACACTATCTCTGCAACACACATGACCTGCTTTTTAGCATTTCCAGAACCTTCTTACAATCTGTTAGTAAACAAAACAAGGGGAGCATCTTTTCAGCTGCTGTTCCATCATGTAAGCTTGTGAAATTATACATTTCAAACATAACTATTTACGTGACAAATCGTCCCCTCCAGTTGGACCAAAGAGCATCAGTTATGCAGTGTCAGGAGAGCTATGCACCTGTATCTATGGAGCCCACAGAGGGGTCAGTGCGAACAAAATGTACTGTAATATATACTCAGATGTGATCTCTTTTATCACTGGATCCACCTGAAATTCAAGTGGAATCGTTCAAAGCCTTTAAGTCGGAGTGTGCCCCAGTTTTGACATCGCAGGATTATGTAAACCCACTGTTTACAAGGACAGAGAGAACATCCAATAGAAGTCAAAATACCAGTGCCAACATCAAATGTCCAGCTTAGGCAGCACTAACTCCAGCTGAATGTGACTGTCATGTCTGAGTTATTTGACCACAGGACGTTAAAGAGCGATGCTGGGAGACAGATGGACAGTTGTGATGTGAGAGTGTGAGGGTCTTTCTAGACATTCACGGTTTAGCGACTGGCCTGTGCCTGTTTCCCACCGAGAGCAGAGATTACTGTGTACAGCTTTGGCAGAGTAGCTGTCGGGTTTCTGTCGCCATGGATTGCCATGATGTGAATCAATGCGTCCTCACTCTGTGTTTTTTTTTCTCCGGTGTACCACCAGGGGGAAGCAGACCTTGTGATAGCACAGCCCCAACACACACACTTCCCTCCCACCCCTGGCACAGAGACACACAGAGCAGAGGAACAGCCCGTCTCTCACAGCAACCCTTTTCATTTCCTGGCCTTGTCAACAAGACAATGCAACAACACACCATGCAGATAACTATTAGGAGGTAAACAAACACAAGTGCTGCATTAGTGGAAGTCCATTGTGCCGGCAGCAGGTTGATTAGAACTATCAATGATTTTCAAACGCTGTTTTTTTTACCCTTAGATATGAGGGGAAAGGCTTTGAACACAAGGCAAACGCACATGCGATGGCTCTTGCACTCAGACACGGAGACACACCGGCAGATACGACACTACCTGTTCCACAAGCTGATAGCACTATTTCTGGAAAGCCAGTAATGGATGATAGTGGCTTATAAGCCAAGGTGAAACCACTGCAACAATAAAAAAGATTACAAAAGGGTGTTATGAAATCAAAATATTCCCACAGAGAGATGGAAACTAGGTTTCTCACTACTTTCCTGTGCATAAGGTAACTGCCTACCTACCTATTGTACTCCGAAGTACTGATAAGCATGGTCAAAAATAAAGAAAACAGAGGACTAAAGAAATAGTGGACTAACCTTTTTGTTTGTCAAAGCTTTCCATGAAGATGGAGGCAGCAGGTTTGCCTAAGTCTCCCTTGCCCTCACTGGTGTGTTTGATCTTGCTCCCCGGGTCGTCCTGGGGGGGCCGCTCCGGGCGCACCTCTGGGGGCACAGCGGCAGTGGGGGGCTTGGGCTTGCTGGGGCGATCCTCCTCTGCCTTCACTGGGGCCTTGACCTTTTCAGCAGATGGTTTGATCAAGGGCTCGGCCGGCACCACCTCCGGGGCGCTGCGGGGAGGGGCGACGCTGGGAACCAGGGGAGAGGGGGTGCTGACGCCCTGTTTGGGGCCACCGGAACCCTGCTCTCTCTTGGGACTCTCCTCAGATGCAGACTCAATGAAGAGCTCACTGTCGAGCTCTGCCTCTCTCTCCTCCCTCAGAATGCTGTAGGCTGTGGGCGGGGCGTGGTTGCCAGTCAGGCCGAAACCACCCTTGGCGGCCGGGGGATTGTCAAAGGGGTTGTTAGGCTGGCTGGAAGCACCCTTGCTTTTAGGAGGCTGGGCAAATGGGTTGCTACTGGCCTTGGTGCCAGGGCCGGTCTCACAGAGGGGGGGCTCCTCGGACACCAGCTCAATCTCCGAGTCTCCAGACTCTGCGCTGCTGCCATCATGCTCCCTGCTGTTGGGCTTGGCTCCTGGGCTGCTGCTGGGAGCAGTGGGCTTCACCGCATCGGCCTTGAACATGTCATGGGAAGGGTATTCTTTTTCTGCACACAAAGAAATAGAGAGAGAAAATATGAATTTAGAGCCTTCCTTCAAATTACACAAGCAGGCATAACTGCTAGCAGATTTTCATATCATTCATTGTGGGCTCAAAAACATTTACATGAATTGCATCAGATACACAACAGGTTTTGTGTGCTGTCTCTACCTGTTGGTGAAGCATTGGGAGTGGAAGCGGGGCTGTTGTCCTCTGGCTCTGACAGCGTCACGGTGGGAACGCCCTGCAAGCCCACGCTGAGCACGTTTTCACGGTCCGACACGTTGACCGGAGAGGGGCGCTGCTGCGGCTCGGCCTTGGCGCCTGAGGGCTGGGACTGGGTCAGGGTGATCTTCACTGGGCTGGCCGTCTGCGGGGTGCCACCCAGGTTCCTGTAGGAGCGGTAGTCCGACAGCTCTTCGTCAGACGGCTCCTCCACGTACGGGAAGGAGTGGGAGCCCAGCGCCGGACCTAGGTTCTCCTCTTCCTCTTCATCCTCCTCCTCCTCCTCCTCATCTCTTCCGGGGGTCTTGTCCATGTAGCCACCCAGGGAGTCACGGCCTCCGTGGCTGATGTCCATGTAGTTGTACCCCTCTGTCTTCTCCGAGCCCAACAGAGATTTAGGCATGTCATCAACCAGGCCGGCCAGGTCGGAGGTCACCTTGGTGCTGGAGCTGAAGATGCCATAGGAGTCGCTGGAGAAGGGGTCCTGGGAGGATGGCTTGGTGGGCTTCAGGTCGTCCGACAGGTAGGAGGCCTCTTGGCTCGACGAGAAGCTCTGATTGGACAGCAGGGAGGTGTACACGTCACCATCATCATTCACTGGCTTCCTAAACAGGCCAGACATGGGGTCATCTACAGAGAGAGAGAGAGAGAGAGAGAGAGAGAGACGAAACTCAGTGAGGTAACGCAGTGTCACAATACAGAATCACACACACAATAGGCTTATCCGCATTTTCTAATTGGATGGTTACGTGAATAAAAGAAAACTGACAAATGACAGCACTGTCTGCGTCACACGGCTAGATCACATCAGCCTGTGCCCGAGCTGTTCAATTAATAACAACGGCCAGCTCAATAAACAAGGCTGTGCTTGAGCCGGTGCTGCTGATAGGGAGAGGGGCTGTGGCAGACGGGGGGTGGGTGCGTGTGTGTGTGTGTGTGGGGGGTGTGTGTGTGTGTATGTGTGGGGCGGCTGTGCAGATCAGTGAGGCAGCAGTAACAGAGGGCACTTGTACCCGGCACTGGACAAAGGGAGATTGTTCAGACCCCAAAAACCACGGTGCCATGGCCAGTCTATTCTAAATCATGCAGGCGATGGGTTGTCTCTAGTCTGCTCAGTAATCACTAGTCATACGTCTCCCCTGACAAGTCACACAAGTGCCATGAAGACGAACACACACACACACACACACACACACACACACACACACACACACACACACACATATATATGACTGTGTGTCTTTGTGGAACAGTTCGGTACATATTGTCTGTTGACAGCGATATCCATGTGGAACAGGTCTTGCAGTAAAGAGATGAATTGAACATCGTCTAACATCCAAGCACGGAGTGGCATCTGTTGTCTTGTTTGCGTGTCGGCTACAGTATGCATGCAAGCTGGCATCTAGCCCATCCAAAAATGAAATATGAAAATAGGATTAGGCTAGGCTATATTTACACAGAGCACTTAGCCTTGATAAAACTGCTCAACAAGGTAGGCAAAAATAAATGTTATTTTAAACTTGGCATGCTAAATAAGTGCTGTATTCAATGCACGAGTGTGTGGGTGTATACACACACGCTCATGCACACACACAACAGGGAACAGCTCATCAAATCACAAGTTGGTTTCAAGTCATGTTTCAAGGCTGAAGACAAGTGCCAAGAAAAAAAAACAGTGAATAATCAGGGTCATACCATTGTAGTTCATATTTGTGTTAGTGGACTTTTTCAACCAATTCTTCCAAATGAAAATAATGGAGTGGCATCACTACTAGGTACAGTCAATACTAGTGCCTGACTGTGTCTGCTAAAGTGAAATATCACTAATGTCTCACTGAATAATTTATTACAGTGCAGCAGAGAAGCATTAAGGAAAATCATAAACATGATCTGCTACACAGGAAGAGAGACACTCGATGGAAATATTATTTTCAAGTCATCGTGTCAGAAGTCAAGGTCAAGTCTATGTCCTTTCTCCCAAGTCATGTCTCAGGTCTTCAAATTTGTCAATTTGATGTCCGACTTGGGTCCAAGTCATGTGACTCCATTGACAAACACACACACATAGACAAAAAAAACAAAAATATATAACAGACACAGACACACACACATCCACGCACACACACACGAATGCACAAACACACACACACACACACACACACACACATGAATGCACAAACACACACACACAAACAAACACAGCTGTAGCCTATACATCACTAGACACCCGATACTAAAATCTGTGTTGTGTTGCGCTGCTTTGCTGTGCACAAGTCGTAGTTTACACCTCCACAAACTGGGCTCCTCCTCCCGCTCTCCAGCCCTGTTCTCCCAGGGCAGCGGTGGAGCTATAAATAGGCTGGGTCCAGCTGCTGGGCCGGGTGAGGGGGAAGATTTAAAATAGCAACCTTAGGGCTAGCCCTGGAGGACGCGGGCTGACTGACAGAGGACCCTACAGGTCAGGACGTCCCGTCCCTCCCTCTCCTTCCTCTGAAAAGTCCCACCACCCTTCCCTTCTGCTCTCCTCCCTGCTGCTGCTCCCTCTCCTCACGCTGTTGCACACAGTCATTAACAATACATCATACCGCAGCACAATGGCATAAATACTACACACCCATGCTGGGACACAGGGGAGGGGAGACATGGCATGGTGGAAAAGCAAAGCAGGCCCAGGCACTCTTGAGCTTCAGTTAACTTTTGTGTTTAATAATAATAATAACTCAAATGTGTGGCAGAGCAGCTTCTGCCTATGTATCCAAGCTGTTTGTAAAGCAGATGGGAGCAGCTGTCCGGCCGATTTGAGTTCAGTGACATGAAGGCCCCCGACATGCTGCTAGAGCCCAGCGAATGTATAATCCTCTTAGGGTACTGCCATCGTATAGGTCCTCTCAGCCATCACCCTGGCAACACCAGCATAATCTAACACTCACTGAATCACTGTACAACTACCTACTGTGCAGATGTGGGAAGCACTCAGAGCCACTACACGCTGTGAAGAGGGGCGATCTCTGGAGCTGTGAATTGCCAGTAGTCCTGTTGATTCCCAGCTGCAGGTAATACGCTCCCTCTCTATATCAACCCGTTCTATAATGTACACTAACTAGCAGTTGCCTGGGGCATCTGCACAAATGAATGGAGGATGGATGCCCGTCGTTAACTGCCATGAGGGCAGCAGCTCGGAGAAGCTACTTAACAAACTTGGCGTGTTGAGATGAGGGCATTTTGAATCTGCTGATGTGGCGTAGCACTGGAAAAACCCCACAAGGCCGAAACAAATGCTTTACTCCATTCAGATGGGATTGGACGTGACAACAGAGGAATTCTCAGCTCACATTGTTGCCACATAACATAATCATGCCACTGAAAGGATGGTGCAGTTAAATAAATAAGTCCTGGTGGATGTGCTGCGAAGGGGCAGTCCCTTTGTTGTTCTCTATGCAGCCGGTGCAGCTCCTAAACTAATGCAGCCTGACAATCTCTGCTACGCCAGGCATGGGCCTCTAATTATCAGGCTAGAGACAAAAACGTGAGCGCAGACGATATCAAAAGAGCTGGAGTGGCAAAAGGAATATATTACAGCTTAATTAAGGGTTTACTGAGTTGCGTGGAGGACTCGATGCACAGCAGGGTTTTCTTCTACAAGACACTTATTGATCTACTGCAGTTTTAATGTTTAGATTTTTTTCTTCTGAATTACAACAGAAAGGGATTTCAAATCCAAGGGGGAGGTGCAAAGAGGAATTTTGCTAAATCTCTCTCCCACACTTCTGTTTAGTCTCAACAACATGCATGTAGGCTTGCTGCTCCATCGGTCCCAGGCAGAGACACAGGAGACGCTGCTGGCTCAGCAGGTCAGAGACCTCTACAACCCTCTCCAACAACAAGCTGTATTGACTTTCAAATGAACCGTATTTGTCAGGCTGTGTTGGCCAGGCCCTACACCGTCATTCCTCCCAGCAGAATTACAGCATGATACTTTACATGTAAACATCTGCCAATCTAATGCGTTGGGTAATGATGTCATTAATCCATACATGACCCTCTCAATTTTGGTGTCACCTTACAGGAGTTCTCTTTCACTCCTTGACCTAGAGAAAGCCAATCCACCAAGATGCTAGCAGGGCTCCTCTTACAAGAATGAACTGTGCCTTTGACTTCAAATAATATAGTGTTCTTTTATTAGCTGTAACAACGCTCTTATTGTTGTGTTATTTCTGTATTGTTGCACTTTTATATTCAATTTGTTGTACATGCAGGTATTTTGAACTTGAACATAAATAAAACATTCAAAAAGTGGAATATATTTTGGGGTGTAGAACTGTTAAGTCCAGCAACACATAAAATAAATACTACAAAACAGCCCTCATAGTCAGTTGGGGCTAGACAAAATGAATATCACAATATATAATGATATCTGCTATTACACAAAATCACATGCTAAATAATCAATAACTGATGTTCATCACATTAAACTGCATGGTAATATAAAGTACGATAAAACTCACATCTCATTTTGTGAGATTTTTTAATTAGTGTTTGCTTTTTATCATTAACTTAGACAATAGAATTGTGTATTGCAAAAACTCAATACCATTTTATCACAATATTATTCTATTGAAAGACAAATTAAAATATTCAATTATTGCCCAGCCCTATATTCAGCACTTAAGTTACTGTCAATGGTCTAACTGAGTCTTAGTGCTCTAGTTTGCTTTGGGTTTGGTTGTTGACGTTCACAAAATATTAATTACACTATCCTAGGCTGCAGTAATACTATATGTGAATATGTGTGATAAGAACTATTCTACTTTAATGTCAGTAAGGAAAAAGAAATGAAGGCCCACATTGAGAGCTGAGGTAAAGCATGAATACCAGGAGAGGTCGATGGGAAAACAGCTACGGGGGGATGGGGGGTGGATATAATTGCTCTGAACTACATTGATCCATGAAACACAATTACTGTAAGAAAACTCAGTGTATTCACCGTCCTTAAAACTCACTGAAGTCCACACAGGACAAATACTGTTGTTCCAGTGGCCTTTGACAAGGAAAAATCAAAGTACAGTCATCTTAAATTATGTAGAATAAAGGCTAATCTGTCCCCATTCAGACCCTGAAGCCGTGGTGCGTACCTGCCTTCCACTATCGATCCTATTTTTCTGGCTTGGATAGAGCTTTATGGACGGATGGACAGGATGTGGGAGGATCCAGACTGAGTGTCTGCAAGCTGTCTGCTTTGGGTTAAAGCTGTCAATTACCTGTGATTTTGGATTGGCATTTCACTTTCATTGTACAGACCCTTGCCCTCAAGAATACAGAGGCAGACAGATAGACACGTGTAAAGTAACCTATACACACACTGGACTGCAATGATTGCAAGAGCCTTTGCTGATAGTAGGTCTAATCAATGAGCACGTTTGTAGGACTCTGCTTGGGGATTACTATATATCCACAACCCAGTGAACTGGACTGAGTTTTGATTGTTTTTTGGGGTGAACAGAGGGAGACTAAAGGACATTCAAAATAATTATGTACGGATATCATGATAGCTGTCATTCTCTGTTGTTGTCTCCTGCAGTGGGGCTTTTTTGGCTCGCTCCCTCCTGCCTTTATCTGTGTCCTTCCCTCAGCATTAGCTAATTGGTCCTGGAGAAGATGAATGAGATTGGAAAGCTGGCAGGTGAGACTCAGGATGAGCAGTGACGTCCAAATCATTCTGTAATGCAGCACTATCAGAGACACTAGCATATACTGTATATAGTTTAAGTCTTACTCAATCATGCTAGGTGCCTGAAAGCCTGATAGCTGATGGAAGTATTTGCAGAGGAAGACAGGTTCGCACACACCGGCTCACACCTGGGAGCGGCCCGGTCCTGCACTGCTGGCCACTGAGCAGCTCCACTGGAGCAACTGAGGGCTAAGTGGAGCTTTGAAGGTATTTGTGAATGTGAAGGGAAAGACAGTTTTTCGTATTCAGTTTCCATGTTGCTTTTGCCCGACAGTCTATGCATTAGAACTGGTGGCCTTCCCGTCACAAGCCGGCTTCTCTAGCCATTAAGCTGCTCCCCTCCTCCTCCCCCATATTATCTTGCATCTTTATCATCGACTCTGAAAAGACGGAGCACTGCTTGCCCCCCTGGGAACAGGAGCAGAGCTCTCACTAGCTGTTGGCTTATGCAGTCCAGCGGAGTCCACTAAGTGCTGTCTGTATCTCTAAGATATGGAAAAGACCCAGCCAGACACTATGCTGTCTCATCCTTGTCTCTGATGATATGCTGTACAGGAGAGAGGCTAAAACCTAATCCACCTATCAGGCACTGGATTGTGGGAGAGCTTGCTGCCCGTGACTGATGTGCTCGACATGTCAAAAGATGGTAGCTATAAATAAAGTGATGCTGTCCTTTAAAATTTTTAAATGTATTATTAGAGGACAATAAGAGGCTTGTTGGAAAAAGAAGGATGTCAAAATGAGGTGTCATTGTTTGTGTGCAAGTGAGGGCGTGTAAATATCTATTTATTTGTTTTCTTCTATGTCTGAGGGCTGGAGGGCCTATTAGACGCACCGTCTGCTATTAACAATATCCTCTGTGGGTTTTTCCCAGCATGCTCAGACCTGGTCATGATGCAGCAATATCCTCCACATCTTTCTTACTCATGCTTCATGAACCTTAGACAGGATGGGAACTGTTGGAGCTAAAAGAGGCTAAGATTCTCTCCTGTGGTAATTCGATACAGCTGAAATCAGCATTATCAGAGGCCTGGGGGCAGATGACTGTTGTGAAGATTTAGGACAGGTATGGATCGATTACCTAAAGAGGCAATTCTAGACATCTTGAAGGGGTACAATTTCCCTGCTCATACTGTTCCCAAGGCCAAACTACTTCTGTAGCCTTAGTGAAATACTCTAAAGCTTCTCAAACCTGGACTATAAGATTGTGTTGACCAGGATATCCAGAGCAAAGCAGAACAGGCAAGATGAGTGAAGTTTTGCAGAGGGGCTTGTCGGGAGCGGAGGTCCTTGACATAGATCAGGGCAGACTAGAGCGTATTTTCCAGAGCCAAACGTCCACTCTGTCCTGCAAGCTATGACGAGATCTGCACTGTGCCGACCAAGACCACAAGTGACAGAGTGCATTACTTCCCTGGTGTGGGCACGGCTCAGCGGGAGCCACGGGAATAGGAGATAACTCCTTTTCTCTTTTAGTGATAAAAAGATAACCTGTGTGTGTGTGTGTGTGTGCACGTGCACAAGTTTGTGCATGTCCGGCACATTACTGTGAAAGTGGAGCGCGTGCTTTGTTGACTCTTTCTAGAATGTGAAGCCAGAGACTGAGTAGCCAATTCATCATTTCACATAATTTCACATACATTTTACAATCATACTGGTTCAACAGGGCAATTTTTATGTTATAGACCAGTTTTGCATAGGCATTTTTTTCATTACTACACTCATATCATTTTTGCTTTGAATTTTACAATGCTCAATTTCATACTACATAACTGAGATTACACTCTGGCTTACTGTTTATGTACCAAAAAGAGACAATTTTTGCTTGTTCTGTATCAGCGGAAGGAGCTAAAGGCCTGAGCAGAAAAGAGAGGAAACTAGGCAGTGGTTTTTTGAAACACCATCTTATGAATATTTCAGTGGACCCGTGAATGAAAGTGCAGGGCTCCAGTTTTGCTCGCCGAGCGAATGGTGAGCCCTGTTTCTTCAGGATTAAAAATAGCAGCATGAGCTGAGCTCTGCTGAGGAGAGTGACGGACTTAGCACTGAAGTATGAATGATGCTCCCACGAAAACACTGCTTCCAGCAGCCAGCAACCACAACAACACCCCTGATCAGCCTTGTCTACAGGAATAGAAGAATCCTGTCATAATCACGCAGACTACTCCAGGTCTAATAAAAGCTTCTGATCAACTCTCTCAAGTTAATTGAGATTGAGTTACACATGGTTAAACTGCTTACTTAATATGAGCCTAAATGTATTTTCTATCCAGTCACTGGTTATGAAAGCTAAACAGCTTCCTGCAACCTATTAAAATAATCTTTTTATCTCCATGCAATATCAAGACTGCAGATTATGCCTTATTTTCCATTTTAACATCTCTATGTGGGAGATGGTACAGTAGTGGGCCATTCAAAGTTCAACAGGCTATTTGGTAATGCATGCTGCATCCCACCCGAGTCCTCCCCACAGGAAACAGGCTCATCCAGTCGAGAAAACAACTGTGCAGACTAATCGGAGGCATAATGGATTCTGTGTGACGTTTCATAACTAACATAGGTTGGAATTGCAACTAAGTCTTCATGGACTAAGTTTCAATGTGTTTTTCCTTTAAGTAGGCTATCACTATTGTGGCAGCGTTGATTTAATTCCCCTAAAACCAAATCAGGGAAGTTATTCACTTGTACCATTTTCTCTGGGGTTTTAAACCCACAACTTTAAACTCAAAAGAAAAACACAGGCTAATATGTAACGCTAACGTTAAATCTGTGACAAATGGCCCCACTTGCTTGTTTCTCACAGTACAGCGCCCGAAATGTGCATGTGGGTTCCTCTTAAAACAGAATGAATCCCAGTGTGCCCAAAACATCGTGAAGTGGCACATCTATTGCGATATAAGTAGTAACTGTTATCAATCGCCCGCTTTACCTGTAGATGCAGTTTCCATAGCAACGGGAGGCCTTTTCCCGTCGTCCTGAAAATGATGAAATTGTTGATCCAGGTCGCCCGCCACCTCGCCGCCTCTCGGCTTCAATTCCTCACGTAGCTCGTCGAACCGGGGCGGTGTGCTCCCAAACAGGCCGTTTCTCTCATAGTCATCCCCGAACCACTTCCCCTCCGAGCCTAGCTCCTCACCGGGCTTAGCAGACATGCTGTTTTGTTGGCGAGAGGATATACTAGGCTTCTGTAACGCGGGCTGTACTGTAAATGAGCGGTGGCACCCTTGCGCTAGGCTGGATAATGGAAACAAATAACGCAACTCCTGACTGCCTTCTCTTGTGTAGATACTCGGCTTGTTGTTTCTAAATGCCACAGATAAGGCGGTCCGGTCGGGGAGCAGAAGAGGAGTGAGGTTGATTGTTTTAGTTCAGTGCTTCAACGCTGACGTCATGGTGTCCGTGTAGCTCATGGTTGGCACTTATTTGGGGCAGAGTCAATTCTGAAAGCCATTTCATCTGCGGCGTGCAAAACAAGCTGAGTATCGGACAGTGACAGTGTCGTACACTGTCATCAAGCGATATGACGCTTTGTGATGTGAAACATGTATTCGCACAAATCAATTAAATTGGAGGCATGGCCCAAGAGTAATAGCACTAATAAACCTCATGCAAATTGCAGGTTTGGTGAATGAGAATGGAAAATGGTGGAAACTGGTATTTTATGTGTAATGTTTGATAATCGAGTGTCTAAAAAAATTAACAATATATTTAAGAAAGGTTTAGTGTTCTTGCGGAGATTTGGCTTGCAGCGTGGCGCCCTCGTGTGGTAGCTCAAAGTATCAGGATTAAAAAGTTTCAACATGGCTCCCTAGCAACCAGACGCTCGTGCCTAGAAACGGACTGATGCCAAACATTGCTGAGCTGATCTGGGACAGACTTCGAGCAGATGTTCGCAGTTGTTATGGCCTCCGTCCTGGAAAAAATAGTTAACTTTGTTTACCATGCAAGGTTGGGTTTAAGATTTCAATTTATTTAAATATTACACAACAACACATGTTAAGTAATTTAGAATAACTAACATAAGCTAACACAGCTATCTGCACAAAGTAGTTAGTGGGTAACAGAACCTTAACAGCTAGCTAAGTTAGCATCATTGTACTCATTAACTCTGTGTTTGCAAACCTAATTTATTAGCTTACAGATAACTTCAACTTTTTTTCGATGTTAGCTTTCCGCAAGCTATAATGTTTTCATGTATGAATTAACATAGGTTAGTAATGTAGGTTTGCTGTCCAAAATATATGAGTTACCTCTAATACAACTGTTTGTTGTTAGCCCTTGGTGTAAAGTTAACGTTACTCACCTCAGTTGCTGTCCATTTCAGGACAGAAAGTTATGATACAGAGTGAAAAGCAAAAGCTCCGTGGTGACGAGGAGGTCGTCAAAGAACTGGTGAGTTTGAAATTCAGACTCATTACTCATGAAGAAGTACAGTATGCTTTGTTAATAGTCAATACTGCGCCATATTGTACGATTGATATGCGATAATATTTGGTTTGTTTAATTTGACTGCAGTGTAAATCTTAAACAATAGCCTCAGAGCAATAAAAAAAAAAACAACTAATCATTAGGTTACTAAACCAAATGAAAGGCCTTCCAGACTAAAGGACTCTTTCAAAGACTATTTCAAGACCGTCATTTGATTAAAAAATATACAAGTGGTTTTTCATTTACAGCCTTGCAATACAGCCTAAATGAAAACACTGACAAGGCATGGCAACATATGTCATACAGTATTATGAGGGCATGTATTAAATATACAGTGTACTATGTCATATTTATTTTCTATACTACATCCACCCCTCTTCTGTGCACAGCTATTCCATTGCAGGTGGTGATTTTTCCTTCCAAAGTATGATTAATTACAAAAAATGTCATCTTGGAACATTATTATTTTCCCCAACAGTGCATGGCCAATGGAGTGTCCTATGAAAAAATAGCACAAGATGGGAGCAGCGTCAGCTCCCTGGAGGTCTTCTTCTCAGGTTATCCCCGCATGGTCGGGCTTTCCTTCTTCCCCAGGCTCTGCCAGCTCACTGTAGTAGGCCAGAACATAAGCCACATTCAAGGCCTTGACTGCTGCCCTCTGCTCCAGGAGCTCTGGCTGGTCGAATGCCAACTGACAGTGAGTTTGCCACGCTGATGATAACTATAATAAGAATAACTGGTTCCATTGATTACAATAATTACCAATTCTTAGATTCATTAGGGTTCATTATAGCTGATTTTGCGATTTCAACTTTGTTTTATTGCACAGGTTCTTAAACCTTTTCAGACCGTAACCACAATTTTGGGTCACAACCCACAGTTTAAGAAAAACTGTATTAGTGAACCCTAGACACATCTAATTTGCTCTGCCTTCTCTATATTGCAGGGAATATCTGGACTACAGAATTGCCTTCAACTACAGAAACTCTACCTATATGATAATCAAATCAGTGAAATAGAGAATTTGGAGTTGATTATCAACCTACAAGTGCTGTGGCTCAACAACAACTGCATAACTCACATAGAGGTTTGGATTCCGAATTGTTTCCCCCTCCCTCAACAACTACAGTTGAAGGGCGAAAAATAACATGTCTATCTATCTATCTATCTATCTATCTAGCTATCTATCTATCTAGCTGTCTGTCTGTCTATCTATCTATCTATCTATCTATCTATCTATCTATCTATCTAGCTATCTATCTATCTAGCTGTCTGTCTGTCTGTCTGTCTATCTATCTATCTATCTAGCTATCTGTATCTATCTATCTATCTATCTATCTCTCTGTCTGTCTGTCTGTCTGTCTATCTGTTTTTATGTTTATCATACTGTACACTAGCCTATGTATTTTATTTTTTAATGTGTGAGATTGATTTTGCTCGCCAAGAACTACTACAGTGTTATTACTGAGTGTGTTTTGTCAAAGTAGCATGCTCCCATTTTTTATCAGATGTCTCGTTTGTGTTTTTTCCTAAAGGGGTTGAATACTCTTCAAAAACTGAAAGAACTAAACCTTGCTGACAACAATATTGAGAAGATTGGTACGTTTAGGAACTGTCTACTTTTTTTCTGCCAAGTTAGATTGTCATTGAGCTGTTCTGAAAAAAAATAATTGAATAATTTGTCAACTCCTTCCAAGGTCATAGCCTTGATCCTAATGTCAACCTTCAAAACCTTAATCTGTCTGGGAACAAGATCAGCTCCTTTAAGGTAAGACAGAAAAAAACGCTTTCCACATTCCTTCTTTAAAAATTGTTCTTGTTTATTATATTAAAAAAAAAAGAGTCTTATTAAAATCCTTGGTCTTAAAAGAGAGTATTCTTGTGAAATGCCAGGGTCTTGACCAGTTCAGATTTTTAATTCATTTCTACAGTACGCTGGGTCCACTGCTCTGTGACAAAGCCTTCACTGAAGTATAAAGCGACATCATTTCTTTTTTTTTTTATTCCAGATTGAGTGATATGCACTCATGATTGCATCTGTTTAAAAAATGAATCACTCTGATCTGTATGGAATCTTAAAAAGACTATGTTGGTGTTTTTGATATGTGGGTTTCATTTACATTTTTTTATGTTTTAGACATATAGCTGACGCTCTTATCCTGAGCAGCTTATAGTGAGTCACTGTCTTGGTCAAGGACACTAGAGGTTTTGTGAGTCTTGCCTTGATGGGAGTTAATACCTCAGATCATATTCATCTTCCTGCAATCCACCTTTTTGTCCCAAAGCCTTTGCTTTAAAGAATCCAATTATAGTCATTCAATGCATTCAGTGCCTAGTATATTGCTACAACTGTGGATTCAAAGATGTGCTGCTTTTAAGTGTTTTTCAATTCGTCAAAATCTCTGCTCTCTCTTTGTCATTATGATGTGACAATTCTTCTTTAGCTGCCGAGTATGGAAAAAAAAGAAGAAAGGAAAAGACAATTTCCAGAAGGAGTGTTTGACTTATTGAGCCATGTAAATGGCATGTGTCCAATTTGTATGCTTCCTTTGCAGTGTGCAATCAACAAGTCTGGGATTGCGGGCAGTTCGTTGAACACAATGCACCAATTTGAGTTTTCTTTTCATCCGTTTTGCCCACAGAAGTTGCCATCGTAAAACTCCCCATCATGCATCTATGCTGCGTCTATTCATCTATCTATCCTACATTTAACTATTAGTAATCCAGCAGTTATTGCAGGATTGATTCGGCATATTGTAACACAAAACTCATGTCTGTCAAGTGGTTGCCAGATCATTCTTCTGCCTTCTGACAGCCTAAGAGAGAAAAAATATTCCAAACAATTTTCTCTTGGAGGCAGTGCAATAAAATTCTGACTTCTATATAGGTTCTTATACAGTCAAACATAAATGTAAAGGCTTGATTCATTCTTGAGGAGCAGTAGTGCTTAGAGATGAAATAACCCCTGCCAACAAACTAGCCTGTCTCCTCTGTGGTTGTTGTAATAGGAGCTGACCCTCCTGGCCCATTTACCCCACCTGAGAGAGCTGGGACTGAAGGACCCCCAGTCAACCCCAAACCCAGTGTGTCTGCTGTGTAACTACGCCACACACGTCCTTTACCACATGCCAGGCCTCCAGCGACTCGATACCTATGACGTCTCAAGCAAGCAAGTGAAGGAAGCAGCTGAGGTATTGAGAAGACCAGTAGGGTCTAGAGTAGAGAATACAGTTCTTCTGGCCCTTAATGTTGACTATTCCGTTCCATCCTATCTATACAGTATGTTTGGTCTGCTAGATTTTTAGCATACTCTGCTTTCCCCTCCCAGTCCACAGTAATGAAGAAAATGATGTACTACAACATGCGTGTCCGCACTGCTCAGAGGAACCTGGCAGAGACCCAGGCCAGTCTGATGGAGCAGAAGAAGACTCTGCTGCAGTTACCTGAGGAGTGCATCAGGACACTCAATTATGCCCTCAAAAATGTATGTACAATCCTGGAAATATGTGCAGATTAGTTATTTAGGTGTCATCTTCAGCTGCAGCGTTGTTTACAGTTGACATACATTTTATTTGTGCCCGCTCCCAGCTGGAGTGTGAGCTCTCAGAGGTGCAGGCCAGTTGCAGGACGTCCGCCCGCACGTGTGAGGATGGAGCGTCCCCGCTGATGAAAGGTTCAGCGGACAGCGGTGACATATCCGCTGACATCAGCCGTGATCCCTCCTTAGAGCACAAAATGCTCAGCAAGATGGAAGCGCTGAGGGAGAGGCTGAGAGTGTGGAGCAGGAGACTGGAGGAGTGAGTTTGTGTATTTGGAGAAGATACAGAGAGAATTTAGCAAGTCTTTTTGGAATTTAATCTCATACCTTTCTGTACACACAAGCTTCTGAGCAGTAAAGCATACTCTATGCTCTCTCTTTCTTCAGGATTGAGGCGTGGTATGAGCAGGAATTGGCCCATGCCACAAACAGGAAGGAGTATATGGTCCACTTTCTGTTAATGGAGCTGGAAACTGTTGGAAATATTCGTTTTGAAGAGGGCTGTTCCACAGACCCCTGGTATTTATTGTGGCATTATTAATTATAACTAAAAACACCATGGAACTTGAGATTAGAGATGTGAAATCAAATGCAGAATTCACTCTATAGTTTTTTTGTTATGTGCCCAACAGGTTTATTCCCTGTTACGACCTCCTGCTGTCCCGTTTCTCTGCCACGGACTACAAGGTTCACGGCATCACTGGCATCAAGATCAATCGTATTATCCGCATCCACAACCGTGCTTTGAGGCTTCGCTTTGAGGACAAACTTCATACCCTGTTAGCCAGTGAAGAGTCTGCTGTGTTTTCACAGTGAGTGAAACTGGACTGTAATAAAAAAAAAAACAGAGTTATTTATCAGTGGGTTAACAGACATTTTAAGCTGTGTATTATCATCGGCACTATAGCAATACGGTTAAATGTTATGTCTTCAGTATGACCAACTGGGAGCATGTTATTACAAGACAAAATGGTACCCAAAATGAAACCTTGTGGTAATAGCTACAAGACATCTGTTTGAATTTAATCTAAACTTTGCCAGCAGGAATTACAAGCGCTGGCTGGAGTACTTGTTCTACGTATCTGACCCTGAAAGAACCAGTGAGAGGAACGAAACCTTGTACGTTCCAGAGGAAGGCTTCAAAACAGCAGAAAAGTATAAGGTACGTATATTACTACAACAGCTCCAAGTTTTTTTTCCCCACAGCGTTTTTATGCTACTGCACTGTGAGCATCATGAGGAAAATTCAGGGCAGTCAGTCACATGTGAGACTCCTCTATACCTGTGAACTTTTACATTTTATTACAATGAACAGCATTTGAGAAAATAATTTTCTACAAATCATGTCTGTTGTTTATTGAGCAGAATCTAATTAATAAAAGAAGGAAGTAAACTCCCTCAAACCTTCCTCTCGTATTCAGAAAGAACTACAGGTCATCGCTGTAGGACTAAACAGAATCTATACTTGATTTTGTTTTCACATGAGCTCCAAATTATGCAGATTTTTACCATGTTGTCTTTGTACCAGGCCTTGGGAAGAGAGAGTGCTGTACCCTTATCCAACAGCCTGAGTGTGACTGAACAGCCCAGGATTGAGTACACATTGCGTCAGGCCAGCCAAGGCAACTCCAAGCAAAGTGCGGACAGAATCCCCTTCAGACACGGTCTGTGAGTTCTGCTCATCGCATCCTTATATTCCTCTCTTGTGACTATTTGTGCTGTGTTCTTTTGTTGAATAACTGAACTGGTATTTATTTTTGCTTGTAGGTCAGATCATTGTTTCCAAAGTGTTTCTGGGCCATAGCCTCCCCGTCCGACAAGGAGAGCCAGTGGACAGCAGCAACTATCCCAAAGCCCAGTCTGTGTATCGCAGTGTGAACACTAAGTGCAGAACTATGACGAGCGAAGGTATATGTCAAAAGATATGAATAGGAACCGTTTTTCACTAAACATTGCACAGTGTCATTGCACTTCTGTGTGTTTTTCATTCAGAGAGACCCAACTCCTCCAAAACACACAGTGGTCCCGAGTGCAGTCCCAGACGGAGACAGTGGTTTGTGTTTGACGATGAGCTGGTCTTGCCTGAGTACATCATTGACTTTGAGTACATCGCCAAGGTAATGAATTCAAAGGTTAAAGTGCTCAAAAATCTTCCTCAATGCTTGCAAATTCTTGTCATATTTTAGCTCAGTTTTTCCCCACACAAATGATCTGTTCAATTTCTTCAGTGACCTTTGTTCTTCATCCTCAGATGCTATTGCTCCACTAAAAACCAGATCCATATCTATCAGTATATAACCTTGGATAAATCAAAGCATATGTTGTCTAAAAAGAGATTGTAGAAGAGCTGAATGTGGAAAATTACTAAGATCCTGGTCCATTACCAACATATGAAGAACTTAGTACTATCCTAATATCAAAAAATTAAAGATGCAAGAGCAAATTATTTCTCTGAGCTAATCTCTACCAATCAGTATAATCCCAGGATCTTGCTTAGTACTACTGATCGCCTTGTTATCCCTGCTTCCCCTGGTGTCTCTCAAATGCTGACTGTGAAAAGTTTTGTAACTTTCTTTTAAGATAAGATTGAGGACATCAGGTCTGGGATTTCCCGCCCCATTTTCTTTACTGATGTATCCTGTCTTCATCTAGATACTCTGAGTCAGTTTAGGTTAATCTCTCTTAAGGAATTTATAGACACTATTTCACTCATGGGACCGCCTTCCAGCCCCTCCTGGACAGCAGCTGTCTGTCCTCTGGCTCTGGTTGTATGTGTCCCTGAATGCTTTAACACTGCTTGTGTTCAGCCTCCCCAGTATTGATCCTTCTGCTATTGCTTCTGCTATTTCGAAATTACCTTTCATCTTTAAAGTAGTGGAAAAGGTTGTATCAAGACACTGCTGGAAGTTTTGGAAAGTAATTTCGTACTTGAAAAACTCAGTCTGGTTTCCGGCAGCAGCACAGCACTGAAACTGCCCTTGTCAAGGTTGTAAATAATATCCTGATATCCTTGTGTTAATGCTGCCTGACTTTAGTGCTGCATTTGATCCTGTAGACCATGCTATTCTCACTGATAGATTGAGGAAGTGCATTTGTATTTCAGGGTCCGCCGTTTTTTTTTTTAATAATCTTTGGCTTTTACTCATTTTTATCATTTTTGCCTTGTCTGTTATTTTACTTATTCAATTTGTTTTAAAAACTATTTATTTTGCTTTATTGCTGTTTTACCTCATTGTTCTTCCTGTTTTATTATCTGTCATTTGTTCAGTCTTTTATTTCTCTTGATTGTGAAGCACTTTGTAACTTTGTTTTAGAAAGTGCTCTATAAATAAAGATTATTATTATTATTATATTATTATTATTATAAACGCCCAAACAATACACATGCTT
Organism: Centroberyx gerrardi; assembly: GCF_048128805.1. Lineage (NCBI taxonomy): Eukaryota > Metazoa > Chordata > Actinopteri > Beryciformes > Berycidae > Centroberyx > Centroberyx gerrardi. Next base: position 14,233,724 of record NC_136013.1, on the reverse strand, counting down.
TTTGGCTTTTCAACAGACAAAAATACTACTTTAAACCTTTTGATATGTGCTGTGTTATTAGGACCAAGGCACAGATGAACCTCCTCCTAATGATATCAGCCTGGACAAGGAGGTCCTCAACATGGAGCCCATGCTGAATCCACGGCCCAAGATGTTGAGCCTGGATGAGAAAACTCTGCTTAATGTGGCCAGAGCCAACGTACTCAGTCAGATCACTGTAAGGATTTGGGCCTTTAAACTGAGAGTCTGATTTTGAAGCTATATCATGCACTCACAATGCATTTAGCACTTCCCTGAGTTATCGCTGATGTGTTGAACCTCCAGGTGCTGAACCTCCATGGCAACAGTCTGAACAAGCTAAAGGAGATTTCCTGCCTGACGGCTCTGCGGCATCTTACCATCAGCTTCAATGAGTTCACACGCCTGGATGACATCTCACACATGGTGAGAGTGAGAGAAGATAATGAAATGACTGTGCTGAAACTACATACTGTGTTTAAAGTCACAAGGGAATGGCATTTCGATGGTGTCTTGCTTCTGTAATGCAACATATTACCGGTTGAAACAAGATGCTGGGATGGGAAAGGAGGGACTGTTCAAGATTAGGCAGTTTGGAGAAACGCAGTGTAACTTGGTGTAACTGGTGAAGCAATCCACTGTGAAAAGTTTTGTGCATAATCCTGAGCTGTCACAAATTCCAGATTTGTCCAAATGAATAAATTACAGTTAGTGGGACGCAAATATGGTGTACTATGTTGTACACTGTACCATGTTGCCACTCTTGTGACTTTGAAAGTTGTGAAGTTGCAGGTTTTATATGATGAGAGTGGCTGAGGGGGATTGTTTAAAAATCTGACAGTATTGTTGTTGTTGTATATGTACTGGTACACAATGAAGTAACCACTAAAAATATGTTTACCAACATTTTTTTTTTCAGTTTTTTGGCATTGTTAAATAGATGTACATTGTTATGTGGAGAATTTCCGAACAAGGGGAAAACGTTTTTTTTTTATTTCACTGTGACATCACTGTTAACATGCATTTCCTGTGTTGTTGAAATTCCAGCCCAACCTCGAGTTTGTGGATGCTAGCTTTAACCACCTAGTGACCCTAGACGGGCTGAGGGGGCTGGGACGGCTGAAACAGCTGGACTTGCGTTGGAACAAGCTGACCAAAGCAAGGGAGGAGACGGCTGTGCTGAGAAAACACACGCCTGCCCTGCTGAAGCTGGACACCCGACACAACCCCTGGCACCGGGTACGTGCTGTGAGCGAAAATGAATCAAATCTATAAATATGATCAGGTTTAGGTTCACAGTATTATCAATGACCTGAAATGAATGACACTGCATAAGACACAGTGGGTTGATACAGTGAAGCTGCTCTTCTTCTTCCAGCCGGAGTCAGTCAGGATGACGATACTGGGCCGTCTCATGACCCTCACACACCTGGATGATGTGCTGGTAGCAGAGGAGGAGGCTGCTGCTGCTGTTCAGATGGCTGCTGGGTCCAAAATTAACCAGGTTAGGAAATACACAGGTCACTTTGCAGCATGTGTGGATGGTTATATCTGTGGACAACAATTGTGAATATGAATTTCAATTAATACGAGCACAAGTATAGAGAAAATATGATATCCCACTTTTTCATATTTCATATTCCTGTAGAATTTCCTGTAGGTGTTGGGGGTAATTTTGGTTTTGTGACCCAGGTTTACTCCTGGTCCCATTTCAGGTTCAGTTCCAGGTGTTCAATTCCAATTGTTATTTTCTTGGGGCGGGCTGAGCAACTAGGCCAAATGATGAATTTCTCTTATATGTGTATTTTTCTAACTGTGGGGAAAATTTTAAGTTGTAAAGGAGACAGCGTATATTTTTGATTGATTAGTAACATGCTCCAGTGAAGGACGCAGTAGGTGACAATCTGGTACGGCTGTAATTCAGTCAGACCTGTTGACACTCTGGTTGCAGGCGTCTCTTCTGGCTCACTCCCGCACCAACAGTGAACGACCCCGCAGCCTCAGCCTGCTTTCAGCAGCCCAGCTCCTGTGTCAACTCAGTCCAGCACCCTGGGGCCTCAACAGAGAGCTGGAACCAGGCTGGACTGCAAAGGTGAGCTTGGTCCACAGCTAACTTTCACTGTACAAGCAATGCGGGCATGTTGGTTTCTCTGTGAAGGAGTGATTACAAAGGTACATCTGCCTACTTATTAAAGATCTAATTTGTAAGTTTTTAGGAAAATGCTACCTCCAGGGGATGACAGGTACATGATACTGATAATATGGCAATTTATGGACTCCACTTTTTCTACAGAATTTATTTTTCAAAACTCTCAAAATTCTCACATTTTGTGTGTCTGTGTGGCTTGCTTAGAATTTCCTTAATTTGAATAAAATGAAAGATTTTATGGATTCGGATCTGTTCCGAGCACTGATGATGAAAATCGGTCATGATGCCAAATTGTGGCTGTAATCAGCATAAAAGTCATGTCCACAGTAAATTTTCCATTGTTCATAAGTGTTTTCAGTGACTATAATTTGGAGTCGACAAGTGTTGATTGGAGAGTTTGTCCACTCATAGAAGTTGATATGGCTCTGGGGTGGGTGTTCAAAACGATCAAGTGTTAAATTAACTCTGATGAAACTGATGGGTGTGGACTTATATTACAATAACACTGGCATAGTGTTGATTTTTAACAATGACAATTTTGCTGTGTACCTGCAACATGATTTGTTGACTGGTTAAAACACTTTTTCCCCTAAGAAAAAAAACCTTCTGTAAAGCCCCCTGTAATTTGGATATTGTCAATGCTGCGATTTCATTATTTTTACAGAAACAACTTAGCTGTGTGACTGTGATTAGCTGTGCACCTCTGGGAGAGATTTACTAGCACAAAGCAGCCGTTTGATGTCCGGCTGAGACACCAGCAAGGTTCACCAGCAGCTGCTTTTGGAAGTAAACTATATAAACTATAGCAAGACAAAGCAGCCTTCTATGATTACAGGCTTTCCACAGTGGTGCTTCATTTATTTAGCCCTGTTGAATTATCATTTTAGAGATACTTCAATGCATAAAATCTTACAAACTGCGTCTTTAATATTGTATACATTTTGAATTCAGTTGCGACCTCTGACTTTGGAGCAGATCACAGCCCTGAACCTGGACAGCCAGAGGATTTCCAAGCTGACCAACCTGGACAAGCTGGTCAACCTGCGCTGGGCCTCCTTCAATGACAATGACATCTCTAAAGTGGAGGGACTTGACAACTGCCTGCACCTGGAGGAGCTTTCCCTCAACAACAACTGCATCAGCACACTGGACGGTCAGTCACACTCTCAATTTGAGCATGAAAGTGGAGACATTACAGAACGACATTACAGAGAGAAAGGGCAACAATTCAACACCGATGTTATTCAGAACCCTGTTGGTTGACAGTAGAATCACCTGTAAAATAGATAGATAGTGATTTTTTCTCTCTGTGTTTCCCATAGGACTGTCAAAACTGCATTGTCTGAACAGGCTGAGGGTGAATGGGAACCAGCTGTCCTGTCTGGATGCCTCCGTCCTGGACCAGCTGCCCAACCTGCACTTTCTGTCAGTGGAGAACAACTATATCAGATCCATGCATGGGATCCAGAGGGCTCGCTCCCTCCTTGAGCTCTACATCGGCGGCAACCACATTTCTACCACACGAGACATCTACTATCTGAAGGTGAGCATCTGATGAAAAAAAAAAAAAAAAAGCACACATTCTGACCTTGAAGATAAAAGAGGACCGTAGGTTTTTCAATTTACTTGCTTTTTTTATAGTATTGTCTGAGAAGATATACCTTTCCTTTTCTACAGGGACTGACAAACCTCATCATTCTGGATCTTTATGGGAATCCTTTAGTGGAGAAACTGGAAAACTATCGGATATACGTGGTGTTCCAACTGCCCTCCCTAAAAGCACTGGATGGGATTGCGGTGGTATGCGTCAATAACCACAACCAATCTAACTGATCAAATGTTGTAGTGGTGGTAATATAATGAGTCTTTATCCCACAGTTAATGTTGAAAGACCTGGTTGTTTTCTGTAGGAAGTGACTGAGTGTGAGAATGCAAAGGATGTGTTTGGGGGACGACTCACCCCTGACATGGTGGCAGAGAAGCTGGGCCATTCAAACTACTCGGACATTACCAACCTCACCCTGCAGTCCTGCTCTATTAGGTAATGACCTGGCTCAGTAGACATCTAAACATGACACACAGGCAAGAGCGGAAATGAACGTGATTGTAATTTTTCATTATGCTGAAAAGTATCTACTAATAACAGTGAGCTACGGGTGCCTCACTCAAATTGAGAGACAAGGCTAGTAAAACAGAGCGGTTTCCTCTTCCACAGGATGGTGGACCTGGCTCCAGCAGACCTGTTCCACAACCTGCGCAGCGTCAACTTTGAGCACAACAATCTCACCTCCTTCTCGGGCCTCATCTACCTGCCCAACATCAAGGTAATTAGACTAAATGTCACAACTCAGCAGGCTGGCTTGAAATGAGGGATTGGGCCTTGGACAAATAAATTATTTCCATTCTCTTCCTTGCAGGCTCTGTGTCTGAATCATAACCACATCGAGTCCATCCTGCCCAGGCAGAAAGCCCAGGCCCACCTGACTAACAGACAGATACTTTACCACAAAGTCAACTCCAGTGGCTATGGCCAGCAGAGCTCATCCAAAGGCAACAGGTACAGACACAGTTCTCACTCGGATGTGACAAAGAGGCTTTCCAGAAAAAACTGAGACCTGCCAGTTTATTTCTACGTTTCACATTGTTGCAGCTGAGTGTGGAGTATGGACTTTGAATTGAATTTGCAGACTGCAACCATTAGGGGGCAGCACTGACCAGCACATATTTTACTTGCTGGAGTGCTGGAGGGCGCGAGGTCAGTTTCATAGCAGCAGCAGCAGTACTATTTTCCATTTCTCTTCACAAAATAGAAAATTTCAATGGAGGCAATATTCCAAATTTCTGAAGAATTTATCCCTAAAATAAATTGAAGATTGAAATTTTCTGTATTTTTGGTGTATATTGTAAAAATTTATTTTACAATTGCATTTTCCTATTGTAGAAAGCAATAGATAAAGTGGATGTCATAAGCATTGCACCGACTGCCAAGCTTTTGTTTGCCCTGACTGTGATTGCCTTGAGTTGGTCTGCACCTGTGAGGCCCGACCAGTTAAATGAGGCAGCGGGGGGAGAAAGAGCTGCTCGTTTAACCACAGAGGCAGCAAACCGTCAGAGCTCCCATTCTGTGACTGTGTTTAAGGGAAGCTGGAACCACGGACAGCCTGGAGCCACTGATGGGCAGCCTGGAGGTGCTGCATTTGAGTCACAATGGCATCTCCAATATGGCCAATCTGCAGCTCAGCAGGCTCACCAATCTTAAAGCACTCTTCCTTCAAGGTACGTGCGGGCGATGTACCACCCCTCCCTTACAAAGCCTGTGAAAAGCGCCGTGTATAGAGCCTGTGAAAAGGCAAGCACAGAGAGCAAAGTCTCCCTCAGACCTTAGGCCAGGTGGGAGATGAGGCTTGAAGAAAAGAAAGACCGACTTTCTTTTCAACTGCGTTTGATGGCTTTTGATTGTGTTTTGCTTTATCGGGGTGATTTGTCCCACAAAGCTGACCTTACTTGTCTGGTCTTGCTTTTTGCTTAGAAACCTTTCAAATATGTCTCATCATTTTGGTGCTCTTTACACAAGGAGTAAATAACACATATTTTTATATTACCTTAAAATGCTGACATTTTCACACTGTTTGGGGAATGTCATTTTACTTTTCCATTTCTTTTTTAGAAAAAAATAGACTCCAGATATTTAGTTCACATTATTCCACCTCAATCTGGCACTTTCTTATTTTTTGAGATTTGCCCTTTCTTCAGGTAATGAGATCAGCCAGGTGGAGGGCTTGGAGGGCCTTTACCGGCTCAGAGAGCTGGTGCTAGACAGGAACCGGATCAAGGTCCTGACGGAGAACTCCTTTATAGCCCAGAATGTCCTGCTAGAGCTGCACCTAGCGGAGAACCGCATCCGGGAGCTCAACCATCTGGAGCCCCTGACTGAGCTCCGCAAGCTGTTCCTCAGCATGAACAAGCTACAGGTACTCCAGCCTGGATCTGTGCCTGTGTATTGAGGTTTTCATTAATGAGAGGAATTCACTTACACCATGCTGATTTCCTGAGGAGACTACCAAGGTCACAGTTGGCTTTTGTATAGCTTTTGATTTACCGCTGACTTTTTACTGTTTGATTCATATGCAAAATGTGTCGGATGTTTGAGAATGTATTTTATTCAACCTACAGCGGTATTACTTTCCTCTGCGTTTGCAAACTAAGACATGAAACATAGTAATCATGAGTCGTTACCACCCCACTGTGGCATGCATGGGGTAGTATTAAGGAGAATCAACTTTGATTGAAGGTCAGGGCTTTATGTGTGAAGAGAGAGGGGAACAATCAAGGCAACGTGTAATCAGCTTCTCAGTCTACATCTCCTTCTCACCCCGGGCGAGTGATTTGCACTTTTGTTTCCAGTAGCTTCTTTCTTAATGTTTTCATGCATTCAATTAAGGCATAACATACAGCAATCATCCCCAACACACCAGTCGTCGCAGTGAGGGGCTTCTTTGAATCACGGCCAAGTCCAGTCATAAACCTGGGGATGAGAGAGACACCCTCATGTCCCTTCGCGTGCCCAAACTCTCTCATGAGATTAACGAGAGCTCACACGTGTAATCTCCCCCATCAGCTGCTTCTATCCTCACTACACCAAAATTATGGAAAGGTTCAGCCTTAATGCATATGTCTCCGTGATCAACACACAGCAGTTCACCACCAGTGGGAGAGAAAAGTTGTTTTTTTTTAAAAAAAGGGTAGGCAGGGAATGAAAAAGAACTGGGGCACTATTATTTAATCTCTGTTCCTCTACTTTCCGTAGGACATTGCAGAGCTTGAGAAACTAGAAGTGCTTCCCTCACTGACTGAACTATCTGTTGTTGGCAATCCTGTGAGTATTACCAATGTTTGTTTACCTCAAAGTACACAATGAGGCCTTGTGAACTGATATAGATTATTTTCCATGACTACCTGTAGGTACTCTTAGGTAGCTAATGAAACCGTGGGTATTTTCCATGAATATGTCACATGGTGGCTCCTTTTGTAAAGATTTTGCTATTATGAGCTCTGTTCATTGAATTGACTCCACTAGCTGTTGGTGGAAGTCACAGGGTTCTTTGAATTCTTTTCACTAAAGCATGCTAACAGGCTCACTTTCTCACTTACACAAACCAAAACACTAACCCAGTGCAACTCTGTGGTTCTAAATTAAGCGATTACATGATGGGCCGTCTGCTGTGCCTCAAACTGGCCGGCATCAGAGACAAATCCGTTGACCAAATGGCAGGGCACGATTGGCCCGGGTACAGCACCCATCTGGAGCTCATGGATCAGGCCTGTTCAGAGCCCGCAGCCCAGGGCCTCCCTGTCATCCGTGGGGCCATGCTCAGCTGTGGTAGCCTGTTTACCCGACAGCGCCCATCCCCCTTCTCTTCCCATAGGGGGCTTAATCCTGCCAGGGGGTAGAAGCCAACAGCCACCCTCGAGACAATACCTCCTGCTGTCGACCGCATGAGATCACTGCTGCACCCGTGTTCCCTAGCCAAATTCTGTCTCCTCCTCTCAGCTGCACATCCATTGGCACGCACTCCTCGCTCGATCACAGCAGTGTCCTGCAGGAACACGCAGTTCTGTGACTGGACAGGCTGGGTTTGCACCCCGGCCAGAGGGTGCCCTCAGCTGGGCAGGGAGAAGGGAACGGCCAGGGAGCTATCTGCAGCTATCAGCTGGGTCACCGGAATAGCTGTTGGGAACATGGTCTCCGGGGGTTGGGGGCCTCAGGGAGGTGCATGGGACCCACATAGCATCACACTCACACCAGATGTCTCAGGACGGACTTCATTCAGGCTCCGTACACGCTTTCGCTTGATGATAGTTGGGGTCAGTGTAAGTTATTTCCAGGTTGTTTCATTGGACAGGTGTTTGTTTTTTTCTCCCAGGTGGCCCGGCGTTCCCTCCACAGGCCAACAGTAGTGCTACGTCTCTCCAGGTTGCAGGTGCTGGATGGAGTGATGGTCACCCTGGAGGAGAGGACGAGGGCTGAACTCCTCTGTACAGAGGCACCAGTGAGAACTTACACATGCATGCACACACACTCAGAAACACACTCAGAAACATATACACACATACATACATATCAAAAATGTATGTTTTTATCCTCAGCCATATTGGAGAAAGTCATTCATGCTTTTATATCATCTCGTTTAGACTCCCTTTACACCTGCTTCAGTCAAAAGTCGATCTCTCATCTTCAGTTTGTATAGAACGTGAGCAACTACGATTTTAACTGCTGCTAAACGAAGAGACCATATCGATACCAATTCTACCATATTTACACTGGTTGCAGTCGGAGCTAGAATTGATTTTAAGATCTTGTTTTACAGCTCAGCAAGATCTGGCCCCTAGTTAGATTACAGACTTCTCAACCCCCGATGAACCAGAGTGCAGCCTGAGATCCTCTGGCAAGGCTGATGGTTCCTCGGTCTGCACTCAAGACCAAAGCTGACAGGGCGTTCGCCATCAGGGCAACTAGATTGTAAAACGACCTGCCTGAGGAACTCAGGCTTGCTACAGCCATAGCATCTTTTAAAACTATGCTTAAGACTCATTTTTATAGACTGGCTTTTATGTGATGATTTATATTGATTTGTTTTTTATTCTTTTTATTCATTTTTATCTTCTTTATTTCAGAGGTACTCTCTGTGTCTGTAATAATAATAATAATAATAATAGTAATAATTAGCTCCTCGATACTGGAAATACATTCATTAATGTAAACTTCATTTATGTACCAGATTTCACATACAGTTTCAGGAAAAACTAACTGCATTTAAAACCCTAACCTAAGAAAGAAAAAGAAAACATGGAAAATAGAAAAACAGTGAAAGCAGCAAACCCTTTATTTATTACATTTTACTACATTATGATATAATGCTAAGGAAAAAATAGATGTGCATTGACAGATTAAAAATACATGCAATATAGAACAGAGAGAGTTATGATACTGTATCATGTATTGTGTCGTGAGTTGTTACAGAAGTACTAGAGTCCTGCAGCGTTCTACAACAGTTTGCAAGAAAGGAAGCTCTTATCTCTATACTCTTATGTGACTGACCTAAAAATCAACAAAGGCCTTGTTTATGTAAAAGCCCATAATGGGCCTTGTGAAATGCAATCCAACTGGAAATCACACAGTGGACAGAGAGACAACATCCAAAGAGCAGCCACCAAAAAAGGAAAAAAAAAAATAAAAAAACATGGATCAAACTCTTTCAGTCAGTCTGACTGATTTGATGTCCACGTAACGAGAGAGCAGGGCAGTAATGCTCCTCCAGCTCTGAATTAAAAGCAGCCTAAGCCTGCTGGCTTCATCCTGCTGATTAGATGAAATGTGCCCGGCCGATAATGCACCAGTGGATTTACCCCCTATTAGCCAGGTCAACACGACCCCCTCTGCTTGTTAATAGTAGATGTGGGAACGACAGAGCAGAGATCCTGGGCTTTCTCATTAAAAACATAAACACACAACCTCCCCCACTGACCCCCATATCCCTGTCAGTTCAGCCATATGCCTAGGCCTGCTTCTGTTTTTTTGTTTTAATTTGAACAGTGTTATTGATGAGTAGTCATTACCATTCCCCTGTAAGATGCTTATATATCTGGAACAACAGCAATTTAATCATCCATACTCTTTCCCCGAGTGTGGGTGCAGTGGACACACAGTGATGACAATGGGAGCCATAGGAGGCAGGAGACATAGAAACCGTTACAGGGCAAGGATACACATATCAGTAGGCCAAAGACCTCGAGTGAGCAAGAGATGATTCTATCACATTATCTGAATATCTGCTCATCCTCTCCAGCTCGTTCCTGTCCTGCAGTATTAACTCTGCCTCCCTTCCCCTCCTTATGTGATATCTCTCACATAGCCATACTCCCAGTGCCCCGGGGCTTCTGTGCCTGCCATGGATTTAAGCCTACCTGGACTGCTACCCCTCATGTCTCGTAACACCCCTCTAAGAGGAATGGGTCTGAGTGGAGGACTGCAGAACTTCTTGATGCACGACATCCTGCCGTGTAACGCAGACGAGGCCCAACCTCATGACACATCCAAGTGTGAGTGTGACACTTCTACTTCCACAGCTCATGATGAGTTTCTTGATATATGATTGGGCATAACACCAAGCTGTAGAGAAGCACTGTATAGCCTATTTTGAAATGGGGAGAGGAAAGCTGACTTTTCAGTATTATGATATACCAGAAAACTGTCCAGAGAGTGCATGAGGTCAGTCTCTGCATGGGATTATTTAAGTTCTGTGATCCCTCCACTCAACATTTGACACTCTTATCCTGGTCCAGGCACTCTAATCCACACCACTGTGTTGATTCCCAATCTCAGACAAGAAGCACAAACACGGTAGCGCCGCCCGCAGTAGCCAAGCAGAGATCACCTTCAGGCACATGAGAAGAACAGGGAGCAGCCTGCCAACCACAGGTCTCCTCGCTGATGGAAACAGAGTCATCATCACTTACCCCAATCAGGAGCAAGACAGCAGGTCGGTAAAGCTCAAGAGATTTGGGTTTCTGTGATTACGTTTCTTTAAAATATTAGAGATCTGTGCAAAAGAAGATACAATACACTGTTTCCTCACACATGTTGTTCTATTGCAGATTCCCGAATGGTGCTGCTCCTAAACCCCCGCCCATGTAGCGGCCCTGGGAGGAAAGCCTTGGTACCAAGAAGTGGAGCACACTGATGCTCGTTGTTAATACAAACCAAAGGCGAACACATGTGCAATAGCCATGACTGTAGCTATCTAACTGCCTTACATTTTATTTTATCATAGAGTTTTTTTATGTACCGCCACCATGGTACATGTGGTGGTGCCTGTGTCTCTCAGTGTGTAGACACATTCTTGTGAACACCATAACTCAAGAATAATACATGATAGAAACGTCATGCTTCAACCACAGATTCCCCCTACAGAGTAGATGATCTGATTAGATTTTGTGCCTCGCTGCTTACATTTGCATATTAATGAGGAAAAATGGCGAGACATTAGGCAGCTCAAGTGCCTCTTGTTTTCTGACTTGAAGACAGAAGACTTGCTGTGGACTTTTTAAAAAATGTCTCAATGTACATGTTAATGAGTCATACATTGCTGCTTTGCTGAATTCTGGTTAAAACTGCTTTGGGACTAAAGAAAATCAGGCTACTTGAGGGGGCCATGCAGTACATCCCTTGTAAATGCGTGTATAATGACTGTGACTGCCATTTTCTATCCACATATGTGGATCACTAACCATGGTAATCTGAGGATGAGAGGTTTTGGTGTCATTTCCACTGCTATCGCATCCTTGCCCCTAAACAAGTGAAAAAAAAAAACACCCACAGATGCAAGGGCGTGTGAGGCTGGCATGCTGCGTCCATCGGGTCAAATGGATCCCCAACAAGTGGATAATCCAGCTTTAGCACACCTCTCTGTGGACAATAATCTGCAGTCACTCAGATAAAAATGTAATCTTGAATGAGGTCCAAATGGATTGCAGAGATTGTCAGTTTCATCATGTTAGCCTCTTTTCAAAAAGCCCACCACGATTTCCCCACTAATAGGCAAATCGCATGTGTAGTAACTGGAAATGAACCAGTCACCTACTCCTCTTGACTGTTTGGATGACGTTAGTTCTGCAGAATATGACATTATAATCCCCCTCTCTTCCTGTCAGTCTAACCTTGTAGTCATGTGGTTAACACAAACACCAGTCCGAGCCATACTGCGAGCCAAACTGCCTTAGCCTTTAATGTGAAAGAAATGGCCTACATTAGGGGATCTGAAACCTTTTCATCCCAGGACCTTCAAATTGATATTCAATAGGCTAGAGACCTCCATCTGAAAAGATTCTGACAATGAGACACCCATACCCATCCATCACCCTACAGGTGGGAATATTATTGTGGGGAGAGAGAAATATATAATGGAAATAGCCATTCTCATGCATTCTCACACTGTGCAGACTGCTGCTATCTGTCTGAATAAGTTTAAATATTTTTCATTTTGCTGAGGAACTTGGACTTTCTCATACTCCTAAAAAGACAGAACATGTAATTGGCTTGGGGGAAATATACCCTTTGTGCTAACTATAAGATAAAATAGTAGCAAATGCGAATTGTTCAGCATTTCACTCACAACACCTCCAGAAACCACGTTGAGAATCACTGCTTTACATGACACAGTAATAAACCTGGAAGCAGAGGCACGCTTTTCTTTTTTATCCCTTCCACCAACTTCAACTTCTGATTTTGTGCATCGGCGGTGTCAGTCTGAGGTGTCCCACTAGGTGTCCTTAGTGCTCCATTAGCGCTTCCTTTTATGACACAACTAATCAGCCCTCAATGAATTTACCTCTTGTTTTTGAGGTAGTAATGTATCAGCTGAAGCTCAGGTTCAGGGTTATGCTCCGGGTTGTGTTTCTCAGCTAGTGTCGTCTCTGCTGAACATGTGGAGCGACAGCCAGTTCTAGGCAGCAACAGTGAAAGGCTCTCCCCTAACGAGCTCCTCTAATGCATGTACTTAACTTCACTCAATTTGTGTTAATTCCCAGCATTAAGCGGGGCTAATGACTGTGCAAGTGAGTGCGCTGTCATTACCTTGCTCTGCCTGACATAAAATGGCAGCTGATGGGCTCACGCTGAAAAAAAAAAACCTCTCTAATGCACAGATTTGGGGGCTCAATGAGAGTGCTGTAATGCATTAGGTATTACAAAGGATAATTACACATTTTATATTTGTGTACAGTATGTCCAGTATGGATATGTGATAAATGTAACTGTTTTCATGGAATTATATTTATGCGTGTATAGTGGGATTGTAGTGAGAATACTACCTCATACAGTATGTTTCTCCCTGCATATCTGTCAGTATTTTTAACATTAAAATGACATTAGCATAAAGATTGTGAATAATTCATTAGTCTTGAGTGAACCCAGATGCACTGGGCTGCCATCTCTCTCTCTTTCTCTCTCTCTCTCTCTCTCCCCCTCCCCTCTCTCTCCCCCATGTGAGTAGACCACATGGTTCATAGCTGGTTTAATGGGATGGAATGTGACAGGTTATGTTTTCATCTGCCTGATATGGAGCCTAGCCTGGGAGGGAGGGAGGGAGGGAGAGAGAGAGAGAGAGAGAGAGGGAGAGAGAGAGGTTGAGTTAGTCTCTACAATTCTAGTCTGGATTCATAATTAGACATGTTTGCGCTTGTTGTGAATCAGTTAGAGATGATGCTCTTTCCCCCAACCCTACTGTACACGCGCACACACACACACACACACACACACACACACACACACACACACACAAAAACACATGCTCTGTATGGGGCCATTACTGCTGGTCCACTGACTCCCTACATTCTGCTGTGTCTGTGCATTCAGAGCGCCATTAGTCCAAGACTCTGTGAATAATTGCTGAATGGACCATGTTTTCACTGCTATCTACTCAGGTTCCAGTGTTGGGGGTTGAGGTTGTGGGTGAAGTGAGAGGCATGAGGACGTTGATTGATGTTTGAGGCCAGTCACAAAGATAATACAGTGTCTTGTGCATTATTATCCAGGCATTATGTATGAGTAATATATGAACAACAATACACCACACATGCAGTACACATTTAGCGGCTTGCATTAACTTTAAGAAGGGCTTCAGGAGAGGTTGCAATTACATCAACATCAATCACTTGGCTTAGAATTGCTAGTGTGAACATGAAATGGTCTTTTGGGCGCTGATGGCGACCGAATGCGGGTCATCATCAAAATGCGAATGATTTTGTTTTCAGAAGGTGCATATTATGTCCCAAGTTTATTTTTCAGCCCCACAAATAAATTCTCCATTCAAAAACAATCTTGCCATATTGCCTCTCTAAAAATCTGTCATTGAGTTATCCTTGTCGCTTGTCATTTTCCTGTAATTTGTTTCCTGTCAGGCTCCCTGGAATAAAATAGAGGAAAAGAAAGAGAGAGAGGGGAAAATACAGATAAAAGATTGGAGTGACAGTGATAATTAGAATGAGCAGGAAAATGCTTTTATTTTGTGTAGACATTCTGCTGAGAGCAGAACGAGCTACGCCTTGTACAAACATTAAATCTTAACCGCTATTCATTTCTGGACTTGTGTGTGATTATCACATTATTGGACTTGTGTGTTATTTATCACATTATTGCAATCACACAAAACCTGTTGCTCGGATGAAATTGCAGAAACACGATAACACAATAACAAAGCAATAGACAAATAAGCCGTTCTCTGGTTGTGGATCAGAAATCAATTTTCAGAGTATCCTGTAATGGTCTGCCATTTGTGGATAGGCCAATATGGTGTGTAGGCCTTTTCACTCCACAGTATTTGCATTTGTGTTTCTCCTTTAACAACCCTTAAGTCTTAATTCAAGTGGATGTTCTTCACCAGCCAGTCCTAACACAATTGGAGCAACGATACACACGAGTGGTGCTATGGGAGGATTACAGGGTGTAGTGTACGTTGTCGTGACTGATGAGCTTTTTTGTTATTGTTGTTTATCTTGTCCTACACACAGCAGAAATTGCTTTTTTCAAGATGACAAGGGAGCATAACCTCCTGTCCACCCTTATCCCCTCAGCCCCAGCCAAGAATAACAACAACAACAATTCTAATCTCCTTTGCTCCAGATTATTGTCTTTCTTTGTGTTGATATTGTGGCCTTTTTACTTGATCACTTTATGATCCTCCTCTTTGCCCTCCTCCTTTCTGTCACTCAAAGTAAATCAACATTTGGGAGAGGCAGAGACACTTAACGACAATCACTTTCATTATATTGAAATAATAAAATACTCTTAGGATTTGCTCTTTTGTATTAAAAAGATGATAACAAGGATTTAGAATGTAATATTAATATTACTAATCCTATGTCGGTTTTTGGGGTAGCCTAAGCGCTTAAGCTTCAGGATTTAAAGATACTGGCAAGTGCCAAGGTGAAAAATTACTTAGGATAAGGAGCATAAACAGTCGCATGGGGTGTGTCATTTGATGTAATTATAATTGCAAAGAGGGATGTTCTTTTCATTGTTCAGTAGAAAGAAAGCTGTAGTGGTAAAACCCTTTGTTGTCTGTGGGAGGACAGAAAAAAGTATTAATCTTGTCTATTTTTCTCAACTCTTCATTACAATAGCTTCTAATGGAGCTATACTGTACATGTGAATGTAATTTGCACTTTCACTTCTGAGATTAACAGTAAGATATGTCTTCTTGGGCTGACATGACAGCATTACCTTCTCATATCTTATCATATTGACAGCCTTATTTTAATTCTGAATTATGTAAGGTGACCTCCACTTATCTATGAATTTTTGATTTACTCAAATATTGATAAAAGAAATCTCAACCCCTAGATATTATTTTCCATTTTGATTGCCTATATTAAGTGTTTTTATGGTTCAGAACCCAAAATGGGTTCCTACATCACAACAGCAACAAAATGTTTTATTGTTCTTCTGGACAACTGCTTAAATCCCTCATTTGTAATCTTTTAAGAGTTTTTGGCTTACTGTAGTGTATCCTATATTTTGTGTACAACAGCTACTCGTTTGGCGCTCCTTGTGCGTTTGTAACGCATCAGTGTTTTACTGTAAATATTTTCAATTAAATGTCACGCTTGCAACCAAACAAACACCCTTGGATCCCACTCGTGTGTAGTTTTTCTCCTGTTATAGCTGAGTGTGTGTGTGTGTGTGTGTGTGTGTGTGTGAGTGAGTGAGTGATGTCAAGGGGCGGCGATGGAGATTGTAGGAGGCGGGGTTTACAAGTTTAGGGCCAATCAAAGATTCGCTCTCCCGCAGCCTGGAGTCCCATTGGTTACAATGTCTCTGTGTATCATCCTGTTGTTGCTTGGCTTGCTAGCTGTTAGCTAGCGGCTAATGTTAACGCTAGCGGTTTCGCCTGTTTCTCATAATACTGCTCATACCGTCAAACATATAACAAGGCATCTTTTCCAAATGACAGTTCTACTGTTAAAGGTAAGTCCGTTCCTCCCAAACGGCATTGCAGCTAGCCAGTTGTTATTATTTACCTGCTAGCAGTAGCAAGCTAACGGATAACCCAGCTGACAACACTTGCTGGCTTAGCTAGATAGCTAAGGTAACGTTAAGGGTAAACATAAAGGGACAAAGAAGAGTCACAGAGAGATACAGAAATGCAATTTACTAGTTATTGGTTTGGTTATATTAGGTCTGATTCAAAATGCTGGGCTACTAGCTAGCTCAGGTTAGTCCACATTAGCTGTCTAACTACTACTCAGTAAGCTATGATGGCTTGTGTGTTGTGTTTTCATGGCAACTTTATAGCTGTTGCTCCTGTCTTGTATCTTAGCAATGCCACTGTACCAAAACATGGCTCATACTGTGCTATAACTTATGGTATAACACTAATGATAGATCAGTAATAGATAGCCCTTATATTATTAAGTAATGGTTTGTAACCCAGACCTATAACATTACACATAGTAACGTTAGATTCAACAGATCAGGTCGTAACAGCCACTGTGTATTTAGTATTAAGTATGCCTCAGATGTAGACCTAACTAAAGATGGTGATTCATTACAGACCGCTTGATTGTGTCCAGGACGATGAATGGAAACCCTCCCTCAGCTGTGTGGAGATGACCTGCCACCCCTTAGGGAATGGTCAGGATGGGGCCAGACGTGCCCCTTCTCAATGAGTACAAGCAGGAGTTCTTCTGGAAGCGCTTCCCCCAGACCGTGTTGGGGGGTCCACGCTTCAAGTTGGGCTACTGTGCCCCGCCTTATGTCTACGTCAACCAGGCAGTCTTGTTCCTGACACCATGGCTGTTTGGGGGCATCGGTACCCTGCTGTGCCAGCTGCAGCTGCTGCAGGAGCTCCACGCCGCAGTGCTCTCTGGTATGCTCATGTTCGGGGCTGCAGCGGGTGTCCAGGCCCTGGCGCTGTACGCTGCCCGGAGGAGTGGCACCGTGGAGAGGCTGGGGGCGCCCAACATCCTGGCTGATGAGGAGGAAGTGGAGTTCACCCACTGTGTCAGCCCAGAGACTGTAAGGTTCATTGCCCCCGGGAAGAGGTTTGGGCTGAATGTGGTGCTGCATACAGTACTGGCTGGGGTTCTCTGTGGCTTTGGGACGTGGTACGTGTTACTTGGCAAACTGACCGCTCTCTACGGCAGCATTGGCGTATCCCTGGTTGTCTTTGTGCTGAGTTGGGTGACGCTGTGTATAGCAGAGTATTCCCTCATTGTAAACACAGCCACGGAGACGGCCACTTTCCAGGCACAGGACACGTATGAGATCACCCCTCTCACCCGGCCCCTCTACATTTTCACTTTCATCGCTGTGGACTTAGCTGATAGGTGAGCAACAGCAATGTGGTTGTCTAATTAACTGGTAAATCCTCTTATAGCATGCTACTGTATTTTACAATCTAAAATCATGTCATGGATGGTAGCATAGCATCAATGTTGCTGTAATTCTGTCAACTTGTTGGTGTCATTCAGGTTCACAGGCCCTGTCCCTGAGCTCCAGCTGGCCAGTCAGGTTCTCCATGTGCTGTTCCTCTTCCTACCTCTGCTGTGGGCGCTTGGTATGCTGTCTCCCCTTGACGCCCTGCTCCTCTGGGGCATGGAGCAGGCTCTCGTGTTTGGTTTGGGAGGCTCACCCATGTCCAGCAACTTCAGGTAGTTATTTGGTCACATCTCCCGATTCAATGAGTTATCAGTGTAAACTGTAGTAGAGTTTTTTGTTTGTCAATATATATGTAATGAAAGCTTAATAAAAGTAGGCTATGCATATTGCTGTTGGAGGACTACTGTATCATCAACACTGTTGGATAGTAACAAACACATTAATATACTGGAGCAACGAGCCTCAAGCATGACTCCTTCAAACAGATTTGATCTTAAATCCCTTATTAAAAAAGTTTTCACAAATTCAGCGTTAAATAACACATTTTCACAAATGGCAATTTGAAAATATGGTCCCGCACATTGAATTTGCACATTGAATTCAGTATGACTGCTTTTAGTATTAAAACAGCCTTGCCAAAAGCTAGTTACCAGGCTAACGTTAGAAATTTGACTTATAAGCAAATGTTAGAAAATTTGAAAGTAGTGAACTTATCAACAAATGTCAGAAAATTAGAACGTGTTTGTAAATGACCCCAGTCTCTCTTTCCTATGGTTTGATGAGATCCTGTGGTACTGTATGGCCATGGTTACACTCATCATTTCACCATGAGTTTTGAGATCTAATTCCAAAGATTGGATTCTGTCAGATCACATCGTTGTATGTCCACAATTGGCCTGAAAATGTCTGTTATGCATCTCCTCTGTCTGTATCTATATAAATCTGCTTCTGCCTTGCTTTTTCACGCTCTCTCTTTCCATCTCTCTATGTTGCTTCTATGCGCATTGTGGCTGATTTGCATCCAAACTACATAGAATTCCAATCACGATGCAAGCCTAATCACTTCCATATCTGATTTTGAAGATACAGCAATGTGGGCAAAATCAAATTTTTGTGCATTCAGACTTGTCCCATAATGCGACCGACTTGTTGTGATTGGATTCTAAAACTCATATTGAAATGACAAGTGTGACCCTATCCTGTGTATTCTCTGTCCTGACTGTTTGTGTGTACTCTGTCCTGCAGGCTACTGGTGATGTTTGCTGTATCTGTTGGCGTAGCTGTTTGTAATTTCTTCATCCCGTCCACGCTGGGTGTGGTTCTCTTCTCCGTCTCCATGGGATTTCTGTTGAGCCTGGACCTCAGCCAGATTGGCACTCTCTGCGGAGGGTCCAGGCCGGCCTGCGGGGACCGTGGATGGCGTAGAGGGGGGTCGCCTCCTCCTCCTAGTTCCTTTGGCTGGCGTCTGGGCTGCAGGGAGCTGCTGCTGTATTTAAGCGTGCTACTGGTGGCCATGGCAGAGGCAGGACTACTGCATCATTTCCTTGGTTCAGCCCAGCCCCAGAGCTTGGTTAGCGGACCCCAGGCGCCTGTCAGCTACCTCCTCCTTGTCCTCTTCATCCTCTGCTGGGCTCTCGGAGAGATCCAGGGGGCCTATGTATTTGGAGGGGTGTTGCTCAATCCCCTGTACCCAAAAGGAATGTCCAGTGTGCAGACATTCAAGCAGAGGAACAAAGGTCTATACATTGCTGCAGCAATCAGAAGAGTCCTTCTCAATCTCGGTGAGCTCATCATAGATGGTTATTTTGAGTCGCATGTTCTTCGGTCTTCACCTCTGCCTCAGGCGTTTGCTATGTGAAAACAGAAGAACAACAGTGCTCTGTATATGCTCTGTATATGTTGTGTGGGTAAATGTGTGTTGTTGTTTTTACCTAGTATTTATTATGTTTCACTCCACAGTGTCTCCATTTGCAATGATCGCTTTCCTGTCCATGGACAAATCTCTGCAGCTGCTCCACACAGCTTCCCTCAGTGTGGGATTCACACGGGCCTTTAGAGTGGTACACACAATTTCGTTTTTTTATTTAAGCATAAACATGGACATAACAAACAGAAACTATTCATCCCAATAAGAAGCTTATATTTTTTAAAAACCTCCTGTTCTAGTGATCTCCTGTTATTCAGAAGAAATCAGTCAAAAAACGTATCAGTGCATATCGATTGGTGATAATAGAGAAAAACAGATGCTTTTGTCTGCTCTGGGTTAGCAGGATTTCTGTGATTTTCTTAACATTAAATGTGCTTTTGTGACTGCAAGCCCACAGCGTTTTTTGTGCCTGCCATGTTGAGTTCAGTGGCTGCTCTTTGTTGATGTGCAGGTGTGGCAGAGCTCAGAAGACGCTCTGCTCCAGATGGTGGTGGTGGTCTCAGTGCGGCTGGCAGTTGGAGACAACACACTGCAAGGCTGGGACAACCTGGGAACCGGAGTCCAGCTTCTTCTAGTAAGAACAACTTAAAATATTTTACCTTCTTTCAGCACCATAGGCCGTTCCAAACCGTATATCGCCACTGCACAGGCTTAAAGGATAGTTCCAGTTATTTTCAACCTGGGCCTCATTTTCCTAGTTTTTTCCATCATGACATTTGATTGTGTTCAAAATTGTGTCATTTACTTCACTGTAGAGCTATAAGTAGCTTCAGTTCGCCACTAGTGCTGTTGTCCAATACACACTCAAGGGCCAACGCAAGCTCCAACTGTTGAAACCAAAAGTGATTAAAAAACATCTTTTCAACACAATAAGACTCACACTGTAGTTCCATGTCATTAAATATCTATTATCAAGACATTTCAGTTATAATAGTCCATTTGAAACCTTTTTAGCATTGCTGACACACTTCCTTGTTTACTCTGCTGGCTGCCAGATATTCTGCTGCGTTCAGGTCATATCGGAAGAAGCAGAAGAACAAAGCTTTCATTGCTTCAGCTTTCAAGCATTCTTCAGGTTTTACTTATTGGAACACCCTCATCCAAAATTATTTATATTTCTGAATTTAAAGTCAACCATAAACGAACCACAGCATTTCTCCTTTTTCTGATATTTTGGATTTTGAATACCTTGGACTGCTAATATCAGTGGATGCGATGCTGTGTTTACTGCTTGTGTTGACACTTCTCTAATTTGTGATGCCTGGTGAGAGATAGCGGAGCCCACAAAAGATCCCACATATCCTATTTGTAATTACCACTAGTAGGTTCATGTGATTATTGTTCTAAATTTTGGGAAATTTGGTTTGCAGATAGGGTTTACTGAAAAACACAGTAAAATACATAATAAAAACAGTAAAAAACACATAAGAGCACAATGAAGCACATAACAAATCACCACAACATATACCACACAAACATCAGTTGATAAGACCTGAGGAGTAAATGGCATCAGTGCTCTAAATGTTCACGTCTGTTTCTGCCTGACCCAGGTGGGCCTCCTGATTGACAGAGTAGTCCAGTTCCTGGCCAAGCTGAAGTTCACGCTGACCGTGTTGGTGACGTCTTGGACGGAGAAGAAGCAGCGCCGTCAGTCGGCCGGAACTCTCCTGGCGCTGAATGCCTCCCTGTGCCCGCTGCTGCTGGCAGTGCTGACCCTCTCTGCCATGCTGTCTGCCCCTCTGCTGCCGCTCTTCACCCTGCCCATCTTCCTGGTGGGGTTCCCCAGGCCTCAGCGCAGTTGGCCGGGGCCCGTCGGTACCGCCTGCCCCTGCCCCGACTCCATCTTCTACCAGCAGATGAGTGGGAGTCTGGCCTCGGCTCTGAGGACGGCCTTCGCAAGAGGGTCACTGGGTTAGTTGGCCAAGCCTGATATCTCTTACATCTGTCCCGTGTCTTCCTCTTCATCTTTCAGAAATATTTTGGAAGTGAAAGGTGTTTGATATTTTGGCATTTATATTGTATTTAAAATTAGAATTAGTATTTCAGTTTTATTCCAGTATTTTTTTCCCCAAAAAATCCTGTTCATTACATGAAGAAAAATAACACCCTCAAGAGAAAACCACTCTTTGTTCACTGTCACAAACAGAAATTGACTGCAACTAGATAAGCACTCTTAGTCTAGAGAGTCCAATTGTAGTGCTAAGTAAAAACATGGATTTTAATGAGATCTAAACTAAATCTGATATCACTTGATGAGGCTTGAATTTGGATTGAGATTTTGCTATGAGTTACGTATTTCTTCTTGCTGATTTTGCCATGCTATTTACCGCCCGCAGCAGTAGGAATACTTGAAACAAGGCTACACTTGAGTTGTAAATAGAGTTCATTAGCATTCAGAATTTATTTTTTCTTACAGTGTGTGATGACTTGTAATTGCGGTGACATTGTGAACTTTCAGATGGGTCAAGCAGGGACTGTATGCAGATGAGAGAGCGTGGAAGGAGCGCCTCATGGTTTAATATTAAGAGGAATGTTGTTGTGAGCAGCTCATTGGAGCTGCTGGCAGTAATGCAAGCTCGCATGATCCAGTTGAGCTTCCTGTGAAGTGACCCGAACAAAATAGCTCTGATCTGTATTCATTACATCCAAATGTTTCCACACCATTAACCGCGTAATACTCTTAGGCCAAACGGAGCCGCTACTGGGATTTTTGTACAGTGCTCTATGTGCTATCAGGAGGGGGCAAGAGAAAAAACAGTGCAAGTACAAGCTTAATTATTTATGGATTGATGACTCAAAACAGAAAAAAAACTGCAGCAGTGATGTCATCACTCAATCTTATTGTTTTCTTGGCTAGCTTGGGGTGCCCTAGCTGTGATGTATAATTCAAAATAAGCGCTTGTTAAGTCTTTTGATGCTCACAGTCTGAAGATGGCAGTTTGTAGTGTTCTTTTGCTTTCCTCTGCCCCCTGTGTGACACCGGGGGTTGTGGCGCAGTGAGCAATGAGCAGGAAAGGAGTATGCCCAGCATGTCACTTCCCATCATGAGGTAGCGTCTGTGACTGTTCCGAGATGCCATTATGGGACATGACATTATCCTTGAGCCATGCGAACACTAGTCAACTTAAAACAAAAGCCTCCATCACCTTGCCACTGCCATTCATCCATTTTGAAATAAACGTCTGTCCGCTCTTTTCTGCCCTCCAAAAATGAAAAGCCCTCATTGTAGGAATTCTCCAAGTCGTCTCCCATAAGAGGAATGAATTTTAGAGACTAATGGAAAGCCAAGGCCGAGAACAGATTCAATATTTAGATCTCTGTGCAGTCAGCCAGTTTAAACAGTATCATGACCTTCCTGTACAACTGCGATGGTAAGCGTCTCCCTGCAGCTCATCCGGTAGCCAAGTTATCCACGTAGTCAGCAGAGAGATGCGCTACTGATGCAAAATGAAAGGGCTGTGTGTCCAGGGGTCTCTTACTTATGTATATGTTACATGATGTATATGTTATATGTGTTTTCCCTTCTTTCTTGCCCTCAATTCTCATATCACAACATCTCTCTAACTAACGTGTTAGACGCACGGATGGCTGATGATTTCCTCTCCCTACTGTAGGTTCTTTAGCCCCGGGCTCTCACTTCCTCGGCCGCTTTCAGGACCGCATGGTTTGGATAATGATCCTGGAGAGGGGATACGGCTACTGTACTGTCAATATTAAGGTACTGTATCTGTTTATTTCAGTTTGGCATTGTTTGTGTGTTAGGAATCACTGCTGTTGATGTACAGTGATTCATCAGGAGATTTAGTTGTGCGTGTGCTGTGTGATTTGTTACAGGGTCTGGAGCTGCAGGAGACTTCTTGCCACACAGTAGAAGCACGAAGAGTGGACGAGGTGTTTGAAGCAGCTTTTGAACGCCCCGAGAGGCTTGGTTTCACCCAGGGCCTTAACCTGCATTGGGGTAACGCCCTCACCCCTTGTGCCGCCCTCCCAGTGCGGGTGTACTCTGATGCCCGAAATGTGCTCTCTGGCATCATCGACTCTCATGACAACCTGAGGAAACTCCAGGATGACTTTCTGAAGGCGCTGGTCTGGTTGCTCCTGCGCTACTGTGTTCAGAAGCATAAAGGCTTTCCCTGGAGCAGCGAAGAAGGGCCAGCAGGTGGAGGCAGGAAGTCCCAGTCTTCCCAGCTGGCCCAGTCCACTCACACCCAGCCTGTAGAGGCTGTCATAGTGGAGTCCAATGTGTCCTCTCTGAAGTTTAGGCAGGACAGCTCTAGTTTGACCTCCTTCGGCGACTGGTCAGATGAGGATGACTTATTTGGACCCCAACCAGCCAGGCGGACAGTGGCATTAGTGAGTACAGAGGCCCAGCTGGGACACACAGCACTGCAGACCGGGCCCTCCCTCCCAGGCTCTGTGGAGATGGACAGCCTGTTTGAAAGCATGGCCCTCTCGGCCCTGCAGCCACTGCAGCCTCTGGGACTAAGCCTCGGGCTTCCAGCAGTGGATAAGGGCCGGAACCCAGAAGTCTTCAGAGAGAGCCCCGGATCTCTCCCTCATTTAAATTTCAGCTGCCCTCAGTCAGAGGTGTTCAACCTGCCCACAGGATGGAGGACAGCCCCCTTGCTACCATCCCGCTTGCTGCAGCTCAGGCCTTTGTTCCCTGAGGACTGGTTTCGGTTTACCCTGGGGCAGTTTGGGCCTGCCGTGCAGGGCGAAGCCTCAGAGGACATGACCAAAGCCCTGAAGGAGGATGAGGCGCTGAAAGAGCTGCATGCTCAGGTGGCTCTGTCATGCCTCGTCTCCTTGGGGGCAGAGTCTGCCTTCACCAGCCCCAGTTATGTGTACAGGCTCTACTGTGGAGACGTACCATGGACAGAAGGACTCGACTGGCTTTCTTCTAGTAAAGAACTTTACCAGCTCGCACTTCGAGCTTTCAGGTAAATGGGCAATGAGTGTATTCTAGATTTTGATCACTACAGCCACAAACACTTATTCCTGTCGCAAGAAAAGGGCCATGATTTCATGTATGTCCTGCCTCTGTGGTTTTGTTTGCCTTCAGGTTCAGTTTCAAGCTGCTGTTTGATCAGGCAAGTCTGGGGCCCATGGAATCCCCTGAGGAACTGTTCAGCACCTTGGAGGAATATGAAAGGGACTGGTACATTGGCCTGGTAACAGAGAGAGGCTGGCATGACAGCGTCTTGCAGGAGAAACCCTTCCTCTTCTCTCTGGGACACGACCTCACTATGGTAATCACCAGTCATCCTTTGTATTCTATTTTTTATTACCTTACCAAACGTAGGGGACATCTGTGGTTACCTAACATACACCCCCACTCTGATTAAATCATTGCCATACAATAGAAGTTATCTAACAACACAATTCAGAGTTTGAGGCAATCTGATTGAAATGTAATATAGTTATTACTGTGCTTGTCCACAGGGTACTTACACGGGGCGAGTCCTGTCCCTGCAGGAGCAGCTGGTGCAGGTTGGCCGTCTGAATGGAGAGGGGGTGCGCGGACAGTGGGCCAACCTGTCCTGGGAGCTACTGTACGCTACTAATGACGATGAGGAGCGCTACAGCATCCAGGCTCACCCCATCATGCTGAGAAACCTAACTGTTCAGGCAGCAGATCCCCCTCTAGGGTACCCCATTTACTCCTCGGCCCCCCTTCACTTCCCCTGCCTCTGACCCATGGCTCCTTCTGCCCTTCCTGCTGAACTCCCATTCACTAACTGTCTCTTCTCTTCCCACACTCCGGGGAAGGAAGAGGATGCCTTTCAGTTGATACTACCACAGCAAAATGTCCATTTCCAAAATGAATGGTTGTCATTAAGAGATTCATGTTAAAAGTAAAAAAAAAAAAAAGCGAAGGAAACAATGTTCATCTCTGAAGTTTTATTATTGAAACTTACTTGAGTTGAGAAGAGTATGTATGGGAACCTTTTTTGCGTTTCACATGGATTTGACTTTTTGGTTCCCTGCACCACACAGGAAGACACAGTGGCATTAACACTCTTTATTGATGTGCAAGTTACAAAATCTGTTGAGCAAGTTGCAGCAACAAAACAATGTTGAGTGCTTTCTAGAACAGTACATTACAGCAGACATGTTTGCTTTGAACATTTATATCTTAAACAAGAGTTATCCCACTTGTGCCACTGATTGGTTTCCACAGAAGCACATACGCTTTGTGGTTTGTTTATTGTTTGTGCTTAAAAAAAACAAAGTGAAGAAATTTGCCCACTTCCCCTTCAGGAGATGCCAGCTGAATACCTCCAGTCTCATTGTACTTTTTAGGTTTCACAATTTTCAGGTGTTTCCCTCAATGTCCACAAAAAGGGACATGAATTTTAATGTTTTGTTAGGAAGTGTTAAATTCAAGGATGTGCCTTGGGTTTGTCTTGCAGTATATGTGATGTGGTTAGTAAATATTTGCTATTGTTTTGTTTACAGTTCACTTGTTTACAATTTAGAATGAAGAGTTAATTGAATTTGCCATAGTCTCTTGTATATATTGTTGATTTTATATGTGTAACTGTATATACTTATAATAAAATAGCTTGCCAGAAGCAATTTTGGTATTCGTTTCACTAAGCAAACTTTGCAATGCAGGGATTTGATCCAAACTAAATGGTATTAGGCATTCAACCAGTTAGTGCCAGTGGTCAAATGAAATATTATTCCCACAATCATGTAGGCTCTCTGCTAGATGTTAGCGTGAATTGGAAGTAGTTTGGTACAAAGATAGTAAAAGCATCAAAAAATGGATTTACTTTTCATTTTAGGTGAAAGCACTGCTCTGTATTCATATAATATAGTCTTACATTAAAGTCTGAGTGGGCACATCCAAATTTTAAAGGTGACAACTTGGGGTGAATTGAAAATGCACCCGAGTCTTTTTTTTCAAACCCTGTAATGCCCTGAGAAGAGAGCTGCGAGCCTTTCAAGCAGTTGTGTCCTTAAACATTTTCCTTTTATGTAAAAGGAAAGACCTTGACATTCTGCAGGCAAACCCCTCTCAATATCCAGTTCAAGCATTAGGAATGCAACAAACTATGTTTTCCTCTTCAGTGTGTGATTTTCAGGAGGACTTGGGCTTAGTGAAGTATGCAGAGTCTGCATCCTGCAAAAGAAGAAGCTCGCTGTTAGCATTGATGGTCGACTGTTGTAAATGATAGCAAATTAACAACCTTGCAAAATTAGTCAATAGGCGAGTTTCATTCAAATTCATTGACATTTCTCTTGTTCTTCTTGATAATGCTGTGCAATGGTGCATAATGTGCTTGTTCATTATAAATTGTTTATCAGTCACATACTAGAGTGCACCAGTAGGCTGTGTCCACTATCC
Source organism: Centroberyx gerrardi (assembly GCF_048128805.1). Classification (NCBI taxonomy): domain Eukaryota; kingdom Metazoa; phylum Chordata; class Actinopteri; order Beryciformes; family Berycidae; genus Centroberyx; species Centroberyx gerrardi. The sequence goes on along the minus strand of NC_136013.1, from coordinate 14,206,840 downwards.
AGTTTTGTTTCTATATAGCCAAAAAACAGGCCTAACTCCTGGTTTATTAAACAGGCTATGAATGCAGTGTTAATATAGTAATTCCAGTCATATAGCAGCGATCTAAGAGCACTGATGCACTCAAAAGGTTTCCGACTACACCTGTAAATGTAGTGCATCCAGGTGAAACATTTTGTAAATCCGGAATAATTGCATAGTGTGTATATGATTGCTTTTTATGCATTAACTGCAACATGCATTACCCTGACATTGCTTTACTGCAGTGACTTCACCATTTAGGAATAATCTTTAGATTTAATTTATACATATAGCCTACACACAGTTTTTTATTTTTGTCTTTCAAAATGATACGTCACAGGCCCTACTGTAGCACTCTCCCAGCTCAACCTATCCAACTGGGGTAACACTGTGACGCTAAAATGTCTGACCGGTTGGAACATGACCTTTTTGCATGGCCCTCAGCTGTCACTGTCCAGCAGAGGCCACCAGACACACCGGTCAGTCAGTCAGTCAGTCAGCGCCGCCGGGAAGTAGTCATGCTCACTGTCAGACCCTGGCCACCCCCTTCTTCTTATTAGACTGAAGCAAGGTCAGTAACAGCTGAGCCCCCCCAGCTGTTAAGAGACAGCTCTAAATAGTGTCTGCCACGTTCTGCTTTATTCAAGTATTTTCAGACTGTTCACACAGCAAGAATCCCCCAATCCCAGGTCTGATGAAGCAAGGTCAGCCTTACACAATGCAACAGCAAGGCCGCGCAAACAGAAACAAACCAGACGACAAACCAGACGACAAACACAATGCCTGTCGCATATTAGCACTTTCTGATTGGCTCTATGTAAAATTAGACTTTTGATCCAGTTCCTGCTACAGTGCAACTCTGAAAACATTTTTGCAACAGCACATGAAGGTTTTTAAGACCAAATGAAAAACTAAAGGCATCACTGGGGTGATCAACACTGACAATAAACCTAGCCTATCATTAAGTTGAATATGTGCCCTGGAAACCATCTTAATCCAGTAAGTTGTGTACCTACCAGACCAGCTTTGAAATTCTGCACTCTTTTTCTGCCCAGCACATTTGTGATGAACCAGGCCCATGTGGGAGTGTACTGCCACATGTAGTAAAACAGGAGAAAGGGCTGCTGGGCTATCCACATTTCCTTGGCACCATTGGCAATGCCCACCAGGATTAAACGCACACAGCGGCTCGTTGGCATCTTGTGTTGCTGGTCACCAACTGTGGTTATAGGCTTAGGTAAAGGAAGAGAAAAAAAAAAAAAAAGGAAAACATGTCAAGTTATGGAACCAAACCAGTCTCCCATGAAATGGCTAATGGCATATCAAACAAATATTGAACGATAACGATAAAATACAGAACAATCTTGTATTCAAAACTTCAAATAAGCTGTATGACTAATAAAAAAGCCTTACCATGCCCAGTTCCTCTGTGAAGGCATTGTGGACAATCTGTGATTGCACAGGCCCTGGACACACTGTGCTGATGAGTATTTTTGGATAGTCGGTCAGCTCAGTCCGAAGGGAATTGAAGAAGCCCTGTGGACATCACAGTAACCATCAGCAACACGATGCGCTCATTCAAGATTATGCTTGGGCAGGTAATAACTTGGAAGGATATTTATTTTCATAGATAAAACTGGAGCCAAGGTAAGGATTCAAATCTGTTTGATCTGCTCCAGTATAATAGGAGCCTATTCCAACAGTGGTGTACAAACCAAGGTAGTCAGTTACAGTAACTATAACAACAGTTACAACACAGAACACATAAAATAATTACTTGACACACATTCCACTTAACCCTTAAAAGTACTAACACTTAAGCTGAAACTAAGTAAAAGAAAGGGTAAAGGCAAGTACTCCTGAAAAACAAAGTCAAAAATAAATGAAATGAATAAAAACTAATGGAAAACGCACAGTTACGTAACACAGCTCTGGATCAAAGAAATGATACCTGCAGAGCATGTTTGCTGGCAGAGTATCCGGTTGCCAGGGGCGCCCCGGTGAGGCCGACCACACTGCTGACAGTCACAATACTCCCAGAGCCTCGCTGCGTCATGTGAGGCAGCACCTGCTTGGTGAGTGAGACCGTTCCCAGGAAGTTAAGCTCCATCAAGGCCTCGTACACGTCGATACTGGTCTCCAAGCACAGGGAGCGCTGGCTTCGCCCACCATTATTAATTAGGATGTCAACCTGAATTAGCACACAAAAGTGGACAGAACCAGAGAGTAAGTAAGAAGTAAAAAATCTGAATTATTTTGCAGATAATCGCAATGCATGGATATGATAGTGTGGTTTGACCAAAATTGAATCTGAGCACAGTAGTAATGAAATGGGAAAAAATCTAAGCTCAATTAAAATTTGGATGAGGTTGGATGTCATTTATGATTTGACATGACAGTTGAGTTGAATATTCCATCTTTTAAATAAGTCAAGACAATTTTAAGCGTGTGCTCAGAGAGCATGTCTACTATGTTACTGGAACCTAAATCTTGTGATTGAGTAGTTAATAAAATGGAAATATTCATGCCGTAAAAACAAGATTACTGAAATCCCTGTGAAATAAGTAGAAATAAGGAAAAAGGGCTGTATTATAAATGATAAAGTGCAGAGGCCTTACATTGCCAAAGTGCTGGATAGCAGCTTTCGTTTTTGCCTCATGGGACGCCCTCTCCAACAGATCAAGTGGAAGAACAAGAATATCCTGATCTTCTAGGTTGGAACACTCTTGAGGAATAAATGATGAGGAGAATTCAGCTAGTCAAGAACTGAGTAAGACTTAATGGAAAAGAGTCACAGTGAAAGTATATACCGGTAAGTAATTTATTGGTGCTTGGAAAAGATCACTCAGTCCTATGGCAATGTAATATGATATAACAAAAATATGTGTTATTATCACCATGTTATACTGTCATGTTGCAATTGCACTGAGAGGTAAACACTTTGTATTGCATTAGATCATTTTAAGTAGGACTATATGACTTTCCTTTTGGTCTTGATTGCTTTTTAACCAGGCGATACTGCAATTTGACCAAAAAGAAAACCTCCACTCACCCAGGCAGCGACGCTTCACCCTGTTCAGCTCATCCACGCGGCGGGCAGACAGAACCAGGCGAGACCCGCAGCCTGCCAGTTGGTAGGCCAGCTCCTCTCCGATGCCACTGGAGGCTCCAGTGACCCACACCACCAGACCTTTCAACCTGGCCTCTGTGGTTACACAAAACAGATGTTACACAGATGTTGAAACATGCTGGATCTGTGGCTACGGTACATGAACATCAGCCTCTCCTGTCAGGACAGAGATGAATGAGATCATGCTTCAGCGGAAGACTTCCTGGTTAAATAAATAGAATAATTAAGATGTGAAGGCAAAGTTTCACAACATAGACCATATCCTTGCAAAAAAGTCACATGTGAAAACCCACAGGTGAATTCAAAGCACATGTGCTTTCTGGATACATGTTAGTTTTCATATGTGAACATTTTGTCTCATGTCGTATTCTGACATCACATTTCTAGATGATGTGGTTTTTTTAAAAATATTTTAAGTTCAAAGAGGTGAATTCAGAACCAATAAATTCAGATACATGGTTTTCAAAGTAAAATATTTCAATGTTATGAATTCAGCTGTGATTAATTTTTAATATTAAGTATTCAGTGGCTGCTCAAATTAGATTTTTTATGGCCCTTATTTGCCTTCATACATCAGAGCCTCACTCCTCCTAGTTTAACTATAAATGCACTTAAGATGCATGGTTAGTTCTGCTGACTCACAATGACAACTGAGAATGTCAGAAGACAAGTAAACTTTGACCTGTACAGATCTCAGAGGAACTTCATGTATGTGGTCAAACGTGAAAACCCCAGTATTGTTTGAGTGAAGCGTCACGGTCAAGCCCCGCTCCGCCCACAGGTGACAGCCATCACCTCATCAACAAACAGCCACTGCCATGCTCTCTCTTGTAAATAAATAAGGGGGATCAAACAATCAAAAGGAAGTGGGGCAGGTTTAGCTTTAGCTTACCTGGTTTGGTTCCTACCACGCATGCCCACAGCAGAGTGAAGTCAGCATCCGCAAAGATGAAGCGCAGGAACTGAATGAGTAAGTATAGCGGTATAAAATAACACACTGCGGACAGAAGGCAGAAATCCATTTGTAGGAATTAAAACAGTGGAGCGCTTGACTTGGACGATGTAAAGACTTGGGTGAAGATTATTGTGTAAACCACAGGATATGACGCTACTTCCGGCCTGATATTTTCAAAATAAAACCTCGTATTTATCACATGACGTTCTGAAGGTAGATGGGAACACAAATACAGCAGATCATCATGAATTTACATTTAAATATGTGTATCCATGTAGATCCCAGCCTCTGGCTAAATCGTTTTGCTTCAAATCTACAACTTTCAAAGGAAAAAATTCTTCTGGTGTTAATGTCTGAGTTTTGATGCAGTCTTTCTTTTTCATTCTTTAATTAAAGCTGAAAAAACATTTGTTTTAAAAGTAGACAAATCTATAGGGTGTTATGAATTTGGCACTGAGAATAAATTTAAGGCTTTTTTTTCTATCTATCTATCTGCTTTTATTTTGACATTAACAAGGCCACAGTCTTCATGCTGGACGGTAAAGAGCTTAGCCATGCCCTGAGGTTGCAGAAGTATTTTCTGTGCTGTGAATGTCACAGCCTCTGGCAATGATTTTGAATTTACTGTGCAATTTACCAGGACAGACTCCTGTACTGTGCATAAGTTCCTGAGCCAGACAGCACATCTATAATTCATGCAGTATTGGCTGATAACCACACTGTCACAATAAGCTGATTTTGAATTTTCTGTGCTGGCTGGTTCATGCAAGCCTCGTTCAGACAGTTACTGGACATATGTCTGATTTATTTGGGATTTATTCTACAATGAGATCTTTATCTAAACCCATAAACTCCCTTAATCTCATGCACAAATTATGCTCAATTAAAACATTATCAAACATTCTATGGCAGCCATCATTAGTGAAACTCCCATCCGCTACCATTCAAGAATGCTGACTTGGAATGTCTTCTTTCTCCACTCTAGTTCTGTATTGCACATCTTGATCATATTACAGATTAATGTCTTGGTATTTTGAGCCCAGTGAGATACTTGCTCATAAATATTGATTCAACTGTCCTATGTCAAGCTCTCAAGGCCAAAGTTTTCTGTGCCAGATACTGTAGGACTCTTAATTTCTTAATGTTTCTTCTTTTTTAACACTTGCATCTGTAGATCTGTTGTGCAAGCCTGTGGTTCCCAAACCGTTGTCCAAGTACCCCTGGGTCCTTAAGGGGCTTCCAGGGGGTCCTTGCAAAATGACATAAGTCCAATTTTACTGTTACTTTGTTCATTAGAAGTTAGCACAATGAGAGTGTATAAAATGGTTACCCTGGTTTGGGATTTGTGGCTGTCCACTGTAATCTCTCCACTTCCAGTGTAGACAGTTATGGTTAAATTATGGTTAAGTCATATGATGTAACCACAGAATCCCTCTCAGATGGGGTCTCAAATGGGGTCATCAAATGGATCTAATGTGTATCTAATTGGGGTCCTTGACATTAAAATGTTTAGGAACCCCTGTATACACAATACTGTATCTGCCAGAACAGCCAGAGCAGCCAGAGCTCTTCTGGGATGATGTCATGTTTTCAAGTACGCAACCTGCAACATCCGGGTCCTCTCTTTCTGTTTGGCTCTGTGCTTCTCAGCAGCTAGCTAGCAAGCTGTCAAGCTGTCAAGTGGAGAGGCTGGGACAAACGTTTCGGCTTCTCTCTATTTGGCCACAAAAAGCTCCGGCCCACAATTTGAAAAGAAAATCTATTAGAATATACCTTAGATCGCCAACTGAGATAATGTAATGCATCACGGGCGTACGCAAACAGGGAGCTCCGCACTTACACAATTTATATGCACTGAGTCTGAGTGACGATTGCTAGCTAACTAGCTAGCTAGCTTAGCTAAACCGCAAACCCCCCTCATCTCGTCGGTGTACCCTCTCTGGTGTGAACTGCGACCAGTCAGTCCTTGCCACTGTCGCAGCTTCAGTTGCTGTTAACCGATATTTTGGATACTTGGTAAGTCATAACGGATAATGACTGCATGATGTTTACTCGTAAGCTAACTGTCAAAAAGCTGTTGAGCAACGTTAGTTGGTTAGCTAGCTGTGTTAGCATTTAACGATAGTAGCAAGGCCGCGGGCTCTCCTTGCCTGGCTAACGATGGTAGGGAGAGGCCTGTCAAAGTTAGCTGTGAGGGACAAGGGTCAAGGCCCACAACGAGGCAAGGGTGTTTGTTTATTTTGGTTGTGCTCTTGCCACAGAGTTGTTAACTTTTTAAGTTAATCGCCAAGAGCGAAAGCCCCCCTTCTTTGTCAGTTTGCTAATGATGTAGCACACCACTAAGGTACGTTAGCATTAGTTAGATTTGTCAAATGTCCCGAAATTGTTTTGTGCTTAAGTTAACGAGTAACCAGCCAGTCGGTTAGCTAGCTAACGTTATGCAGGCATTTAACATTAGCTTAGAATGACGTTAGCGTTAACCTAAGTAGCTAGTGTGTTGAGCTGCTCTGCAGTGCGAGGGTCAGATAGATGCTGCCCAGTGGTATATTCAAAATACTATTAAGTAGTTGGTAATATTACTTTTAATGTTGCCTTTATCACCCAGTGGTTATAGGGCGTTTTAATTTGATCTATACTAGCAGTCAGTGTGCCTAATATGTAGCCAAATATGTACCCAGGTCTACTATTTTTAGACTAGAGCAGGGTGCTTGAACTCAGCTCCAAGATGCTAATCTTTTTGCCTTAAAAGGATGACAGCTGTGCCATCTGTTTTTACCCAATTTATATTAGAATTTTTCTCCTTCTATGCAGTACTCAACATAGATATTATTTTTTGGAAAATGATCTTGAACATGTCTAATTAATTTCTGCCAAATAAGTTGAATGGAAGCAGTACATTCCCACACAGTTCCTAGTTGTTGGTGATATCAGAACATACATTTGTGTCTCTCTAAATAGATTTCATTCTTTTAATTTGTTTTGTAGGTTTTAAGAGGGACACAATGGGGGCGTTTTTGGACAAGCCAAAGATGGAAAAGTACAATGCCCACGGTGAGGGTAACAACCTGAACTATGGTCTGAGTAGTATGCAGGGCTGGCGGGTAGAGATGGAAGATGCACACACGGCTGTAATTGGTCTGCCTCATGGTCTCGACCTCTGGTCCTTCTTTGCTGTTTATGATGGGCACGCTGGCTCCCAGGTGGCCAAGTACTGCTGTGAGCACCTGCTGGAGCACATCACGAGCAACCCAGACTTCCAGAGCGCTCTGGAGGAAGAGCCCTCCGTGGATAGTGTGAAGAGCGGAATCCGCACAGGGTTCCTGCAGATCGACGAACACATGCGGACCATCTCTGAGAAGAAGCATGGTGTGGACCGCAGCGGCTCCACTGCAGTAGGGGTGATGATTTCTCCAGGCCACGTCTACTTCATCAACTGCGGAGACTCGCGGGGACTCCTCAGCCGGGGTGGAGCTGTGCACTTCTTCACACAGGATCACAAGCCCAGCAACCCACTGGAGAAGGAGAGGATCCAGAATGCTGGTGGCTCAGTCATGATCCAGCGAGTTAACGGGTCTCTAGCTGTGTCACGGGCTCTGGGAGACTTCGACTACAAATGCGTGCATGGAAAGGGCCCCACAGAGCAGCTCGTCTCACCTGAGCCTGAAGTCTATGCAATAGAGAGATGTGAGGGGGAAGATGAGTTCATTGTGCTAGCCTGTGATGGCATCTGGGATGTCATGGCCAATGAGGAACTGTGTGAGTTTGTCAGGTCCAGGCTAGAGGTGACAGATGATCTCGAAAGAGTCTGCAATGAAATTGTTGACACCTGCTTGTACAAGGTATGGCAACGCTCACAAAATTAACAGTGGCATTAGTGGCATTTTTGGTATCATGATTGATTTACATGACATCTGCATATTTTGTTCTTTGTTTTTTTTCAACAGGGAAGCCGGGACAATATGAGTGTTGTGCTAATCTGCTTCCCAGGGGCCCCAAAGGTATCTCCAGAAGCTGTGAAACGGGAGGCGGAGCTGGATAAATACCTGGAGAGCAGAGTAGAAGGTAGGGGGAATAATAGCAGTTGGCATCTATTTTTTTTTTACTTCCTGGTCCTTTCTGGTCCTTTGGACACTTCATTTTCCCTGTACAGTGTAAACCAGGGTTTCCCTTGCATGTTTTTTTGTTATGTTTTGTTGTTGTGTTTTTTTCCCCAGCCTGGGCACCCAAGGTAGTGTGGCAGCACAGCACGCTTCTCAGCCTGGGATTGGGTATTGAGAACCAGTGCAGAATTAAATACTGGTTCCTGATTCGTCAGAACCAGTGTCCAAAATTAACTTTTTTGCTCACCAAGAATTATTGTTACTGGCAAAAATAATTTATTAATATAAATTCATTTTTCATAATGATTCTTTTGATTTTCTCCCGGTCAGAGAGTGTGTACGGTGACCAGTAGGAACAGAGTTTGAGAACAGGCAAAGACCAATGACTGCGTTTACCCGAGGCAATTTAAATGTTATCATCTCAAAAAGTTACCAGCCAGCGTGGTGGGTGTAACCCTTATTGATTTATCCATCAGAAACAACTTTTATCAGCAGCTGGCTCTTGGCGGGTGTTAATTTTGGACCCTGGTTGGAAGAGAAACACCAATAAGCTCCTGGATAAAACATAACTGCTGTTAGTTCTTAACTGTCTAAATTATTTTCATTATTTCACACACAACTTCTCAGGCATTTCCTTTATAGACCAGCATAATGACACTTTTTAGCAGGCCCCTACCAACAAATGTAACAATCTACAGTGTTCTTTGCATTTGAGTCATGGTGGAGAGGTGAAACCGTTTGGAAGTGTGGGCCAACTTTACTAAAGCAAACGAAAATACATGCTAGGTGCAATATATGTGAAACAAAAAATAAAAAATGGCAAGGTGACTTGCTACCTGGTGGCAGTTTTTAATCGCTCTTAATTTCTATCCATAGATACTAGTCAAGCCGCAGCCATCGCTTGCTCGAGTGGTAGCGAGTTGTATCAAACTCCCATTCCCTTCACAATTGCTACACAAGGGATTGATCTTGGTGTTATAGCTAAATGATAGCAAGTTTAGTGACACAAATCTAATGTGCAAAGGGTTCATTCGGTTTTGGGGAAAAAAGTGTTACCTGATGTTCACTGCTCAATATTTAAAAAATAGAAATGATTATACCATCAAATATGATATTTTTTCTAAGAAAAGGTGTAAAGTTGGCTAATAGCAATAATAATCTACAGTTAATTATACACTGATGCTAGCAATCATTTTGTGTGAATGAGTCACATTTTCAAAATAGTAGCTATCTTATTTTGGAATTAAACTTTACACCTGTTGTCCTGTACTGACCCGACAACCAGAGAGAACTGCTTGTGTGTAAAACCAAATTCTGGTTAATATTTTTCTACTGTAGGTAGATGACCTTGATCCTCAACCCCAGTTACCAGCCTCTTAGCAAACACCCTTATACCTTCTCGGTATGAGGTTGGGAAAAAAACATAGTTGAAATCTCAAATTAGCAGTAACTAGTGATGGGTGGACAAGGATCAGTGCTGTACAGTCACACTCCATTACGTCAGTGGAGTAGAGTGTCGTTAAGAGTATTGATAAGTATCGGTTTTGATAAGCTCTATCGATAATGGTCTCGGTATAAGCCTCTATGCTGCAAGCCAAAAGTAAGGGAACACACACACACACACCCCCACACACACAGACACACACACACAGAGATTACACTTTACAGTAGTCTAATGAGCTACTTGTAGTACTTTTGTGCCTTTTTATGGTTATGATGGCCTCATATCTTAGAATGCCAATGTGTGGTTCACTGGTTCATAGTTTATAATATACTTGTTTTTTTTGCATTTTATAAAATGAACAGGCAAAAGCTCCGCTTCATGAAATGATTATAGATACAGAGTCAAATAAAATACCAAATTGTCGTTTTCATACATCCTGTTGTCTCAATAAATCTAATAGCTGCCTCCTTAAAATCACATCACTTGCTGTAGAGCAGAGTATAGACCTCATGTAATAATGGAAGTGAGTGAAAGAGAATGCGTTTAATCGCACAATTCAATCAGATATTTATTTTTACATTTTCTACCCATGTGACTGAATATGATTTTGTTCTCATTGTTCTCCAACAGAGATCATCAAGAAGCAGGGTGAAGAAGGAGTCCCGGATTTGGTCCATGTAATGCGGACGTTAGCATCTGAGAGCATCCCAAACCTCCCTCCTGGAGGAGAGCTGGCAAGCAAGTGAGTCAGCTTTGTGATTAGAATCAATGTTTTGTTTGGGGTCTTTTTGTAAATTTCTGACAGAATTAGTTATTGTCCGAGTTTGATCATTGAGCACAAAGTTTAATTTTCCCTTATTTTCATGAAAGCTAACCTGTACTGTTTTTTTGTTTTGTTTTGTTTCCCCTCAGACGAAGCGTTATTGAAGCGGTGTACAACAAACTGAACCCCTACCGAAGTGATGACACAGTAAGTATCCCAGCTTGTCTAGCTGAAAAATGTAACTCACTGTAGGTGTGCTTTGTTTGAGTGTGCACGCTTCCTGATGTGTGACCAACAAATTTCAACCTTTTGTGTTAACGCGTGCCATTACTATTTAACAAGATGGATCAAGAAAATAGCTTTGTGGTCAAGTGTTAGGACTATAACGGAATGGAGTGGCAATTTCTAAAATACAATCAGAAAAAAACAATGGACTAATGACCTGTGTGGTATGCTCGGATAGGCTGGGATAGGCTCCAGCCCCCTGCAAACCTGAGAAAATAAATTAAAGAATCATTATATTGTGGCAATACTACAATATTGCTGTATGACTGACACCAGCAGAGCACGGTCACATTGTGTCCCTTAAATAGACCTAGTAAACCTTCACTTTCTAACTTGCTTTAATTTTGACAAGGAGCCACAGGTGCAAAATTGCATTGCATGTTCTACGCCAAAAAATTTCAATCTCACACCACATTAAGGCTGTCAGAACAAATTTCAATATTTGAATTGCGGTTGAATGTCAAAAAATCATCAGGACCTGCCTGTCGAATGCATCAAAAACCATATTTTTAAAATTGATTTATTTTACTCAGTGAATGGCAAGAATCAGCAGAACACCAACTAGAATCTTTTTCACAAACTGAATAACGGGGGAAAAAAATCTGTTTAGAATGTAATTCATAGTCAAAATTGATTTTTAGATAGGGAAGAGCTAAGTGAAGTCTGCCTGTGTGGTATATGGTTGGTTGGAATGAGAACCTACATACTCTTCCATGGACTGGGCACCACTGGTGTAGAGGGAACTTTGCTCATCGTTCCTGTGGCCTATGTGAACGCAGACAGACCACAAAGCTATTGCCCCAGTCCATTGAGATACTGTGCTTTCAAATTAATGCTTTCAAATAAGCAGATAAGCTCACTGGGTCAGCTACTTGTCATCGTGCACATGTCTTTTGGTCCTTGACAATGAAAACTGGCACTTTGTTTCAGTGTTTCATCTTTGTATGGGGATGAACTTTTAAAATTACTTCAACAAATGGAGTAATCTAAAAAATTACAGTACCTTCAGAAAGTGGTCAAGCCCTTGACTTTTTCTATATTATGTGGTGTTGTAACCTGAATTCAAAATGGATTAAATTTCGATTTTTCTGTCACCAATCTATACAAAACTTTCCATAATTAAATAAAATGCAAATTTATTGAAAATGAAATGCAGAAATATCTCATTTAAATATGTATTCAACCCTTGGAGTCAACACTTTTTAGAAGCACCTCGGTCAAGTTGGATGGGGAGTTATCTTAAAGTCATTCCTCCTTCTGAAGCCGTTCGAGTGTTGATCTGGCTTTAGGCTTATGGTCATTGTCCTACTGGAACATAAACAGTCCCTCCAGTCTAAGGTCTTTGGCACTCTGACCCATCTTCTCCTCAAGAATTTGTCCGTATTTTGCTCCATTCATTGTTCCCTCTATTCTTGCAAGTACCCCAGTACCTGCTGCTGCAAAGCCCCCACACAGCACGATGCTGTCACCACCATGCTTCACGGGAGGCATGGTGTTAGATTGGTGATGAGCTTTCCCCCAGTCATAGTGCTTAGCAGTACATCTTAAGAGTTCAGTGGTCATGTCATTAGACCACAGAATCTTTTGTCTCATGCTGTGAGTCTTCACATGCCTTCTGCAAACTCCAGGTGTGCTGTCGTGCCTTTTTTTCCCCAAGAGTGGCTTCCCTCTGGCCACCCTACCATACAGCACAGATCTGTGAAGCTCTTAGTCTCCTTTCTGACCAAGGTCCTTCTTGCCTGGTCGCTCAGTTTGGTCAGACAACCAGCTCTAGGAAGTCTCAGCACCTCCATATTTTCTCCATTTCCCAGTTTTGGAGCCTTCTGTGCTCTGTAAGCTCCCAACACTTTAAGAATTGTTTTATACCCTTCCCCAGATCTACAGTATGCCTCCTCAATTGTCTCTAAATTCTATGGGCAGTTCCTTGGGCTTCATGGTAGAGTTTCTGTTTGTTTCTGTAAATGACATACACTGTCATCTGTGGCCCGTTATATAGACATAAGTCATGTCCAATCAATTGAATTGGCCATAGGTGCACTCTAATCAAGTTGACATCTCAATGTTATTCAAAAGAATTTGGATGCACTTTAACTAAATTTGTCATTGCAAAGTAGTTTAATACTTCAGGACTCAAAACATTTCAGCTTTTGAATTCAGGCTGTAACACCACAAAATACAGTAGAAGTTGAAGGGGTTAAATACTTTCTGAAGGCACTGTAATTGATCAGATTATGTAGTCAGATGGAGTGGTCTATTATTAGAGGATCTATGTCATAACACACAAATAGGTCAATAGTGTGTCAGCTCATCTAAAATCCCTACAAGTAAAACGGGAGAACAATGAATGCATACAGTGGCCATATGGTCGGCAGCAACAGGTCAACGCAGCTCAATACTTTCTCTGCTGCTTTGTGTGTAAACTGTGACTAACCCTGGAGACTCTGGTAGGTATTTTACATGACCTCTTGTGAAGGTAACGATCCTGCATTGACGAAACATAATCCCACATTGCAACAACTCCAGTATTATTTCCATGAAATCAGATGGACTATTGCCTTTGAAAGTGGAAGGCCATTATGATGAAGTGGTAATAATAGAACAGATGCTACTACTACTCTTCAGGGTTGGACCATGTGAGCAATTTTTCTAAGCAACAACAATCACAACATTGAAATTTTAAGTGGGCTGACAGACCTAGTTTGAAACGTCCATTATCTGCCAACTATAACTGCTTTTGTGTCACTTCTGAATCATTGTTCTGCTTTTTAAAACAAGTCTCTAGACCTCCACATCACAGATTTCCACCTTGTATTTTGGCACAAACATTTAATAACCTCTGATCATTCAAATGCTATTTTTTTTTAGTCTCAACAAGGGAAAACGTTAATGGAGGGGACTAAGAATGGTTAAAAAAAAAAGAGATATTGATAATCCCTTTTAAAAAATGGCAGCAATGTGAGAGAAGGTCTTAAAATAAAGGACATATTTGACAGGACATCAACAGGAATACTGTACAGTACTTAATTATAATTCTGAAAAAAAATTTAAGCAAAGCTTGAAAAGATATTAATATTACATCTATCCCTCATGTTAATAACATGGTATAAAAGTTGTAAATATGACTATTTTGTGAACTGAAATTACTAATAATTCTTTAATGGAAACTGGAAAAGGGTCTGAATCCAGGGAGGCCTGCTGGTTTCATTGAAAGTTCAATTGACACCTAGTGCCAGAAATGCCATTTTGCCATTGTCAGTCTATTGAGCAAAGACAGGAACAATGTTCTAGTTGTAAATGTTTTTTTGTTTTGTTTTTTTCGTGTCTTTCCACTATCCATTACGCTTATTGTTATCGATTTTTTTGATTTTCCACTCAACTCATCATAATACAAAACAGCCTGGCTTGAGTCAACCCCTTTAGTAGTTTCATGTAGCTCTGTTTCAAGAGAAGGTGTTGGCTCTTTCCTGGTTTGACATCACTGTCTATTGAACATACCGAACTGGTCTATCAGTCATGTTTTAGCCGTTAAGGAGAGACGGACTGAATGTTCTGTCACCAATTCTGGGAATAGTGCAAATCTCCATTAGGTCTTGTTGAAGAATCAAACTGATAATTCAGTGTATGCAAGTAGATGCGCTTAGTGAAAAGGTAGTCGGGCATGTGCATGATAATGGCATATTGCTAACTCTGCCTTAAATTAGTAGCTGACACTTGCCTCATGCTGTTTTATTGGTTTGGTTCCTTTAGAATTCTTTATAAATCGACCCATATGCAATCAGATATGTCACATGACATCTTCGATTGCCTACTTACCTTTGAAAATGGGTTATAATCAAGCACGGGTACAAATCATGTTATAGCTCATGTGAACTGTCCAAGTTGGGTGTATTTTTTTGATGATTGACAAGGATCCAGGGAACAGACTTGGCAATGCACAGAAATTTTTACTCACCTTTTGGCTTGTTGTGATCACATCTGAGAACGGCCTACTCACCAGTGGCGTAATGCAGAAAAAAACAGGAGGGGGATAGATCTAAAATCACTGATTGGGATGGCCCTATACTGGTCCTGAAATTACACTAGTTTCACAAACAAGCAGTTTGTCTCACAAGTGAAGTAAGTCTGACATCTTGTCTTTTGGGACAGTGTAGTAGCATTCAAAATGAAATGAAATATATCGTCTGTCAAAAGGCACAATCTATGATTTTTTTCACAAGCATAAAATGAGCCAAAAGGTCTGGATTGTGCTTTTATGGACAGTAGTTGTGTTGTTTGTTTTTGGCAGAGTGGGGCAAAAAATACAATTGTGGCACTACATTTCCCTTTTTTATATATTTGTTTACAACCCAATTTTAGCTCTCACTTTTCAGATAGCTTATGTATATTTATATAACATAAAATAAATATAACACAGAATTTTTAGGGGAGTGACATTAAGCTCAAGTTAAAAATTCTAGCATCTGATTAACTTTCATAATGTTGACTTAGTAGATATTACAGATGACAACTTTTATGGTGAAGGGAAAAAGTCCATACTAGGATTTCTTGCTAATATCACTTGTCACTTCTTGTTAGAGTTCAGCTAACGTTGCTGCTCCACTCTTTTAGGACAGAACGCAGGGATTTTCTCCTGCTGTGAAAAGAATAAATCTTTGCTTATTTAAGTGCTTTTTCATTTTTATCTATGCATAGACCTTTAGGGAGATTGCTAAGCTAGTTTAGCTACTAGCTGCCAAGCTGGCTGCAGACAGCTGACCCATTGTAGCCAGGTAACGTTACAGCATGCCGAAATACAGTACTGTGCAAAAGTCTTAGGCACATGTAAAAAAAAAAAAATCATAAAGCGAAGATGCTTTCAAAAATAATGAAATTAAGTTTCTAAATATCAAAAAATGTACTGTAAAGAGCAGAGTGTCCTGCTGACACACGAGTGCAGAAAACAAATAAATAAACATCTAATACAAAATTTATATAAAAAAATCTAGGGTGACTTTTGCACAGTACTGTATGATTTTCAGTGATGTATCCCACAGATAATGCTCATTTAACATGACAGTTTAATGTCATGAGAATAATAGCAGACACAGTCAACATGTGCTTTAGCTCTTAGCCTGTAGTTAATTTACTGAGCAAATCATTAGCCACGATTAAACCAAAAATCATCCTGTTCACATGGGTGTCCTGAACCAAAAGTGTTGTACCAAATGGATCAATTTTGACATTTACCGTTCTACCGTTCTAATGCCAAGTTTATGTTGAAGTGTAGCAGTGAAAGGGCATCAATTGTTTAGGCAGTAGTGATTTTCGTGTTGTAATGGGTTGAAATTTTCTGCGTTGTTCTACCCAGGACTACATGTTAATACTCACAATATGTGTTTAATACTCAAATAACGTATTGTTTATCAAAAATAGGCTTTCAAACATTGCCCTTTGAAAAGAGCATAAAATAACTCCCAAAGAGGGCAGGAACATTTTTCAAGTTTAAAGGACCATATTTGTGTACATGACCATTTGGCTCATTTCCCATGTTAAACCTCTATTTCATGGCCTGAATCTAGCCCCATGAATGGCTCATTTTTGTTTTGTTTTTGTTTTCATCCATATTTGTTTGTCAAGCATGTGACCATTTGAATTTCACAGTTCATAATACTGGCACCTGTGTCTTTGGGGCTGCTTTACTGAATACATCACGGCCAGGACCAATGATATCCTGAGCCTGACCAATCACACTGCGATATAGTGGCTTTATAAATGTAGGCATATGTATATACAGGCTAACGGCGTCCATTCCACTAGTTATTCAGTCCAACCAGTGTGCCTGTTGCCTGTTGCTCAAACTTCCGCTTCAGACTGCCAGTCCCAGGAATTGTGAAATGTGCACATGGTTAACAAGCAAATTCAATTAAGAATGGAATTGTGTGATTCATGGGGCTGGATCCATGCTACTGTTTCACCGGAATTTAGGCTTTCTCCAGTTACGTTGTTTGGTTTGTATGAACAGGGGACCAGTCCCTTTGAATTATAGTTTCACATATAGTCCATGGCTTTGGATTACTGAGAATGTCCATCAGTGGAATGTTTGTTTAAAATCGAATGGATCTTGTAAGCAGCAGAAGGAATGTGACTTTGAAACTCTATGTAGAGTAACACAGATAGCATTAAATAATAGAAATAATGGAGAATTTCAAAAATGAGCAAAATGCTCACCAGCCACCGGAATGGTCCTTGGATTGTGAAGGTGGATGTTTTTTCAAATGGCAGCAAATGACCAATGATGTTTGGCGAATTTAGAGAACCAAATAATTATTGAGGCGTGTTAAAGGTCCCATATTATTCAGTTTTCATGCTTTTGATTTAAAATATACTATGGCTCAGGAAAAGAATAATGTTCTTCATGATGTTTTGCAAATAAATGTAGTTTAGTTAAAAGGGTATTTATAAAATGTATTTGAAGACTAAGTCCTCACAGGCAGAACAGACACAATACTGGACCCTAATTGGCCGACAACACCAGCTCCTCTGATTTAAATGAGGTAAACCTGTTGATTGGAGGCTTTCCAGTTCAAATGCTGCAAACTGGCGTGATTGGACGGATTTCAGTGATTCTTTAGTGAGGGGAGCCAATCAGGACCAGGCCCAGTTGTGATGCATTGACTGGAGGTCTGAAACTGCCTGTAAGAAAGGAAGGATGTTTGAAAAGGCAATCATTTTAAATTTAACCACTCAAACAAATTCATATTTTAACAATGTGTTCATTAAACGTCATTGATCATATATGTTTATAAGTAGAATAGGGCCCCTTTAAAATGATATTTTTTTAAGGGTCATGTGTGAAGGAATGGTAGTTTGCCAAAGCTAATTAAAAAATAAATCACAAAACCAGCCAGCTGTTTACTGTATTACACATGGTAATACACACTAACTTCACATGGTGCAAAGGACATCATTTTTTAGTAACTTGAAGGTCTTCATTTTTGAGAGATGCTATACAGTTTACTTCTAGTTCCTGTATTTTTGTAGTTGTCTTGTACACTTGGCCAGTCGTTATACTGCATTCATAAACAAAGGTATATTTGGCAAAATAATGATTTATTGTTTTATCTTAAAAGCATTTATTTGTAGAAATAGGATGGCATCAAAGATGTTTTTTAAAAAATGCTGTTGATACTTAAAGATCTCGATATCAACTCCTGGATGACGTTTATTATCTGGCAGTTTATATCATACATACATGATTAAGCCTGTCCAGCTGTTGATACAGAGATCCCATGGATGTAGACCCCGAGTCTGAAGGGTTTTTCCTTCCTCTCCTCTCTTGTCAAGGACTCAGCGTCCACAGACGACATGTGGTAACACAACCTCCTACCACTAACACAGCATAGAGTTTACAAACCACCATCCTCTCAAGACCCACAGCAGCTCAGCTCAGCAGTCTGTCTCTCCGCCACTCTGAGCATTTGGTTTCTAAGAAGGGAATTTCATGGGATGAGGAGGAGGAGGAGGAGGAAGAGGAGATGCATGCACACAACCCTGGAATAGTGCAGCACCAGTCCACTCTGGAGTTCAGGATCCCCACCGTCTTGTCTCCCCTTTATGTTCACCCACCCTAATACTCCCCTCTAAAGTAATCCATAACAAGTGAGTCCACCAGGTCTTTTTTCTTTTTTTTTTTTTTCTTTTTTTTAAATAATCAGCTTAAGTAGTAAGATTATTTTTTTTGCTGTAATTAATTTGATTCACATTTCCTTGTGTGTGTTTGTATATTTCTGTTTTTGTGAAGTGCAATTGTCCTGTACAAACAGCCTGTATTTAATGCAGCTTGATTTTAAGTTAAAAAATGAAAGAAATGAAAAAGAGAACCTTTTATGCACTATCTGCCTTTTTCCTGCTCTTCTGGAGTTCTAACAAATGTCTATTCAGTGAATATTACTGTTTGTCCTCCAGGCACTATGTCTTTCCGCTTTTGCTTTTTTTTTTTTTTTTTTTTTTAGTTAGTCTTTGCTCCTTTAAGAAACGGGTAAATTATATAGGTTGACAGCACAGTAAGCTCTCTATATCAAACCATTCAAATCCTAATTATTTTCTTTCTCCTGTGCTTTTTTTTATTGTATTTTATTTTTGTATGTGGTTTTCTGTACATGCTCAAGTAATAATGGCAAAGTGTTGTTTTGGAAGTGCGGAGTGAAAAAATCTTTTTCATCTCCTTAAGGCAGACGATGAAAAAGGAGTTTCATTGTATAAAGATAAAGCTCATCGAGACCCCTGTTAACACGTTTGTCTGTGCGGATAGATATGTACTTGCAAGCGTGCGTGGGTGCTTGTGTGTATGTATGTGCGCACGTGTGTTTGTGTAGAGGTAGATCTGTATGTGCAACTCTAACTTAACTTTGCTATGGTAGTTCAGATAGCAAACCAACACAGGCTGGAGCTTAAGGGAACTGCTGTCCCAGTGCTTACCCATTGTCTGCCCTTTTCAGCCATCTTTCCATATCAAGACAAAATAGGCTTTCACTACTCCTTATTCCAAAAGCTTTGGATAACACAGTTTACATGCTGTAATGCTATTTGAACAACTTCAAGCTATATATCATAACGATATTGTAAACTGAGATGACAAGTAGTTCAATTTACCCATGGTATATAATGGTTTAGAGCTAGTCAGGGCTTTGACTAGTTTACACACCGATCTTTGTGTCATGTTTGAATATCATTTCCTAAAAATACATTGTTACCATTGCCCATCATGGGTGCCATATGATTTATGATCTCTTGTTTCAGCTTTATGACCTCCTATGCCAAGTTGTTGTTTTTTTTTCATGGGATTCAGATTTTGTATGTGGTACAGATAGAATTTTAGCTCACACCTTTAACATCATCTGCTAATTTGACTGATGTGAACAGTTTAAGCACTGACTATTTTGGAGAGAATCACCCGTTACCAGTCTGGAGGTAGGAGAAACTGTTGATTCCTGACTTCCAAGGTGGCTCTTCTTTTCAAATGGTCTTTATTTGGAGATTTAAACCAAGAACAAATCCGCTAACTGCAATGAGGTCTCATGGTTGTATAGCACCTTTTTATTCCCATCGTGTTTGCTCTGCTTAGAACCCTCCCCCACTGCACCAGAAGCCAGAGCACAATACAGTTTGCTGCTATAGTGTATGATCTGTGGGTTGATTTGCAGTTAATTTTTCCCTTCTTTTAAAAGATGGAATAGTCACTGACTAAATCTGTATTTAACACACACAGTAGATATATTTCTTGAAGAGAAATGGTTTTATTTCAGATTTATTTTCTGCCATTAATTGTCTAAAATTGCATTGTTTGAAATTTATGTATGTATATATTTTTGACTTAAACTTTCAAGGAATAAATCATGTCGCTTGAGTTAGTTTTTTGCCGTGGACAAAATGCGATTCTGTTTTGTCTTGGGATGGTTGATCTATTAGAGTTTGAATATTTAGGCATAAAAAGGTTTCCCTCTTTTGGTGTCCCTCTGATCTCTACTCAGGGTTTGGACAGTTTTATTTATGTAACAGCATAATGTACTAAATTTATAATTCTTTGTTAATCTAAGTGACAATCCTAACTATTTCACTGCATTTGGGTCAGTGGTGCATGGTGAGTTATTGTATCTTTCACAGAACACAGAGTTTCACTTGTTCAGTTTCAGGAAGGTCCTCAATTAACTGCTTTCCTAATGTGCGTTTGTGGCAAAATGGCCAAAGACCGCTTAGATGTTGTCATTGCCAAGCCCATATTGCAAGAATCACAATATTATACAAAGGTCAGAGGAACTAGCTGTCAGATTTAACACTTAAAAGATGTCCAGGCCTTAGAGCGACACTGACTTGATTTTGAATTTAACATTCAGCGTATGATATTTCCAAGCAGACAGTTAATGTAGCCTCAAACAGCTGAAACTAAATCACACTTCTATAAACACAAATAACAGCATAGTCATAATTCTAACAGCTCAAAAAACACATGAAGGTAGTTCAGGCCCTCTTGAGATGGGGAAACTGAATTCTTGTGAGTTTGTATGCATCAAAATGTAGTTTCATTCAATATTCCCTCTCGAAAAGAACCACAATTACAGAGCAGAGTACTAAAACCCACCATACTTTAGCTGTTGTGTTTAGAATATTGTTTTTAACCCATCTCTTTTTGGTGAAGAAATATATTTCTTCTACAATACTTAATATACTTACCTACATGACATAAACGATTAAAATCTCAACTCTTCAAGGTGATTTATTCACTGTTTTTGATAACCTCAGATTGGAGAGAAAGCTATTATCGGTGTATTTCAAACTGGCTTTTTTATTTAGATAAGCAGTAGGTTTATAGAGCATCTGTATAGCTGTATAATTTTGCGCTGGATTGCTTGTATTTTGGTAAGTGAGGTCACTTAATTGTCAACCAGTTTTCAGCACCCAACTACTTATTGTGAACTTGGTAGGTGTTAATGACTCTTACAGGAACGTGTCATTACATTTTTCTGCCAGCTTAATAAGGAACGTACGTATAATTCTCTACAACTCGGGGGGCCATCTCCTAATTTTAGATGCCCGTCCCACTGGACTTTCCTGTACTTCCCCCAGAAATTCAACAGTTCAGGATGTGGCCCTAAAATGATGCTGGTTAATAAAGCATCGTGCTTTAATGCAGATTTGACTCCTCTCTATAACGATTTAATTCCAGAGAATCAATAATGTGGATATTAACTTTCTATCTTTACTAAAACTCGCTGAAGTTAGAATGCTAGCAGATATTTACAGTGGCTTGGCTTCACAGGTCTGGGTGTTTTATTTAAATTATATTCACCTTCCAGTGCACCCTCCCACCCCCCTGACAAAAAATGAACAACAAAAAAAAAGATCCCAAGCATCCACTCTCCTTGTTTTAATTTTCATGAAACTGAAATACCTCATAACGTTTATAGGAAGTGTGTTTGTCTTGTGTGTTGTAGATCTAAACTGTTTAGAGAGCAGTCCAGTCTCTGGAGATCGACATCAGTGAGAGCAGTTTTCTAAAGCCTTGTTGTGTCTCTCCTCTAGAACTTATGATCTTGTTACACTGATCCATTGGAGTGGGATAAGCCTATGCTTATGTACAGTATTTGACTGAAGTGTGGGTGGCCACTGCAAGTGACAGCTTGTTTTAGTAACTAGGAACTATTGACCTTGTCTTGTGAGACAGCGCCCCCCCAAACAGCGCCCCCAAACCCTCGCTTGTGTAATTTCACCAACTGGTCCCCTTGTGTGATATTCACTTAATTCAAAGATCTAGAATTGTATCAAAGTTCAGGGTTTTAGAAATGTGAGATGTGTGAGATATTAGGTGTGACTAAATGACAATAGTCATATGCACTGATCATCTGTATAATCAGCTTTTTTCATAAAATTGTTATTGTAGAAAAAAGATTATAAAGCTATTTACAGGGTTACCTTTGGTTGCCTGGAATGCGTTCTGTATATTCCTGTACAGAGGTCTACCTGGCGGAGGTTGAAGAGATTTTTAACGCTTGCGCCCTCCTGTACATATTGATGTACCTCGGTCGTGGCGTTTACTGTGTGACCCTTGGCAGTGGCGGCTCATATGTCCCCTTACAGGGAGACCTGAGCCTCACTTTGCTGACCTTTTTCAGCTCATAAATAAGCTCACCGATTTGCCTTACCCAATCTCATGTTGCCCCCTAAAGTACTTGTTCAACAGAACACTATGAGGACTAATGCTGCTGACATTACGTCCTCATAGATCAAAACCCGTCTCCATGTTAGGGTACTTACAGTATCAACAAAGTGACTTTCTGTCTTGGTAGTCACAAGGTACAACTTTTCAACCATTTGTATACTTTTTTTTTTTCCATGTTACCTTGTTGAATCTTGATCTTGAAAGCTTATTTAATTTTTTCACTGCAGATGATGTCATACTTTTAACAAATGCAAGTGTTTAACATGGTAACCTCGTAAAGCATTCAAAATGTGCATACATACATTCATGTCTGCTATATTTATGATTACATTCAAGAATAGCTTTAGAGTGCTGTAGATAAGTATTGTCAATGTTGATTCAAATGCTTCTCAGAGGCCTCTGTGAGTGATTTTACAAAGTTCAATAACTGTATATTTTGTATTATGTTCTAGCTCCAAAGGAATGGCAGAAAAAAGAAAATGTTTAAAAAAGCTTTGTTCCCTGAACTAAATTGTACTATTTGTGTTGTCGATTGAACAAATTGCATTCCTCGCTTGTGAATTGATGCATTTCTCTCCTTGCTCCCTGAGTTTCCTCCCCTTCTCTCCCTCCTGTCTTTCATTTTTTAGCCTTTGAAGTTTGAATAAAATTTCTAGTTTGCAGAATGTATCACTAAATAAATGGGTTGTTACCTTGTACCTCTCATTTCAACACTCTTTATCTGTTGGCCATATTGCACAAGAGAAACTTTCTGCGATTTCAAATTGAAAAAAACAAACAAACTTTAGTTTCCAGGCATAAATGCAGTTTAACAGCAAATGCTGGATTATGTAACGTAAATAGTGTTGAGTCTTCTGTAAAAGCCAGAGATGAATGCAAGCCAGGAAATGCAAAAATGCTTGTTAATATAGAAACCTACTGGGCTAAATCATGTTGTATGTTGAAGCGTCGTTTGTACCATCCTGCCTGCAGAAGTTACCCCATTGGAAGATGCATTATGCTCCAGACTCTACCTTTAAAGTGCACTGACTGAAGTAATGGTGTGTAGACGTGCTGCAAATGATACTGCTTTGTTTCACAGTATAAGTAATGCAGTAGAGGCTTTTCTGTCATCACACAACTCCAGATGCAGGTTAGTCTTATTTGCCCTTGGCTTGTGTCTTCGAAAATAATCTGTAGAAAAGATGGTGTAGTGATTGTATTTCCTCTGGACTATTTCATCAGAGTAAATTGCAGCGGGGGAAATGTCAATCACTTTCTGGCACCAAGGCTTCATATTGCACACGCAAGCCTAGCGCCTTAATGCTATGAGCTTGTGTTTGATAGTCAACAAGCCCTTCCAGGTTGCATGGCTTGAGCCACATGAACTCTGCAGCACGGTGTTGTTGACCTGTCTGAACATCAGAGCTGTGTTTGTCTCCCTGCCTCTCTGTCCATGTGGTGGAAGCATGTGAGGGGCTTGAGCTCGGAGGATGGGTCAGGGCCGTCCGTGGCCACTGGGATTAGGAACCATGGGAGGGATTACTTTAAATGTCAACATAATGTCATGAGCCGTGTTAGAAGGTCAAACGTTCAAATGGTGCTCAGTGGCAAGCAGTTAATAGATCAGGTACAATTTGGATTGTTGTGGTTCCTGTGATGAATTGACTAGCGTGCTGAAACAAGCTGTTTTTGGAGCAGCTTTTGGTCCAATATTCAAAGGTACAAAATCAAGAAAATCTCATTATTGTTTTCTTATTCTTTAGTTTGATGATTTGAGCACACTGATGTTAATTCAGAAATTCTCAGTGAGTTAACCTCTGCTTTTAGATTGGGAACAAAATGTATTCAGTCTCCCCTGGCCATATATATATATATCAATGGAATAACCATGTCCCATTCACTATTTGGGGAGCATCAGCCAGCCAGCCAGCCAGAGGGGGGCAGTGTTAATAGCTGTGCATGTATAGAAATACCAGCAGTGGCCATTCTTACTCTGAAACATGATGTGGCCAAACAATTAAATGAAAGATGATTGATCAGGAGAGTCAGAGTTTGCCTTTGGTTATTTAGTAGTTGTCTATGGCAGGTTTTAGATGCACAGACTGACTGCATAAACACTCAGGATTTACAAGACAATTAATTTACTCATAACTTCCTGATTGGATGACCAGACAGAAGCTGCAGAAATAAATTCATGTTCATGTGACAAGTATATCAGTCAAATACTTATATTAGCTATTATGGTCATTGCCGTGGTCTTCTGTTGCCCCGTTAGCTGCGTTGTATTTAGTTTTGTCCCCTCTGTTGCTTTGGAAACCTTTTTTATGGCTTGCATTGCAATGCATCCTTGCCTCTTAATAGCCTTAAATATGAAAAAATCTGACAAAATGTGAAACCACAACTCTAGCTAAAACAGGCTTTTTTTATGCATGTACGGCTCTCATTTATCCATTTGCACGTGAAAGCTGTACAAAATGTAACTCATTAGATCCTAGGCCACCTGTGCCCCCTAATGAATCATGCTGCCCTTATATTCCTCCACATCAAAAAGCAGCCGCATCAGCAGCGGCCATCATCAAATAGAGCTGGCTCGTCATCTGCCTGCCATTGTTTAGCGCATGTCATGCTCTGTTTCTCATGGCGGAAACCCATTTGAGCTTGACTAATGCAGCCATGCAGACGCAGCAGTAAGAGGTGGGGGCGGCAGGGCACACCGCATACTCTGTGGATGGTTTCTACTCTGAGGTCACTGAGCTCCACATTTGCTAATTTGCTTTGGAGTGCACTAGGAAGCATCTTTTTCAGGGTTGCCCATAAAGGAAGAGAAATTTGAATGCTTATGAGTTAAGCACAGGGAAAGCAAGGGTTGTCTTTGACGCGGCTCGTTGATATTCTGGCTTAAGAAATGCATTTCACCAGGGTCAAACCCGGCAACACTTACAGTCAATGAAAATCTCACATTCAAAACAGCATTAAACATTCATCGGTCAGGACACTGCTTCTCTTTTTGCCTTTGTTCTCCTGTACAGTTACCATCTCTCTTATGGCTCCTGCCTCACACCCGCCCACCTCGCTTTCTCTCTCCATTTCCTCTATCTGTGAGTGTACTTGTTGCCCGAGGTCAGTTTGTCACAGAGAACACAAGCTTTTCTCACTTGGTTGCAGCGATTCAATGATTGGAGTGTACAAACAAGCATATCAAGCAGGGATGACATCTAGCCCCCGTCCTACCCCCCCCCCCCCCCTTCCTCTCTGTGCCCTTCTCTCTCCTACAGACACAGACACTACATCAAATATGTCCTTCTTTCTCTCTCCCCCGGTCCTCCGCTCTCTCTCTCTCTCTCTCTCTCTCTCTCTCTCTCTCAGTCTCTCTCTCAGTCTCTCTCTCAGTCTCTCACTCTCTCTGTGGGAGTGAGTGTCCCCCCCTGCATGAGGTGGGTTACACAAGCCGCTGCCCTGGGAATCCCGGGCCAGCTCATTATCCCGCACCCCAGAGACACAGCTCACTGTAAATTAGGACACCAAACGAGGCGGCCTCGTTAAAGACCCACAGATACACTCATTAGCATCAGCACCTTTCCTTGTTAGAGCCTGTATCAGCGTTCGCTCCCACCGCCACATTGTGCCCTGTCATTCCTCCGCACTGACTGGAAGATTTAGGATTAATGTCAGCTCTAGCCAGCGGGTCGGCGCTGCTGTGGTCCAGATATGGGACTGATTGATCAATGGTGGCGGAGAGCTGTGGTATTTGTTGACAGCTGCCCGCTCTACCCCTACCACTCCTCCCCATATTTCACTGTACTGAGGAAACACACCCTCTGTTAGGATAACTCTCGTCTGGCAAGTGGCTGACTGGTTTTGTGTCACAGCTACGTTGGCCAGGGTTTTCATGATGTCCTGCAGAATTTACCAACACTCTAGTGAGGCTTGTTTCTTGTCTGTAAAGTGATGAAAATAAGATGAAATCATATTGTTTCTTTTGCCTGAAAGACATTTGATTAATTACCCTGTCTCTTTCTTTTTTCTGGAGCGGTATTTCTGGATTGTTATCTTTGCACTGCCAAAGGCGTATTTGTTCAGTACCTCTGCCACTGTCTTCTGTCAATCCATAGCAACAATTTTCTTCATTCCTCCTTTTCTCCAAGACCAAGATTTGTCTCTCACTGTGAAGATGTATTGATGTGACTGATGATAAATTGTTTTTCTTTTGTACCTGCACAGTCTATTCTCATCAAGCATGCTCTCTTGTCTCCCAGCTTGGGCTCTCAGTGGGCTGTGGTGCGATGGAAATGCTCATGACCCTCCGCAGATGTGTGTCTCATTGTTATCACGCCATCTCCAGTGGGCCCTCCGCTATTAATGGGTTTCTTTCTACATAATGTCGCAAGATGTTTGTCCCTTTTTTCCCACCGGAGTGTCTTTTTCATCCCCTCTGCATGCCGTCTGAAGTCTGCTGTCAGCATGCAGCCTGTGAGTGATTGAGCCATCCTCCTGCATGCTGTCACCGCAGTTCATCTGTATCTCTAGACTTCACCTCCACCCTGCTCTTCTCCTCCCCAGGACCCAGACATCCTCTTCTTCCGTGGTTTCAGCTAAAACAAGGAACTAATCAGAGGATGTCAACCAGGCATTTGCTGTTGCACATTGTCAGTCACATTAATAAGTATCCACTCTCACTTGTTATTTTATTGTACGTGTTTCTCATCAATGTAGACACCTGAGATACCCCTCTAATCTGTCAACATTTGATCTCTATACTATTTATCCATTTTTAAGTTGTTATCCACACCTGTCTTGGCCATTACATAACATCATTCCAAACAATGACGTAAATACTAATTTCATTCATTCGACACTCCGTGCAGGGATGGGAACTTACTTGTAGCTTGTATTTTTCTGACCGTGCTAGTGCCAAATTCTCATCTAGCTGGAAGTTGAACGGAGCAGAGTTGGCAGCCAGATAGACGCACCAACCACCACAACATCAGGTTCTTCAAACCTCAATCGAGAGGTAATGTGTCAGCCTTGTATAGTTAGAAACCAGGGAACCAGGATGTCGAACAGAAGTAGTGAAATCTGGAAATAACAGCATTTATATTCCCTACCAATAATCCAAACACACAGGCCTACAGATAGTTTCTTCCTCCTGTAAGCCACTTACTAGCACAGTATGAATGAATTATTATGTGTTTTTGTTATCCAGTCTCCATTTCAATGCCGTTGTTTTCACCTTTGAACTGGTTTGGTGTTTGGGTAATACAACACTGAGGATGAGGGTAATTTTCACTTTCAGTTTTGGTCAACACACTACCCCACTGGTAAAATTTACTGCAAACTAGTGGTTTTAAAGATTGTGTTGTTGTGGGACGGGGACTGAGGAGAGGTAGGAGAGGACAGAGCGCAGGCCCGAGGCGCCGATCCAGGGGCAATTCCAGCTGAACAGTAGGAACCTGTGAAATCCACTAAACCTAAGAGGAAATTGTAGAAGACAGCATCATCATGGCCGGCTGGAATTGGGTGTATGACACCTGCAGAGAAAGTCTGCAACCCCATGAGAGACTCACACTGCATTTGTTGTACTACATATTCTGACTGGTGTAGCAGATGAGTGAGCTGACATTTTTGACATTAACGATCCACAAAAGATGTACTAATATATATTTCTATTCAAATCACAAAAAAATCCAGTGTGTAGAGGTGCAAATAACTAAAAGAGCACAATTAGAAAAAAGTTTGGTCCACTAGATCATCATCACTTCCCTACTAGGAGTACAGTTATGGTGACAGTCAGACATATTACATGGGTTGCATGTGAGTTCGTTTTTAGTGTCCTTACATTTCACTGGCTCCCCAAACTCCTCACTTTCTCAGAGGAAAGGTTAGAACAACAGGGCGGGGTCATTCTTCTTGTCCAAATGTCCAACACATCCCTTGGCCTGCAATTTGAATAGTCAGTCTTTTGTTAAACCTTAAACTCCAATCCAGAAAACCAAGACGCTAATATGTGACACTTGGAGTATCTCCACCGTTTGTGCCTTTACAGATAAATCAACTTTATTTCATGTTAGTCCTCTTTTGCACCTCTTCACATGCAAGTTTCTCCTTGTTTCACCACTTGAAAATGCAGTATAACAGTACAGTGTTGGGCATTGTGTTGCTCTGCATCAGACCAGGCAAGAAAATAAAAACAAAATTCTAGTGTAATGCTTTGAATTCCCCATGAGCTGTTTCATCCTCACATCAAAAAGTGTTGTTGACAAGTATATTTTACCCTGATTCCTGTGGAACACCAACCAGGCAAAGCTGCTGGGATCAAGAGCTTCCTCCTGCAAATATTGTATCAGCTTAGTATATATCCAGTGATAAAGAAATGTTTTTTTTGCTGTTTTTAAATCTATTTCCATTTGCAACACGTACTTATAACATCCATTTTCCCAGAAAGGAAAATGAGCAGTAAAACAAGTAAAAGGCCATCGTGGCGGTAATCTGCTGCGGCCCTGTGGTGCGCCGCTCTGCAGCCGCAGCATCGCGCTGATGCATCAACTATTACAGCTGCTCAAAATCTTCAAGTTCCCTCCCTGACCGTGAGTCCAGGCTCCACTGTATGCATACTTGAAGTCAGGTTATGGCCATTGTAATAATGTCTCTAATCACATCGCATTTAAATGGACATCAAGCGTGGCCTTGAGCCTAGGTTTTCAAAGCCTCCCATCCACCCTGCCAGCATGTTTGACTCATCAAGTGGGTTGTATTCCTCACTTTTTCCTGCCGTTGCCTTGGTACCTCATGAGACTGTGTAGAGCTTTTGTCATTTCCCGACCTCGCCACAAGACTGTTAAATGAATCGTCTGCGGTAAACAATGGTGCTGATCTAAGTCGCTGGCTCTAAGGCTGATCCTCCCAAGTGAACAGGTTGCAGGTATTTGTTCTCGCTGTACGACCACAGAATAGTTAACCAACACAGCCTATGAATCAGCACTTACGACTCCAAAAGTGAACACTGAGTATGTACTGTATATTTCCAGGCCTTTTTTGTGTCTCGACTGTCTGTTTAGTTTGAGGGTTGTGACTGTGACTCCTGAGGGATTTGATAGGGAAATATCTGACGACGTAACATTGTTCTCTGTGTAATTTGTGTCCAACATCGTGCCCAAAGATCCACGAATAAAGTCTTGGAAGCAGCTGACACTCCATCGTATGTTGTATTGTGATGTGTGAAGCCCATTGTAAGTATTGATCGCTGTGTGTTTTAGGTCAGCAGTGAGTTGAGGAAAGGTTACATCTCATCCTTTAAATGACATCTTTCTCTCTCCTTTTCTCTCTCACTGTATGTCTCTCTTCCTATCTTATGCAAACACATTCATTCCTATATAATAAGTAACAATTCACTTAAACAAAATACATGAATGGACAGGTCAGGAACTGAGTAGCCAGACTCCATCAGGATTTAGTTTTCTTAATGTATGCCTTCAATGTGTATGAGGAGTGACTAAATCATGCATGACATTAACTGTAAATCTTATAGAATTTCAATCTTCTCATCATTGAAGTAAATTAAATTCCAATTTGTTGAATCTTGTTTAATTTGTTAGGCTTACATATGGTCCTATACTCCACAATACTCCACCTCTATAAGGTCAGAATATACTAATAACCAGGCCATGAATAATTCTCTATATGTGTTAGTCTTGATTAGCTTCTTAATGTTAGTAGTGACCGGTAACGCTTTCTATGAAGCCCGTGTCTATAATACATTATAATCATACTTATAACACATTATAATACCATCATAATGCATTATAGTATGTAGTAGTAGTAGTAAGTAAGTAGTAAGTATAGTTATAATCATGCATAGACAGTTATAATGTTTTATAACATTACTCATAATCTGTTATAAAGCTTTTTCATTTAAGTGGTAATGAAAAAGCTTTATAACAGATTGTAAGTAATGTGTTTATAATGTTATAAAACATAACTGTCTATGCATGATTATAACTATACTTATAATGCATTATGATGGCATTATAATGTGTGTAATACTAGGAATTTGTGATCTTGTGGTTGAAATACAAAAATATTCCATCTGCATTCACCTAGTTCATTTGAGCTTAATCCTTTCAGGGGCAAAAAATACTCAAGATTTCAATTTCTTTAACTTGTTTCTTTGTAGAAAAGCTGATGTCAAGTCTCTCCTCTACATGCCAGTGAAGCTCTATGGCGTTGGGTGGACTCTCCCTCTGAACACACAGCCACAGTGTGGAATATATGATTCTCTTATGGTTGACATTCATATGCAGTTTCTCAGTTTCTGCCCTCCACTATGTGAAAATATTTAACATTTTCTGTATTTTTTACTTTTTCCATTTTACTATAGGAGTCATTGGGTAAATAAGAGAGAAAAACCTCACTGATAGTGTATCATCTCTGCCATCTTTACATCTAGTGGCATGAGAGTGACAATATTAATAATACCTTTAATTCATATTTATAATAATATGTTCTTTGAATCCTCAGAAAGTGGAGTCAGATGCCTTCCACACTTTTCTTAATTATTCTCATGCAGAATCCAACATACTGGCAGAGCCTGCTGGGATGAGCTGCATTCAAGGGACATAATAAGAGAAATGGAGAATTTTTGAAAGGAAATTATTGTTTAAAACCTTATAACAGTTTGTAGATGAAGTCTGAGTAAAATATGAAATGTGTGTCCCTGAGGCAATGAAACTCAATTGAAATAGGTGATGTGGTTGACCTTACAATTTTTCTGTTGTCAATATTTTCTGTCTTAATATTACATTCAGTTTTCTGGAAACTAGAAGTGTGTGTTGTATATATCTCAGACACAAAATGGTGAATAAAATCATTTTGTAGCAGAGCGAAAAAGTGCAAGCTTTTGGAAGCAACAGTATTTCCACATACAGTATGTTATGAAATCCTTTTCGGAAGCAGGTGGACCCAGTGTTCAGAAAGACCGTCTTGTACCTGAAATGTCACAGGTTCAATTCTGCAACAGTCAATCCATGCCAATCATAAGCCATGTGTCCTGTTTACATGCCCCTGTTCAAGACACTAAACCCATACTTACTCACACAGTGGAAGTATCTCTATATAGGATCATCAGCTGAATGTTTCAAGTATAAAATGAAATGGTTTCTGCACAGTTGAAGCACTGGAAGAAATCATATAAAGGTATTTACATGTCTTACACATCCTACATGTCGTACTACTCTGCTTGATTGTGATTGAGTATTCTAGGCTTTTCAGGCTACATATCACCATCCACTAAGGGGTTAATCAGATTATCATGATCAGAATATAGTGTTTATATGCATTGTTTCAGATTGGGTACATGTAAACAAAGGTTATGTCTCTGGAAACAAAACTAAAAGGTGTGGGAGTTTGGATGCAGCTATGAAACTGTTCATATCAGGGAAGTGTACTGACAGCATCACTTACTGTAGTTGCTCCATTGTAATATTGATATAACAAAACTGCATAGATTCATGGTAATATTGCCAAGTGGAGGCAGAGCATAAGAAGGTGCTTGAAGGTGGGAACAGTAGGCGGTCGTCTCACATGTTTTTAACCTTGAACATGAATCCTTAGTGAGTCAACAGTGAAATGACGTGAAAATAGACTAACTTTATCCGATCAGATGTGTTGCATTTTGGTGTAAGCGGTCTGGTTTGGCACAAAAACCCAGCAAAAAATTATGCACCATTAAACTACCAGCCACAATGCACAAACAGCCCATTTTGCCTCTGCAGCGGCAACAGTCCTCATGGCATCTTGTGACTTTCTTGCCAAACCGGGAATTATATCCTGTTTGTCAGTCAAAGATTACTCTGACTTGGCCACAGGCTTCTTTTGCCGTTGTGTGAAAGGGTTTCCCATTCACCACGATCCATCTGAAGAAACTATTTATTTGTGACTCTGCTTCAGTCTTATAAAGAGATGTGTTCATGCCCTGTCTGGAGCCTCACACAGAAACACAATTCATCAACAGGTGTGGGAGGAAATATTTTTTGTGCACAAGGATGTTAAGTTTGGAGTGTGTGTGGGGTAAGTGTGAGAGAACAAAAGTCGCTCACAAGGGGCATTCAGCCTCTAGAGGAGGATTTCCTCATGGGCTGCACTCACTCAGCACAGGGAAGAGAAGGGAAGCCTTGATACAGCTGGTTGTGCAGTGGGCTACAGTTACACTTTATATAACTGCTGCTGAATGAGATGGCCTGCTCTTAAAATACAAAATAGTCTGATTTTACCATCAGGGGTAAAGCTTTGAACTAATTTGTAAGAATAGGATAAACCCATGAATTTATTTATCTGCAATTAAAAATTCACCTTCATATTTTGATCTGCAGCACGGTTTACTGGTTTATTATAAGAAACCTTCAGATGAAGAGCCATCTCAGTCTGTTTTGACATTTATTGAACAGCAAGCTTACTGCAGGCCTAT
This sequence comes from Centroberyx gerrardi, assembly GCF_048128805.1. Lineage (NCBI taxonomy): Eukaryota > Metazoa > Chordata > Actinopteri > Beryciformes > Berycidae > Centroberyx > Centroberyx gerrardi. The sequence goes on along the minus strand of NC_136013.1, from coordinate 14,174,009 downwards.
TTGCAGCTGCAGCCCATCTGAGTCATTTGCTGTATGTTGTAGCATCACTTGAAATTGAGGCTACACGGTTTATGTCGTCTTTTACTATGAAAGTAAGTTTCACAAAGCAGGAACTTCAAGTATAAGCACTGAAAACATCACTGGTGAAAGCTTAAAATATATTTTATGGAAGGATTGAAGTTGCAGCTTGGGCTCACCAAGGTGTGATTGGAATTGGGGGAAAGATAATGGGGAAGAAGAAGAAGAAGAAGAAGAAGAAGAAGAAGAAGACGAAGTAGAAGAAGAAGACATATTATTGGTAGGCTATGTTGATTTTTAATGGTTTTTCTTTCATTTGAGAGTTGGGATGCTTGGCCTTGCCATCAGATATATCTTTTTTTTCAATATCATGTTCCAATCCCCTTGAAGGATGTTTTATGTAAAATATGCTTTTTGTACCCTGGAAAGGCATTTAATCAAGATTAGCCTTGGTATTTTAGTAGCCAGTGGTCTAGCTTTGTGAGATTTCATAATGGAAGACAATTAAGCACTACTTTCAATAAGCTGGTGCTGAGGACCCGCTCTTGTGGAAAAAGAAAGAAAGTTATTTATTTCATAAGACCAGAATTCTTTGGCATGTTATAAAAGAACTTGGAGGGGGGAAACTTTTTTAACTTTCTTTTTAATTATCTTGATGCCTAATGCTGAATAGCCCGACTTTTCTATCTCCCTGCTAAATCTATTGAGATTCTATAAACCTTAAGTGGCTTTACAAAATAAACATTTTTTGTTTGCATTTTATTTGCAAACTGTGATTATCTGCGATAGAATATCTGCAAATCTGCAATCTACAAAATGTTTTGAAGGTATAATGGAACAAAATGTATTTCGACAAAATAGCCTGCCCTATAGAAAAATAATACGCACCTATTATTTCGCCGATTTTATGACTAGATTTTAAATGTGATAGCCTACTTAATTGTGTTCAATTAAGCTGGGCCTTATTTTGCATTCTTTCCCTGTAGGTCTTCTGTCCCGAACATGCAGCCTCATGGTCAGCTCAGCGAAACACAGCGGCCCAAACCTCATCAAATAAAATGATCTCTGTTTTTGTCCAAAATACTTCACCTTTTTTGAAATACTTTAATCACTACTTACAACCAGCCATTAGCCTGCTGGTAATGTGACAGTAGGGGAGCACTGCTCTTGTGAATGTTCATTCATGGTTTTCAGAGCATGGCAGACTCGAGTATCCTCACATTGTCCGCTAAGAAAGTGCAGAGAAAATAGTTTTCCTGGGTGGTCCGACTCATTAATACACTCCGCACTTCTTGATTTACGGCTCACAGTTCAACTGCTGCCAATTAACGTGAAAACACGCAAAAAGGAAAATGCCATGGCCCATGGGGGAGGAGGAGGCCAGGTCTGCGTTTCCTCCCGCCTGCACAAAACTGTCTCAGGATGAACCTGCCCTCGACATCAAGGTAGGACATCAGAAATTATACAAACTTACAGAGCGGGGGCCAAAAATCATCTGACTGAGCATGAAGCTCCTAGAATATCTGAGCAATTACAAGTTCAGTGGCATTTAACCACCATGAATTTAGCTCTGATTAGGCGATATGATGCTCTGTATAAACAGATAGGCTACTCACAAGTTAATTAAATTGTTGATCTGCATTATTATGTTTTTAGCATTACATCAATTTTCGTTGAAAGGTTGTTGGGTTAAATCGACATTATTGGGAGTCTAAAAAAATCAGTTTTGAATATATAAGACACAGGCTAGGCATTTATTTATTTATTTACTTTTCTATTTATTTATTTATTTACTTCTTTATTTATGTATCTATCTATTTATCTATTTAACCTAGCCCTGTAGGAAACACAGTAACCTAATGTTTCACTGTGACTTTTGAATGTGAAAACGCCATTGACAGATGAACAATTATTCGTTCGAAATAAACTGAACCTTTTTTTTTTTTTAAAGAACTAGCTACTATGTCTCCAGCTATACTCCAAATTTAGTTTGATTACATTTTAAAGTGAATGATTCATGTGTGCGTAAGCGCCGGTGTTTGTGTCTGTATGTGTGTAAGCGAGAGAAGACTTTCGGTTTCTTTAGCTGAAATAGTCCAACAATAGGTCTGTCTTCCATATCTGACAAGTGTTACAAATACTTTGCATTGTAGCTAATAAAACGGGTTCAGGCTCAGAAATGAATGTGTAGGCCTGAATAAAAGGGCCTAATGTGATTTGCTGTCTGCATAAGCCAGATGTAATTTTAGCATTCTTGATAAGCAACAAATTAACAATTGATAGCAGATTTGAGTTGCATTCAGGTGCGCCTCCTTTCAGTTTATTGTGTTGGTATTTCGAGTAGTATGGGCCTTGTGGTATTTGTGTGACTAACAACATTATAAAAACTTCGAAGACAAGATAACTTTCATACAGGATATACTGAAATCATCAACATTTCTAAATTACTTTTGCTTCCTCACCTTGAAGGCAGTTAAAGGACAAGAAGAAATCATCATTAAAAACATAGCAACTACAAACTAACTGCACCCCGAAGGTTAGTTCCTCGCAGTACAGTAGGTGTGTGTTGGATTTCACACAAATCATTTCACAATTTTAAACTTAGGCTACTACTGTTGACTTAATGTAAATCATCTGGGACAAAAACTTCAGCTCAACATCTAATATGTAGACAAGTCATTAGACCATAGTTCAGTTTGTTTCATTAATGGTTTTAATATTAAGCCTTATTCTAAACTCTGTCTGCAGTTAGCTGATCAGATATTTAGATTAGATAGATTATTATCAAATAGTTTGCTATTGAGCTTTACAGGCTCTTCACCTATCCATGCAGACCAGACCAGCATTTATTTTCGTCTCTTTTGAGCCCCAGTGTGTATAAAATGCTGAATTTTTTTCTCTTTGCATGCTTTTATCTTCTCTTCAAAATTAGCATCTCTAGGAAGCTTGTACCGTGTTAGTAAAATCAGTAGCTGTCTGCTGAGGTCGTGCACTGTGGCACGGTAGACCGCGACCTTGTCAAAAGCAATCACCGTGGCAACACATGGCTATAGTTTTCCTCTCATCTTAAGACATAATCTCTCTAATTGGTGTCAGAGTTGGGGTCCTGATGGTGAAAGTCCCGAAAATACCCACAGACAGATACGCTCACTTGTTGACACTTTGAAAAACAAATGAAACGGGCCTCGTCAATGTGGTGAAACTTGTTAATCCGCAGTGAGGGGAGTGTTAGCGCAGGCCCTCTAGCCACTCCAGCGTGACAGGATCCTTAGACTTTAGCCAGTCACATCTGACCCCACACACTATTCAACCCCTTCCTCTTTACACCTGTTCACTCCCAAAGAGGGCTGAGTGTCCAGAGATTAGGGAGGGCAGACCATGTCGGGACGGAACAGTATATTTGCTTCAAATCTCACGGGAAGAGATCTATCTCATCGCGTTGTCCCGGAGCCTCGTATCCATTTATTCCCAATGTGTTCCCAATGTTCAGCCATCTGATTCATATATTTGTTGAGGAAATATTCAGGAAAGCAGTGAATAGTAGGCTTGATGCTCGGTGCTGCCTGATGTGCTTATCATTGGCTATTTTAAAAAAGGATGTTTTGGGATGTTCTCGTAATTCATGGGACTTCTACAAATTTGACAAATGCAGTGAGAGGTATTAAATGACTCTGTAACATGAGGTGGCCTCTGATGCTGCACCTGATGAAAGACATGATTCGGTTTGTTGGGAAAGCCACAGTTCACCATCGGGGCTGGGGGGTCACACAAGCCGACCTCCTGTCCAGGCCTCCTACAGCGGGACCTAAAGAATCAACCTGAATATCAGTGCACAGAGGTCAGCTGTGTCTAAATTAAAAATCTTGTTTCTTCTCACCTGTGACTCTGAACAGGCACATGCTTTATCAAGGGGTTGCTTTGGGATGGCGGTGGAAATGGGGCCGCGTCTTCAACCAATTAAATCACTGAATAGCTATCCATATGGAGTGTGGGGAGAAACCTTGAGGAATTCAAAAACGCATCAGCTTCTCACACAAATCATATGTAACATGCCAGCAATCACCAGAGAAACATGGACAGCAAATTATCAAAGAAAGCCACTGACCCCTTTGAGGCAGGAAGGCTGTTTTTATGAGATACAAAATCCTGTCAAGCACAGTGAAACCTTTCAACAACAATTAAACCGAATAGTGTTGAACTTTGAGTTTTTAGATTTTCTCTTTTCCTGGCCTGGACATTCACCTGGATGTTCATCACCTTCGCCACAGGATAGTAAAGAGGAGAAAAAGACCAAGTGAATGTGGAAGGTTCACGCTAATAAAACAGGAAATTGGGGGCTAAAAAGTGCAAATAATCACTGGATGTGAATGTGTCCATTGAAGCACTCTTTTGGGTACTAGCCCGATGCTCCCACTAATGGTCTGTTTCGCTGAAGTAGCACCAGGAATGCTACCTTCTCAATGCTTCACAACTCGGGGCGAGCAAGGCAGAGCTCCCATTTGTGTGTGTGTGTGGGTGCATCTGTGTGCGCCTCTCTGTCGTTATCCTTTCTGGGAAAAAAAACCCTCATTCTCGCATACTCTCCCGTCCTGTAATGAACTGGGTCTACATATTTATGTTGTTGCCGGTGAACACTTGAAACACAAGAGGGGTTAAAGTAAAGAGTGGGGAGGTCTTTGGACCATTTTCAATATTTCCCCCCTGTGCCCCATAGGGCAGGCGAGGGGGTGCTTCTTTACAATCATCAGGTGACCAGAGGAAAATAGTGTGGCCTTAACAAGCCCAAATTAAAAAAGAACATCATTTTCATTATGCAGTCAAACACAATTACAAGCAAATGTTTTCTCTGTGGAGCTGCCCCTGCTTTCAGGGTCTTTGTCCCTCGCTCCTTAGTGTGTGCAGAGAAAGGCCCCGGTGGTCAATGGGCAGCTGAGTGGCGTGTTCAGCGGAGCCCACATCCTTAGCCCCCAGCATAGAATGCGTTTTGTTAGAAGAGCAGCCATACATTCTGAGCAGATTTGTTGAATTAGAGAACGCAGCGGGAGACGGGGAAGCGGGGGGTAAGTGATGGGGAGGACTTGTTGCTAGGTGACTGACATACAACTGCAGCATGCCAGTTTTCAGAGCTTGGCACTCCTGTCTGTTTTCCTTTTTGTTTTGTTTTCCTCCTTATCCGCCCCCCTCCACCCACCCCTCCCACCCACCTACCCACCCACCCACCTCCACCCCATCAATTCACTTGTCTAGCCCTCCTTGTTGCTGAAGTGTAGATAATAAAGATGAAGAGAGAATAGACAAAACGGGGCGAATCACGGAGGTTTCTACAGTATACTTTATCTGCTAAGAACCTAGTCATCAGCTTTTCAACTGTGTCGATACTTAAAAACTGTACTGCTAAGTGTTGTGGGAAAAGAAAAGTGCTTTCATGGGGAAAGTAAAGGTGGATTCCCTCTTTTTTTCTAATGCGCTAGTTAGTATAGAATCTGACATAAAGCATTAGCCTCATGGAGACACTGCGCTATCAGCAAAAAAAAAATTGTCTTTTCCTGGGGCTGGTAAGTGACACACAAGGACAGGCAGGATTTCTCTTTGCCCCCACCTCCCTCCAGGCATCGCTGCTCGGGAGATTTGAGATCTGAAATGAGCGTGTTTAAATACAAATATAATCTCTTGCTAAACTAGTGAGATATTTCCACTGATTCCTTGATGAGCTACGTATATATTTTGCAATTATTGCCTCCTTGTCCCAATCAAAATCCACTCTTTAATTATTACACTGCGGGTGTTTATCTATTTCTTTTTTTTTTTTTACATGCTCATTGAAATTTCCTGAGCAGACACTTCCTTCAGCTCTCTCCTCGTTCTGTAAGTGTGTTACCCGGCTCCTGACTACCTGACTTAGCAGTCTGGCCACTTATCTTGTCAACCCCATCACAGCATGTCAAACGTCCCGGTCCCAGCCACGCATCCCTCCTTTCAGGGGACCATCTGCAGACAGGGGGAGAGGGAGAAGGACGAGGGGAAGGCGGAAACGCAGGAGAAGCATTGGAAGCACTAGTGGTCCGAAACACAGTTTGACCCTTCCAGCATCCATTGTATACTCTGTCTCTCCTTCCATTTATTTCCAGAGCTCTATGTACTAATATTTCACGTCATTTTCATAACAAACTATACTGTAAAATAGAGTGTAGCATTTAAACCTCATAATCCCAAAGACAGTTTTACATCGAGGTTTACATGGCAAAAACTGAGTGTTCAGTAACAGTAGGATGCATGATGCTTAATGTATATTTCCAGTGTTATTTCTGGGTTTATGTGGGAGTGTGAATGCATCAAACGACAGGATTGGAGGTGCTGGTGCTGCGGTTTGGGGAGAGGCATTACCCACAGACCGGGTCTCTGCATTTGTGTGAAAACATATTACACGTTCAGACTTTCTCTTTTTTCAATCATCTTTCAACGTCACATATTCATTCCATGCTACTGCATGGTGTAGAGATTCAGGGTCATCAGGATTTTTGATTTCCCCCCTCAGTGTTGCATTTATTTGAAGCTGTGCCTGAAGGTCAAAACCAAATACACCAAGACGAAAAAGCCATTGTTGATCTGTTTCTCCACCTCATACATCCCTATTCCTTTTCACCAAGGAAGCATCTTTCTTTCTTTGTGCTGCCTGAGGTTTATGAGACTATCAGGGCACAGGTGTGCCCCGAGGAAAATTCCCCTGCTCTCTGTAAAGCTGTTATTCAGCACAAGGCCGTGACAGACAGTGTTTCTAAAAGCATTTGAAAGATTGTAAATGGGGATGATAAAAACTGTCAGTAACCTACCAAGGCACAAAAAGGAAAAAATATATACAGTAGCTTCATTTTATATGGGGTAGGCCGACATTGTCTGGAACAAGATGTAGGCATCACATTGCATAGTAAAATAACCCTTGATATAGCTGCCTTGAAGTATGAAAACAGCCTGATCGGACTGTAGCTTGTGCTTTGCCGAGAGTCTAGCATGTGTTATTTTGATATCATAAGGAGTTAAGACACTCCTGGCCTTACGCTGAATATAACTCTATGTATTGTCTCCATTAGGCTCATTGTTGGATTAGCCGGTGAAGTCTGCACTGCAAGCTTCAGCGCCGCTTTTCTCTCACTGTCTCATGGCTGAGTAACAGTGTAGTGGTCAAATAGAAAGGTTTTGATACATAAATGAAACATAAGACAAGGATCACAATCACTGTCAATGATTCTCTAAATTCAGATCAATTCAAGCGATTATAGTTTTTATGAACATGTCAAAGGTGTTGAGTTATTTTGTTATTTATTATCTGTTAAATATGGACAATGCAATTATGCCAACATTAAAAACAGTTAATGTTACCGGTGTTATATGGTTTGAAATATCTAATATCGGAATTGAAGTCTTTTTAACTGATGCATGACAAAGCCAAGAATAAGTCAATTTAGAGTAGCATTGCACACTATACTCTTTTTTTTTTTTTTTTTCACAGGAACTAATACATTTCCCATGACTTCCAGCATTTATTCTAACAGTTAACACTGCAAATCCTAAAAGGTTCTTCATTCATCAACAGGTTGTACAAATGTACAAGTGTTTTTTTTTTTTTGTACATTAATGCTCATAATGCTGTTTATTCACATGCAAAGTGCTTTGTGGTAGTCAGGCGTGTTCTGCTGTGGTCTGCTTGTGTCTGTCTACCTGCGTATGTACAGGTGTGAGTTTGTGTCTGGCAAAGAAAGAGCAACAATTATTGATTGGCTCAGCTCAAAGCATATGGGCTTGTATTTTAGCTGGTTGGATTAGCAGCCCCATCCCCTTGGCCACCCTCCATACAACTACCAAGCTAAGATGGCATTAACACTGCCAAAGGTTTTACTCTCTCTCTCTCTCTCTCTCTCTCTCTCTCTCTCTCTCTCTCTCTCTCTCTCTCTCTCTCTCTCTCTCTCTCTCTCTCTCTCTCTCTCAGTCTCCCTGCTGCTGTCTATGGTGATGTGGTGCAGTCTGCCAAACAATTTGGCAAGGCTTCTAATGAAATTGGATGCTGATGAGTCCACCAACTAACTTGTATCACATTCTTTAACAGTTAAATGACTAATACATTGTGCTCTTTAAAACTAGAGAAACTGTGATACATTGCCTTCCGTTTCACCTTAGTGATTTAATCCAACCTTTATAGCTGATTTTGATGTGCATTTGTGGTTTTTTTTTCTGAAATGACTGAAAGCGAAATGTTAATGGTGCCAAGCTCTGCTTTGGCTGACTTCAGCATCTGAATAAGCACTGCTATATTACTATCAAAAGCTGGCCTCTACCCAACACCTGAGCCAGGACTTTTATTGATCACCGCCTCTTCTTCCCTTTGATGTGTTTTTTACAGAGTTAGCAGATCCACTGCTGACTTTGGTGTCTGATAGTTTGCTCATTTACACTGACCCTAATCTTCAGAATGTCTATTAAGGAAAATGATTTAATCTGCTCTGGCAGGACTACCCAGAACACCCCTCTGCTTACCCTCCAAACATACATTTTTAATCAGCATAATAGAAAACCACCTTAAGATGTCAGATAGCAGTCTGAGCTCATATCCAGTGCCACTGGCCATAGCAGATGTGGGCTATTTACAGTAGCATTAGACCTCAGCCGCTGGCTATAAAACAGTAATCACTGATTGCTGAATGGGGATGTGTAACATTTATTTTAATCACTGTAGAACAAGAAACAACAGCATGCCAGTGGTGACAATCCAGGCACAGATAAAATGTTTAATAGTCATGCAGCTTTTTTTTTTTTTTTATGCTTTATTGACAGAGATAGTGTGAGAGAGAGACAGAAAGGTATGGGAGAGAGAGAGGGGAGGACATGCAGCAAATGACCGCGGACTGGATTCGAACCCGGGTCGCTGCGGGAAGGACTGAGCCTTATATGGTACCCGCTCTACTCGGCCACCGGGGCGCCCCATGCACCTTTTTTTTAAAGGAATTGCATAGAGTCAGAGACAGGATGTTACATTCATTGTGCATTTGAGAGGAGCGGGGACCAGTGAGAGATCATTTGACTCATCCTCTCAAGGTCTCTGATGTCTCCACAGGGCCTTGTCCTTGTAGCACAAGACTGCTGATGCCACGCAGTGCAGCGAGAGGGCCGCGCACAGATAAATATTTGAGTATGTGTGAGGGGTGAAAGCGAGATGACTCTCAGCCTGTCAGTTGTGTTTGGAGTCGCGGCATCAAGCGGGGACCTGCTCAGTGACACCGGGTAACTCGAGCAATGACGTGAACGCATACACATATACTTTCTCTCTCTCTCCCTCTTGATTCACCCCCCCGCTCTCTCTCTGTGTATCAGGCACACACACACACACACACACACACACAGATAGCCCTGTCAGCTAAGTCCTGTCAGAGGCATCACCCTCTAGGTAGAGTGGTGAGCTATGTGCACACAGTGATCAGGCAGCTTGCCAGCTCTGCCTTCTCCTGCCCCTACCTAGACAACTCCCTTCATCCTAATGAGCTCTGTCAGAATGGCATTTGACATAAGCCATCAATAAAGCACAGCTGACAGACATTAAGACTCTGGAAATCCAGGATATCTCTGGCCTCTGCCCCTTCTAGTGGAAACAACTTGCAATTCTGACCTGATGGTCTGTATGCAGTTGGAAGGCAGGTTCTTACCTTCATGTTGTGATATAATGCAGGACTAACAGATACCCACCTTACATCATTACATACATAATCCATCATTTGTTCTGTCAAAAACACAGTATGTCACAGCTGAAAACACAATTTTCACACTGACACGGTTATTTTTACTCTAAGATGTGCTGTTTTAAGACTGTAGATAAGGATTGTTATTGGCTTTTTACATTTTATTATCAACTCTGTTTTGCATAGATAGAACTGCATGTGTTTCGTGAAACAAAATATGTTAGCCAATGAAAGCGTTAAATTTTTTCAATTAGCACTGACTATAATTGTCCCACATTCTATTGGACACTGTGAACAGCTCTTCTTAGAGTAAGCGTCACCGTAGCAATTAACAGATTGTTGCTCAATGCGTACCACAGAGGTACACAGCTGTCTGCTTACGATCCTATTGGATACCTGTGTCACTTAGCACCCACAGCAGTCACTGCATAGTAACCTCCGCTGCGGTTGGTGCTAATAAAAGACTATTTCTAGGAAACAATTCTATTTTTTACGGGGCCTAATCAAATTAAAGGAGGCTTTTTGATCCTTAAAGTGTGCACTCTCCAGAGAGTGTAATGTAATGATGAGTGTACCATTTGCTATAAAGTAAGTCTGAGCTCAGGGTGAAGTCACTGTACTACGAGGGGCTTGGTATGAATCATTCACCGGAGCTAATGGACACAATTCGGGCTCTTGTTTTTATTTTTTTTCTCAGTCAAATTGCCATAAGATGTATTCATAGTTATTAGGGGAACGAATACAAATAAATACATGAAATAAATACAGGATACCCCATATCTGCTTGGAGGTATTTGAATGTGATGTAGTCGATAGAATCTCCTTCTCTACTCCTTACAGTTTTCACATAGGACACATTAAATCATGCACATCTTAAAAAGACTATATGTAAAGGTCACTGTTGAAAAGCTGCGATAGTGCAGACAAAAGAGCAAAGTCTATTCCTAGAGGAGACATTTATTGACAGTCGTCTGTGTGTGTATGTGTGTGTGTGTGTGTGTGTGTGTGTGTGTGTGTGTAGGGCCTAGGAGGAGCAGGGGCTCTTAGACAATGTGAAGTGGAGGTGAGGCCCAGGCGGCATGGCTGCGGCGTTGTGACCTGTGCCCCGACTCACGCATCATGTAGCTCCCTGGCGCCAGAGGACCTCCTGACCATGATGAGTTTTGACTCCTGTCACCTTTGGGTGTCGTCAAGATCCTCTGACATGGACAGGATGGGGGGAGTGGGGGTGGGGGGTGGGAGGGCATTTCGTCAGCCCAAAACGCTCTACGGGTGACCACTCTCCCCACCAGTGAGGAACGGCGAGGAGAAGAGACACAGTGAGGAATACTTTTTCTTTCCTTCTCCAGGCGCTGAAGACAGAATAAAGACACCAGAAAACTAATTTAAAAAAAACACTCTCGGGTTTACTGCTGGCACACACGGGCTGAGTGGTCGGAGAAAACTGTTCTTGAGGAACCGTCTGTCATAATGATCATAATGCCATCACCATCTTCACTCTCAGCACCCTTCAGTGTACTGGTATCATGATAGACTGTGGCTTATGAGCTGTGAAATGTTATGTAAACAGCACCTGTATCCTTTTTGTTGCAGGCAGGATGCTTTGTAAAGTAGTATGTGCTTGTTAGTGAGTGAATGAAGGAGATGGAGATAGAGAGACAGAGATACTGCGTGGGTGGCTGTAGAGACATGTCTAAACACCAAGCATTCAATCCACCCACCTACTTTGACATTGTTTGTTTCTTCGGCTGTAGCTGTGTCACCGTACCTATAGTGGGCAGAAAAGACATTCACTGAAAGGCTTGTTTTGAACCTGATAAATATCTTGTCATGCAGCACAGGGGGCGGGACAACAGGACAATTACTTTGCACGTCTTATAAACATTTAGACTATTAATCACTTTGGCTTTACCATACTTTACAGCTGCATTTCAATACGACTGAAAACAAGCGGCTGATTGAAAAGAGAAACTTGCGAAAAGCACAGCAATTTCATGTGTGTTCTACTGTGTTTAATTTAATTTCAATTTCATGAATGCTGTGTGAGACTGTGCGTGAACACAGGATTTACTGTTTATATTTACCAGGTCGGCATTTTAGCTCTAATAGATAAATCCTGCCTCACATACATATTCACTTTGTTGTGCAAGCCGTAGAGGTGATGCATGCATTTGTTCAATTGTAATTTCTCTTCTCTCTCTCTCTCTCTCTCTCTCCCTCTCTCTCTGTCTTTCTCTCTGTCACACACACACACACACACACACACACACACACACACACACACACATGCGCACACAGGTGCACCATGTACTCTCCCTACTTTCATTTAGCCCTTCATCTGACCAGAAATTGACGGGGGGAATGGATGTAATAATTGCATGCACTCTATAACATGCTCTGTAAATGCGTTTTTAAAAAAAACGACCGGGTGGGTTTCAAGATATTCCTAATGGCTTTCTCCCAGGGATTGGAGGTTTACTCTCGCTGTATTGTTTGTTTGCAGCAGCCAAACGTAGTTCTCTCACTTACTTCCGCGACCTGCAGGGAAGACGAAGCGGGGAAACCTTTGATGAGACCTCACTTTCTGCTGCATATGACAATGGCACCGACAGGATTCAATGAAGTTGTATTAAGATGCTGCTTCATTTACAGGCCACAGATGGTGGAAAAAGCCTAGCGTAACATGCGTGAGCACCGCAGAGATTTATGCAACGGAAAATCTCTTTGACTCATGTGTAATGGCACTCCCGCTTTTGTGTTGATTATTTCCCACTATGAATAGTTGTTCTCTCAAATCTAGCAAATATATTGTATGCCCTCGCAGCACATCACTGCACAGTACAATGCACTGTCCTGTGGATAATGACTCTTTTCATAGTAGCATTGTGGACGTACACCCCAGCATGAATATTCAGTAACTAATTTCAATTTCAATTTTGAAAGAGGCATTATGGAATTATGCATTCAGAACGCAATGCTAGTGAGAATTGGCTTAGTGGATATGAGGTCAAATGTCATGTGCACTGATTATTATAACAGTGCTCTGGCTGTGCTGTGTTTGTGCCCTGTGAAACAAAAGCTTGGGGGAGGAGTATGTGTGTCAGGACAGGGCTGGCCATGTGTGTGCGCCCCCACGCTGATTGCTGCAGTGTATTGGCTCTCCTCTATCCGTGTCAGCAGGGCTGTGTGACTGAAAGGCACTGGATTACGTACACTGGAGGCCAATGGGTCACTGGATAAGAAGTCTTCTCTGTTACCGCAAATCCACAGATTAAACGCAGCGTCGAGAGCTAGTGCTGCCCCGAGGGCAAATGGGTCTGAAAACACAGCTCTCAGAGGGCTCCGGCTTTGGCTTAACCCTTCTGTCACTGCGGAGCTGTGAGGCGGTGTGTGGACCAAGTGACTCCCCTTTAAGTCCCACTGTATGAGGCTGGCTTTTAAATACATCCGGGGCATGCAAGGGTTATGGCTAGTGTTGCTGACATGATATCTTAATTGGAAAGTTAATCCTGTGCTGGGGCAGCTGAGTCTGTTGTGCAGAAGGAAGTCAACATAACACTGAGGTCAGGCAGTCACCCCGTGAAAATAGACAGTAATGTTTGCATCCTCCGTGTCGGCCAAGCAGAAGTGCCTATACCTGCCCCAGGCAACTAACAACATACTTGAGCAGTGTGTGGCTGTGTGTTGTGCATTGCCACTGCCTGCCTTCTGTTGATGCTGTTTAAGTGCTGTGAACAGGCTCAGTGGCTTCACAGACAGATCAAAGGATGTACAATAAGGGCACGCTAACACTGGTGTGATATTATTTGTTTCAGATTCAGATTGGCTGTTATCTGTTGTGTTTAGTGTGTTTAGAGTGTGAGCCTGTCTGTCTATGGGCTTATGAACATGAGGAGGGGCAGTGATGTTAGTGGCGGAGGGGGGGGGGGGGGGGGGGGGGGGGCAGATGGAGGCAGGGAAAGGGAAAGGTACTGAAGGTCTGTATGGGATAGTGGCAGGATGGCTGTTGGTGACAGGCTCTTGTACCGTCTCGTCTGCTCCAATGATCCCAGGGAATCTGGGTCATTTCCAGCTCGTTCACATGTAACTATTCCCCACTTCTTCCCTCCCTCTGCCCAGGGCGAGCTACGACCCAGCTACATGCTAATGATGACTCAAAGTAAATGTACTCGTCTCTTATGGCAAATTGGGAGAAAAATGAACAGTATTAGTCTGCAGCAGTGCACTCTACACCTCTCCGGTGTATCATCCCCCTGTTCATTTTGTGGAAGCCTTTACGTTGCTCTTTGTCTCTGCACCGCTGTCTACCTTCAGCTACAAACTCTATCTATCCATTTCCCTTTTTGTTAATCGCCTTGTACTTCTCACACTCTATAATGCAGAGGATGAGTTGTATCAGTGCTGGAATAAGCTGCTCGCTGTGCCCAGTAAAGTACCACTGAGACCTTTATGTTCTTCATGGTATTGTAGTCATCGCTGTAGATTTGTTACAAAAAATATATATAATAATAAAGAGCAGTTTTAGTGCAATCACTGTTCTAGGGTTGTTTATTTATTTGAAAAATAATTAATTAATATTTGGATAATTTATTTACATTTCAATTTGTTATATGAAGAAGTATTATGCCTGTAAAAATGGATATTCTATAAAGTGCACCAGAGCACAGGTGAATGGACATTTACATATATATATATATATATTAAGACTATTGAGTTTAATGTTGTTCAACTGTTTAACATCTGTGATCTATCTGTGGCTTATACCCATCTGATACAAACAGTGCATCTGGAGAAAGCTGATACCTGACTGACCACCTGTGTTTTAATAAACAGTCAAACAATTAACTGAATAATTCTGCACACCAAAAGGGATAAAATAACCTTTATATAAAAAATACTTGATATAGGTAATTGTCCAACAAAACAGCCTCAATAGGCATGTGAAAATCAGCCTAAGGTCCAACATAGAAAACAGAGACTTACTACAGCATCAAATTCAGTTGTGTCTGACAGAGGCTGAGGGCATGGCTGTGGGATCTATGAAGCAAATGGACAAAGAAAAAAATAGATGTGTTTGAATGAGATCCACTGTGTTGTGCTCGGGGATATTGGTGTCAGGATAGGCCTACTATCTCCTGGCACAGTGAGATATACTCATATAAAGGGAAACAGTGAAGGGTAAACCCGCCGAAACTCAATTTGCCCACTTTTCTTTATGCTGACATAAATATTTATTACATAAATTCACATTATAGATTATAGAAGGTGATGTCAAACCGATGTGAGGATAGGTGTCTTTTAAGGAAAAAAAGCATAAACTAGTGTTTTTCTGAAAGAGTAATTGATTTTAGTCTATTTTGGGATTGTTTTCCTTATGATGAACACCAACTGGAGTCATAGTTTACTCAACTTTTTATTTAGGCTACCATTTCTAGCAATTATCTAAAAAAAAATATCCTACATTATATAGGCTAGTATTCGGCGTTTTCCATAAGACTAATTCACATAACTTTAAACTTACTGTCCATTTTTCCAGAACATAGCCACGTGTTTATTAGCGCAGTAGCCTAATACTGAAACGAAAATTCACCAGGGAAAAAAAAAACATATCCACTCCTTCCTTTTTCATTTTATCGTAAATTTTTAAATAGTGCCTATATGGGAGTGTTGCTTACAGAGCATAGCCTACAATTGTTATTTCCAGACCTCCGTTTAAGATATCCAAAACTTGCCCATAATTTATTGATGCGCTCTTCCTAGAAAAAGTAGCAGTCCCTGTAAATTTCGGTTGGGGTAGGCAGCCTGCATGGATGAAATATTTACAGGCAGCTAAATATTTCAGAACAGCACCTTGTCAGTCGTCCTCGCAATTTACTCCCCGTGGCTGCATCTGATGGAGGTCTTATCCTTTATTTACCATTACTCGCCGATCGGTGCTAAACCTGTAATAATAGGCTATGGCTTTATGAATACCGAGCTCGCTAGGAAGAAGTTAAATCGTATTAATCTGTCTGCTGCTCTCTCATAGTGGTCACACCATCTGCTATAACTTGGTAATTTCATAAAATGATACGGCCTATGGGTTTGTTATTTTACAGAGTCAGTGCAGGCCTGTTTTTGTGCATTGTAATATCGACATGATGATATGCAAATATAAGACAGCTATGGCTCCTGGATTATTAAAATTAACAGAAATGCGCCGATATATAATAATGATGTTACTGATGTGCGTCTCCAGTAAACCAGCAAGAGAATGAACAGCTTCCTGTGCAGAAGGCATTTCATAACACCGCATCAAGAGCCTATAATTCATGCAAAAAGAGCCCGAAGGGGATTCAGATCAAGTGTGTGTGTGCGTGTACGCGCGTGTGTGTGTGTCACAGAGAGAGAGATAGAGGGAGAGAGAGAGGGAGAGGGAGAGAGAGAGAGGGAGAGGGGGGTGAATCTGTGAAAATAATATCAGGCTTTTCCGTCAGAATGAACTTTACTACTGTATCCAGCCATGAAATAATCTGACCCGACACTTCAAACCATCTGCGCTATCTATCCGCCCTCTTATTTACTAAATCAGCCTGTGCACAAAACGGAGTGTGTCTGATACTAAAGCCGAGTAGCCTGGCAGGGCCACGATAATCCTGTATATACACACAAACATAACGTTTTCCCCGGCAATGTTTTAGCCGTTCAGGTCTCTGTGGAGTGGAGGGACTAAAATAGCCTCCCTGCGTTAAGGCTATCGGCAGTGATGCGGCGGTAAATAAAAAGGTGGGTAAACTATGAGCTCCGGTCGGTGATCATCAGAGGAAAACAGACACCGATATAAACAAAAATCAATTAGTATGTTTTCAGAAAAGCGTTAATTTATGCTTTTCCTCTTAAAATACTCTATCCTCAACCTCTAACTTTGATTATAATACCTAGCTATAATTTATTATGATGAATTATGAATTTATTAAATAGAAGAAAAAAAAGGATTCTGTGAGGTTGAAAAAAATGGATAAACTCTATGGGAAAACTGGGTGGAGGCTAGGTGGGTCAGTAGCAGGCTAGGTCAGTGCTTCCCTATCAGGATTTTAGTATTTGGATTCCTGTTTGAAGACTCGTCTCTCCAGTTTGAATCATTTCTGTGCTGCTGTTCTTGATTTCAGCATCACATGGGCTCCCATTACAATATAAGCCCATACAAACCTATGCAGCTCTCATTTTTGATTAGCCTGGGCTGATTTTTAAACGACTCTTATGAAAAAGAACGATATTAATCTTATAAAAATTAGAGGGATACAGCCTATTCAGATAGCCTATCACAGCAAACCTATGAGCTATAGGCTCTAGGAATATTATAGTGAGACCATAAGGGGATAAAAATAGCCTAGCATAAAGTATAATGTCGCCATAAAAAAAATCACATTTTAGTACGACAGACACACTAAGAGGGAGGCTATACTAGTCTAAGGAATCTGACATTTTGCAGTCTAAAGTGCTAGCCTATTTCATGAGCTCTAAAGGCAGCTGCGTGTTTGTTGGCTATGACACTTCAATATAGGCTGCGAGAGTGGATGTCATTCTTTAACACCGTCTGGCTAACAAAGGCAGAGGATGTTGGAAAACCACGGTAGGGCAATTAAACGTTTGAAGACGTAAAGGAAAAGGTCAAAATGTTTACATTATTTTTAAAAAAGGGAGGTGCTGAGATCTCCTTTCCGCCTGATTGGCCGAACTTGACAGTGATTGACGTGCATCCATGGCAACCAGGCAGCCAATCTGCCAAGTCCAATAGGAAATCATCAGAGGGGGCTTGACTGTCTTTTTCTCCCCCTTCAAAAATACATCTCGGCTCCAGCTTTAATTCTCTCGTACTTTCAATCCCAGCCTACCTTCAAAAATACATCGCGGCTCCAGTTTTAATTCTCTCGTACCTTCAGCCCTTTGCCTACCAAGTTTACCCAGCCCGAGGATGCGGTAGCCAGCCCCAGACAGCATCGTTCCTCCTCCGCGGCGCTTGGTGTTGTGTGTTTTTTTTAACGGTTGGTCTGACGGTTGGCTTGCTAACTTTGGGATTGCCTTGTTTTGGTGTCTTGGATAGCCTCGGCGCGCGGAGCGAAGACGCGAAGGACTCGACACGGAGGAGAGAGGAGAGAGGAGGGGGAGAGGAAAAAAGGAGAAGCCTCCATGTTTCAGCTGCCTATCTTGAATTTCAGCCCCCAGCAGGTCGCCGGGGTCTGCGAGACTCTGGAGGAGAGCGGGGACGTCGAGCGCCTCGGCCGCTTCCTCTGGTCGCTGCCCGTCGCCCCGGCGGCCTGCGAGGTCCTCAACAAGAACGAGTCGGTGCTGAGGGCCCGGGCCGTCGTCGCCTTCCACACCGGCAATTTCCGTGAACTCTACCACATCCTGGAGAACCACAAGTTCACCAAAGAGTCGCATACGAAACTACAGGCCTTGTGGCTCGAAGCGCACTACCAGGAGGCTGAAAAGCTGCGGGGACGCCCGCTGGGGCCGGTGGACAAATACAGGGTGCGGAAGAAGTTCCCTCTGCCCAGAACGATATGGGATGGAGAACAGAAAACCCACTGCTTCAAGGAGAGAACCCGGCACTTGTTAAGAGAATGGTATTTGCAGGATCCTTACCCGAATCCGAGTAAAAAGAGAGAGCTTGCACAGGCAACTGGACTTACACCCACACAAGTAGGAAACTGGTTCAAAAACCGGAGACAAAGAGACAGAGCGGCGGCTGCGAAGAATAGGTAGGCTGTGCATCCATGTGTTTGTGAATGGTGTCTGATGGTGTCTGATCACTACCTGCTCCATTAAATTAATGCAACCTATTTGGCGATAACCGAAAAAAACACAACAACAGCAGCAGCCTGCATCGTGATTCCATCAATGAATCAAATCGGATGTAGGCTATCATTACCATTATCATGTAGTAGGATTAGGATGCATCGGATGGAGCCAATTGTGAAATTGTGATCTAAAATGTTTGCAATAGTCTGGACTTAATTTTCAAATTGACCCTAAAATCATAAAATCGTGGCCACTCGCATTGTCTCAAATGAAATGACAGTAAGGGGAGATGAAATGCAGGAAAAAATGTCTAACCACACTGAAGACAGAAATGCAATAATGACTGTAAATTTATTATCTTATAATTTCCCTTATAATTTGGAATGCCATCGGGAGAACAGTGCCTGAATAACTGTTTTAACTTTTCGTTGTTGTAAATCAATTTAGCCTGTTACCATCACAATATTAGACTTCGGTAGAGAATAACATGTACAATACTATTAAATATTTCTTATTTGATTGTGTAACCAGTTAGACAACTCACGGATGGCTCTGGTCGCTAATAGCCTACTATTTCAAGTGCAGATGAAATAATAAGGTCTAATATTAAAATAGTAATCAGTCTGCTGAAAGGATGCGCCTTGGCCTTCAGCAGTGCAGCCTGTGTGGGCCGAGGTCATCTGCAGGCCATGAGGAAAAAACACTGTAATAAAGCTGTGCTATTCCAATAGGGACTTACGGTGTGTGGTACTGGGTTCAGCTATCTGATCATACTCTATGGTATTTTTTGATCCCCTATGGTATCACTGTAATATTCCTGTAATATTCCTATAATATTTATATAGGGACCTCATACTGTGATGTTTGTGTAGCATCCTTATAAAATCTATCATAGGAGTAGCCTACTAGAGGTTTGTTTTTTTAATAAGAGATATCTTCTTATATACACTCATATATTCATATACACTACAAAAACGTCCATCTTAATAAGTAATTTAGTCTCGTATTCAGTGTTAAAATCGAATTTCTTTCTTAAAACAAGTGAAAATTAGACTACTGCCAGTGGGTGAGGCAGTTCTGTTTGTTTCCAATGCACTTCTCGTTTCTGGGATTTTCTAGAAACAAGAATCAATATTTTGAAGGAAAAAAAAAAGAAAAAAAAAGCTGATTAAGGCAGATCACTTGACTGTCGAAAAAATGACATTTGATTCAAGAAATTTCCTGAAACAAGTTGATTTGCATTGTAAACAAGATAATTTCTCTCACCCTGTTTGCAGATTTTTTCACCTGTTTTCTGAAAAAATAAGATTTAACAAATAAATAAGATTTTAAGACTCAATCAGATTAAGAGATTTCGGCAGTGAAGGCATTCTGTCATGAAACTGAAACGAAGAAACGCTCGGTGCACAGTGTGTGTTATGCAGTTTTTCATGTCATCCCCCCCTCTCTCTCTCTCGGTGTGTTGTGTCCAGGCTGCAGCAGCAGGTCCTGTCCGGCGGCTCGGTTCGCTCCCTGGCGGACGAGGACGGGACGGTGGACCGACTGGGGAACTCCTCCAGTCCGGAGGCCAGCCTGTCCAGCAAAGCCGCCGCCTCGGCCATCTCCATCACCTCCAGCGACAGTGAATGTGACATCTGACGAGCAGATCAAGGGTGTTAAGAGAGAGGATGAATTAAGAGGATACGAGTGAGAGACAATCTAATAAAACAAGTCATAGTGCCTGCGTTGAATTAAAAAAACACACATACAAAAACTGTTATTTGACGGCTGCCAAAACATGAGGGGATCTGTGATCTGTGGCGGAGAGCCCGTCCTTATCTTATAGGCCTATACTTTCATATTGTTTGCGTTTTACCCACGTGTGGATAACTGAACTTAATACGGACGAAAAAGATTTCACGGACTAATAAACCAACGCCTCAAGACGAAAACTAAAAAAGAAGAAAAAGAGAAAAAAAAAGGAAAAAGGATGAAGACATCCGAGCGCCTAACCTGCTGTTTTCTGTGGGTATTTCATGTTGAAAAAGAACTGTGATATTTTTACTTTACTTTCAAAGTTTTATAAATAATGTTTATTTACCTATTTAAAACGATCGGCTCTGTCTCTTAGAATTTCATATTCATTTGCTTGGTGTTTTTAATATTTACCTTGTGCACAGGTGAACCTGTTGAGCATGTGCGCTTTAGTGAAAATGTGTTTCAGTAAAAGAAAAAAAAAAAAAGTAAAGATAACTTAATAAAATAATTGTTGATCAAGAGAATACAAGTTTAGTCTTTTATTTTTTGGATTGCAATAGGAGGGGAAAAGAGAATGAAGATGAAGTGATTGTAAAAGTGGAACATATTTCTATTTTTATATACTTTTTATATACATGGCTATATGAAGACTTCTTCGCTGACTTGATAGTGTGAGAGAAAACGTTTCATAGTTATAATGCCACACATACTATGCGCCCTGACACGTTTTAGACTTAGGCCTAATTGGCCAACATGCTTTGCGTCCTGTAATGCAGGATGACAGCGAGAGGTCACAGAAAGGCCGGCTCACTAACCCAGATGATCTCTGCGAGCGAAAACTGATAGAAACACAGCAGATTGTGAAAACCTGCTTTATTCGGCCTGTATGGAGCAGGAGAAGAGGAATATTGACGACTTCATGTGTGTGTATATATTTCCAAAATAACCGATCTTTGGTTCAGTATATCTTTAGGCCATGCATGGTGCAAATAGATTTATTAAATTAACTTAAAATGGATGTTACATTTTCACTCTGAATCATTCATTATCGCTAAATCACTCTAATATTCCGCTGACCTTATTCGACATTAATGCAGATACTGAGCTCCAAATTTCAGCTCGTAACCCATTATCACATATAACGGATTGTCATATCTGTCAGGACAAAATTGGTTATTTGTTTTACAGATTTCTTTTTAAATCTCACTGGGTGTCCAAAACATTTTAGGAACGATGCCAGTTCAGCAGTGTCCCTCCAGAAATCAATTTATCATCCCCAACGAAATATCACCATGATATTCCTATAATATTCCTATAGGACTTGTAGGGTGATAGTGTAATTCCTGGGACGTAGTGTGTCTGCTACTCAATAATGAGTGTATAGTGGCCTACTTCGAGATTTTGTTTTATCTCACATAGGGCCTAATTATAGGCTAATAATATAGTTCTTTCTGTGATATAGGCTATAGCCTACTACAATTTAGCCTATAGTAGCGGCATAATATTCTAAATTTCTGTTGTGATATTTCTATAGTATCCATCTAAAATTCATTCTAGGATTACACTATTTCCTTCCCAGGCTATGTCTGTGTTATTACTGTTTTCACCTGCTTTATGTATTTATGAATAGGGTGAACAATTTCAGACGGGCATTAATCTGTTTACCTGTAGCCTTTTATAGGAGTTTATACCGAGGCATTACTCAAAGCATTTTATTCTCTTGGGCTACACAACAGGCTTGAAACCCAAAACAAATAGCCTACAGTAAAGTCTTTATGTGCTATAAGAAACGGAATAAAAGCCAAATGAGCAAAGCAGACAAAACCAGAAGTGACTCGTTGAGTTCAGCTTTTCCAACTGATGGGACAGACACCTGGTTTCCTCCAATTTGCGATTAATTAGGCTACAGTAACTTCTGAAAGAGACAAGTTGTATTTCCAAAACGTCTTTCAGCTGGAACAACACAGAAGCCAAAAGCAGAGAGAGAGAGGGAGAGACAGTGAGAGAGAGAGAGAGAGAGAGAGAGAGAGAGAGAGAGAGAGCAAGTGAAGGGAGAGAAACGAGAAGGGGGGGCTTTTTCTGCTTCTTTCAAATCATGGGGACAAAATGGCTGAATATTTCCGTTTCTATTGAAAATAAGGGCGACCGGGGGAATACATGAAAAAGTCTTTCTCGCAGTCAATAAGGTTGTCAAACTGGTCAGCGGTAATCAGCGCTAATGACGGGTCTGGGGTCCCAGCACGGACAAAGGGGCCCTGCCGGTGTTTTGTGAGGGGAAGCGACCGCGGGTCCCTCTCCAAAGAAAAGACTCCTGTGAGGGTAGTCTGGGGCACGGAAATCACAACTTTTGTAAGTGTGTGTGTGTGTGTGTGTTTGTGTGTGTGTGTGTGTGTGTGTGTGCGCGCGCGCGCGCGCGCGCGTGTGTGTGTGTGTTGGGGGAGGAGGTGTGGGAGTGGGAGGCGCTGCTGCTTCAATGTGAACTCATGGTTTGGCTGATTAAAAGGATTTAATTACCGATTGATTGGCTGACTTGTAGTAGCCTATTTATAGATCTATAATAGGCATATTGATTATGCTTCAGTAATTTCATAAATTATTGAATATAGGCTACACTTCATTTATATTGTAGACTAAATTAAATGCCATATCTAATTGTTTGTTTCTCACATTGGACGAGACTTGAAGACAAAACTGCTTTATGTAAAAATGTGCTGATATCGACTATTGAGATCAATAGGGCTATTTTCTTTTTCTGTCAACTCGTGAACTTTCCCATCTAAACTGCATCTTAATTGGGCTTTTTTTTTTTTTTTTTTGACAAATTAAGCGATGTTCAGTTGTATAAGCGCGGTTAACTTGCGTAAGCTGTGTGTGTTTCAGCGTGGCTGTGATATGTGTTAAAGGGCAGGCTGCAGCCTTGACTATACGTCCTTATTGTGATTGAATCTGTCAACGCTGTTTAGTGCGTAGACACTCTGATGCGAGGTGGTGTCAGCACAAAGAGCCACGGCCTGTCTGTCTGTCGGTCTGTCGGTCTGTCTGTCTGTCTGTCTGTGTCTGCGTTTAGCCTACATTTGACTGGAACTGCAACTGGGCTGTTTTTGCAGGATAAAGCCTCAAACTCAACCCTCAAAATATTTTATCCACAATTGATCAAACAATTTCTGTCAGCATAAGCTTAATGTGTGCGAGCCTTTTGCAACCTCGATTTCACTGTAATGTGTTATTATTATAATTATTATTATTAGGCTATTATTACTACACGTGTTTTGATGTTAAAATATTGCTTTTTATTATTCATTATTTATTAGACGTGGCGTATGATGCCACAGGATGGCACGTAGCTAAAATTGACATTCATGTTTTGTTATATTATACGTACCGTAGGCTGGGCGATGGCAGTTGAGGGCTAAAAGTGATCATGTCAAGCCGTCAGTTTCCCTCTCGTGCCTCCTGAAGTGGGCGAGGTCACGCAGCAGGGGAAACTTGTCCTTTTGTCCTGCGCCCTCTTAATTTGTCAAGCAAAGCTCTCTCCCTCCTGTCCACACTCCAGCAACTTTTTTTTCATCACTTCAACACTTTATCAGGTTTAACCCAGATCTCATCGGGTGATTCTTCTCCTTAACGAATGTTCGCTATATAAAAAAAAACTTTTTGGCCTATATCTCCGAGGAGCTAAGAAATCAGGGCCAGACAAAGCAGAGGAAGTTTTTTTTCTGTCAGCTTATTGTGTAGAAGCCGTGAATGTATATCAGATACATTCATTTTAAAGCGCTGTGTTTTCCATTGTGTTTCAGCCTTGGAAATATAGCTAATTCAAGGCTTTGTGCGTGCTTTGTCACGGCATGCTATTGCAAAGATACGTTTTCCCCTCCGTCAGTGAGGTTTTGTTCTCTAGGAAACAGAAACAATTTCACTTATAGACTGCTGCTTCTTCCTCTGTAGACTTTACAGCATGGCCTTGACTGACTAGAAATGGCAACAGCAGAAGGATAATCATGCACAGGACGCCCCCTGGTGGCGGTGTGGACTCCTGCAGGGTCCAGTATGGTGGATCAGTATGGAGTCTCAAGCTGGGGTCAGGGGACCTGCAGCGGTCCTTCAGGGGGGTCCAGGAGGTCTTCAGCAAAACAGTTTAATTTCACTTTTATTTCATTCATAAGCCAGTGACAGAATGTATCAGGATTAATATTTTGTTTTCACTGTTACCTCCCCTCCCCACCTATGCATTCCCACGATATCACAAAAATATTCTCAGACCCCCATTTGACACCAGATTTTGTGTCAAATGGTTTGTCTGTATAGTCTAATATTGATTTGAGGGTTACTTGACAGGTAAAAATCTGGAAACCCCTTGTGTAGACTATTCTAACAGCTACAATACAAAACAAATTAAAATGAAATGAATAGGAGATAATAGGCCTATTAGACCTTTTGTTTTGTCCAATCTAAACCACTGTCCTTTAGATTAGGCTAGATGAAACTTTAATGATCAATGGGTAATTACAACAACCGAACATACTGAGAAAAATACAACAAATAAAGTCACAAGTTTCACAAGCTTTAGGTATTTTCTCAGGTATTTATGTGGAACAACATGCATGTGTCCTGACGCGTCAATATGCATTAACCCATTAACATGTCGGATTTACACATGCAGGTAACGATAAATAATTAATGTTGTTTCTTTTCCGGGTTTTTGTTCTAATCTGAAATACAGTTAGCCATATTGCATGCAAAGTGGGGTTGGAGTTATAATGCTGAACTGTGATAGTCTTGACTTGTTGGATCCATCCTGCGCCCTCCGGATCAGCAGCTCAATCCTGCAGGAAGCTTTCAGCACCACGGACAGAGGCCGAGCTCCGCCTGCTCTCCACCTCATCCAATCACATGCCACATTTCTCTTTTCGATATTATTGTGATATTCAGGGTAAAGGTTTATGAAATCGGTGGTGATAGTTGTGATTTTGTCTTTGCCTATGTTGTGTCTTCTATAGTTTGTCCAGTAAACCTGATCTAAAATGGTGTGTG
The DNA here is from genome assembly GCF_048128805.1 of Centroberyx gerrardi. Taxonomy (NCBI): domain Eukaryota; kingdom Metazoa; phylum Chordata; class Actinopteri; order Beryciformes; family Berycidae; genus Centroberyx; species Centroberyx gerrardi. The sequence continues at coordinate 14,148,717 of NC_136013.1, read as the reverse complement.
CGCATTGTGGGTGTCTTAATAACATGCAGCTCTATTTTGCATGTGTAACCCCAATTCTATTTTATGCAGCTGGAGTCTGGGGAAGTAAGGAATTTTCCAGGGTGAATGCCATTCAAAACCGGGCAATTCGCTGTTTTCTGGGCGTGCATAAATTTACACCTGTGCTGGCGTTCCAAGGGGACATGGGTTGGGAGCCATGTGTGATTAGGCAAAAAAGGTGAAATGCTTAGATCATGGAACCGTCTATCTAATATGCCAGAGGGTAGAGTAGCAAAAAAAGTTTTTAACTGGGATAAAGCACATAACTATCCACAGTGTAGTGATATTAATGTTGTTTTCAGGGAAGCTGACCAGCAATATATTTTCAGAAACGGTTTAGGATGTAGGGTTCACTATATTAAGCACAGGTTATTTCTCGACTATAAAGAAAAATGGGCTACTGACATCTGGCTCAAACCAAAACTTAGAACATATAATCAAATTAAAACATTTATAGTCCAGAACCTTATGTTACTTTACCCTTGGAAAGATCCAGAAGATCTCTGTGTGCCCAGTTTAGAACTGGTACCCTCCCTCTGGCAATTGAGGTGGGCAGGTTCAATTCTATTGCTGAGGAGGAGAGACTTTGTATTGTATGTGAACTGGGTGTTGTTGAAGATGAATTTCATTTTTTGTTTCATTGTACGTTATATGAGGAACCAAGACTGCTTTTATTTGAGAAAATGCAAAACAAGAAGCCTGAGTTGTTCTGAGATGTTAAGTTGGAATGGATATTCAGAGAGGAAGTTTTCAGTGTGGCCAGTTTTATTGGGAGAGCATGGAAACTGAGAATGGAGAAGTTGTTTATTTGAATGTATGACTTTGATTTATATGATTTGATTATTATTTGTATATGGTTCTTGTTTGTTTGACGGAACTCAATGTATCTGTGTCTTGTAAGCTCATACAGGCTGGGCACCATGTGGTGCACGACACATTAATAAAAATCTATCTATCTATCTATCTATCTATCTGCAGGCCTGTGAGCTTCGCTGATGTCACGTGAAAACCTCGTAACTCCAATTTATTAGGTGATTTTCATGTTTTAATTGTAGGTTGAAGAGTTTCATGGTGTCTCTATGGGTTGAGAAAATTCTGTAACCACTTGGGCTTATGAAACCCTTTCAAAACCCCATCGGATAAACTGAAAAAAATGCATGGTTGTCAAGCCAAAAGCAGAGCTGATTGTTGACATTTTGGAGATACGAGGTTTTCATCTCACAGTGACGACTTGCTGAGGCGCCTAACTCATATATTCACCTATTATCCTGTACGAAAAACCAGTTTCTCCTGTTACCTGCCCTCGGTCAGTGTGCAGTGTGCATAACTACTTACACACCAGATATCCATGGGTTAAATTTGCTTCTTTAACTATCACTGAGATTCTTATTTCCCCATCATAGGCTATTGGTGTCTAGTTTGTATTGCTTTGAGCCAACACCCATCTTTATTCAAAAAAGTATTACATTCTAACACATTTTCATAAGTGCCCCTTCCAACATGCAGGGTATTTCGAAATAGGCCGAAGCTCCTGTCATATCCCCATCAGCCAAGTGCTACCACTATTAGGCCCAGCTCATATAAACTTGTTCCGCAGCTTAAACTTCAGGAGAGCTCCCCACCTCCGTCAGTATGCAAGTCTGTCCTGCCAGACATTGATTGCCCCCCTTGACTCTGCTCTGAATCATCGTCTCTTCAAGCTCTGCGTCTTGTTATTTTTTTAAATTACAGCGGACGGGTCAATACTCCGCGCTCGTCTTGGCTCTGCTGCTTCGCTCATAAATCCGCCGTTTGTTGCCAGATACAATGCAGATGATGTGAGGCAATTATGTGACTGGTGTGAGTCGATGTGCATATCAGGATGCACTGTTCGCACAAAGAGGACTAATGCAAACCAGGATCCTCTGTCAATTCCCCCGAGTCAAACAGTTATTAGCTGTAAGTGGCCATTGTTTTGACAGGCGCTGGTGACGAAGACGAGGGGGAAAATATGATCAGAAAACACGCACAGTCCTCGCTCATATGACCGTAGTGCATTGTGGGAACACTATTGACAGACCAGAGCCTAGACAAAGCTCGCTGCCTGATTGAGGTCAGATTGCCTCCAGCAAAGTCAAAGACTTTGTTGTCTACAAAGTCGCTTTTTGAGTGTTATACTGGTGAATTATTGTTTACCGTTCAGAGCGGGTTGTTTACTTTTTCTGGCTCTTACATCGGTCCCAGAAGTCCAAAAAACTTAATGTTTTGCGTGTTGTCCATGGGATGAAGTGAAGATTATCTAGGTGGGTGAATGTTAAGATTTCATTTCAGATTATGGCCTGAAACTATTGCTAACAGGCTTTCATTTATCATAAACAATTGTGCAAAATATAGCTGTGACACCTGATACGCACATGCCTTTTAAGAGCACCAATTCTGCAAATTATTATTGGCTGTACGAGCATTTCAAAATGAACACTTAATATCCATTTCTAGTATTATTTTTGAGCATTTCAAGACAAAGTCAATTTTGTCTATATCAGTGAGTTACAATTTTTGGCCACTAGATGGAGACAGAGACCAAAGGAAGAAATGCACCAAAGAGGCCATGCTGCATTTTGTCCTGAGAGGGGAACACACTCATTTCCAACATTCACATGCTTTTTCTGTGGCCTTTTCATTTCATTTGCTTTTCAACTTCTTGAAAAGCCATTTTTGTTGGCTTAACTAACTCTTTTCTCTCTTATTTCTGGCTATAGGGATCAGTTGTGCATGTCAAATGTAACCTGTATTTTCTTAGGGAAACATCTTGAATGCTGAAATTAACTGGTATTCTCTTTTAAGGCAATGTGAGGAATATGACAGGATTTTCCAAAGTGATGTGAAATCCATTTTTATACTCTTTACTCAGTGATGTATCTGACGGCGCCCATTTTTATTTCGTAGACAGTAGGTGTTTCATAAAAAGGAGGATTTTTTTTTCAAGTAAAAGCTCACTCACTTTCAATATTGTTGGGTTTATTAACAATATAGCAGCCCCCCCCCCTTTACAGGTCAAAGTCTGCACCACACAAAGGGAGTGTGGCCCTGTTGCAGTACTGCCTGTTGGCTACAAGATGGAGCACAAGACCTGTGGGAGAGAGGAAACAGCTCACAAGGTAAATTGCTTTAGCAGAGCAAAACCTGCAGGCTGTGTAGACTTCTGTCCCACATCAGTGTGTAAGTAGATGAAAATATACACAAATATATACAATGAAAAGCCTCAAACGGCAAAACCTTTAGTGAGTGTTTTTAGTAAAAGATGAAAATTTCACATACAGAAAACAGTTACCTGAGAGAACATGACTAGCTATATTTCTACAAGCAAAGGCCCACACCATTGCTTTTTGACTTTGCAAACAAATATTGCCTAATTTCACTCCTTGTGCCACCTGTAATCAGTGAATTGTTTAATCCAAAATAAGGTTAATTATAGCTGTATAAGTGGTTCTATGAAATTCAGCCTTTGGCACTACAAGTAGACAAGCAGACTACTGGTAGACTCCGAGTAAATTTCGCCTCAAGTGTAAATCAGCGTACTCCATTACTCAGTGGTGGGTGTGAATGTACATGTGTAAGAAAGTGTGCAGGCAGGGCAAGGGCACCAGTTGGGGTTTTAAGGGTCTATATTTAAACTCCCTGGTCTCTAGTTTCTGCAGCTGTCACCAAGTTTAAGTTCAGCACCTTGAGCTTTTCTCAGTCATGCTCTTGGGTCGTAGTTATAAACCTGCCAAACAGAAAGAGAGAGAGAGAGTGAAAGAGAAACTCTCACTCCCTACCTTTGAGGTTGTCTCTCCTGGAGCTCCGGAATGTCTAAACCGTCCCATCAGCAGATCGTCCCGGTTGAGCTCGTCCTGCCCCCTGTACAAAGAGCCGCTACCTATCCATTGGTGTCACTGCCACTAAAAAGTCCCTATTCAGACAAGATGTGCTGTGCAGTGTGTTGATATTTCTTGTCCATATCTTTCTACAGAAACTATAGGGCAACAACCCATACCCACTTCTCAGCTACTGCCAGGTTTAGTCCATCTGCTGAGAGAAATGCTTTTATATTTCCTCCTTTGTGTCCTCAACACAGTTTTTAGGCCCCTTTCTTTCTGTCCTGTGCTCTGTCCTGTGATTTAAATTCATACTCTGCCCACCTCCCTGTCACTGAAATACTGAACTCACTGAAAGACGACTACTTATCAGGTCATCCTTATCCAACAGAGTCAGTGTACCAAACTGTCAATATAATGCATCACAACTTATCACAATATACTACACTATTACAAAAATGCTGTCTGTTTTTATTGTTGATTTTACAGTTGATTTTGCAGTTTCTCTCTCCCTCCCTCTTAAACACACAAACAACACAAAATGTGGGAATTATTTGAATATCTAATATATGTTTCATATATAATTATTAATTACAGTGCAATTAAATGTTTATTTATTATAGTACAATCTGAACATTCAGGTAGCCCTCATATTATTCATAGCCAGTTAATTGTTTGTGTTTGCTTTGAGGGAATAGGATCAACGCAGTGGGGTCAATTTTAACATGATACAATAGAATAGAATGTAGAAGCCAATTTTCTTTGCTTTATAAGAAATCCATAACAACATGATCATATTACAGTTTCCCCAGTTCAGATTACTCCCACCCTGTGAAACATCTCATGGAGACACATATATATATATAAATAGAAAAATGTTTTAGGAGATGAAAAAAATGTTAATCAGGAATGGTTTTTAACTCTACTTTAACATGAAGGCTGTGATTTGGTCTCACCAGCAAGTGACCACTCTGGACCGTTACAGCTGTTGAGCACAATGTACAATATCAGGTGTTCGATCCTTGAGGAAAACATTGGCAAAACATTGTTTAAATCTTTACTGTTGTAGAATTTGTGCTTTTCATCAGTAGGAAATAGACCTTCACAATAAGTTTCACAATAACATTAAAATTTCTTCTATGAGTTCATTGATGGGGCATTTGGCAGTGTGTGAATGGTGTGTAAATTATTCCTTCCTATTGTGACAGGGAAATATAATTTACTGAGAACTTGATATTAATCAGTACCATTCCACAGTATTTTACAGATTAACATCATGGACCCAGCCAGTTATATTGCTCAATCATAACTATTTGTTGCATGAGCCAAGGTATTGGCCCATTTTAAAGTGTGTGCATGTTTTGTGAAAATCTCCCTTGCGTGGGTGTTTCTTAGGAAAGACAATTTTAATGATTACCTGGTACCTGAGTACTGAAATTGTGAAATGTCTTCATATATATCCAATAAAGGTGAAACAAAGAGAATTACAATGCACAAGGCTTCTTACGAATGCTAAATATACAAGTTAAATTGTCAGGACAAGTCATTTGATATCAGTTGGCAGATCTACATTCTCAAACATTATCTCTGAGAAATATGTAATATGTTACGCTAATCGATCTGTAATTTCTTTCTCCAGGTTTCTCTGTAAGACGTGAGCTGCATGCTCCAGTCTGGTTGGAAGGAGGGGCAGCAGAGACATGGAGAGGTATTGTTCCACTTTAATGGGTTTGTGGGTTTACATTCATTTTAATGTTTTTCAAACTCGACAACTGCAGCTTTAATAAAGCTATTCCAGACATTTTGGCAGAATTCCGAGAGGCACAACCCTTTTTGTGCATAATTGCAGTTTTCACATGTAATAAACATGTAGTTTGTGTCATGAAAAAAGTCCTACTAATTTAACACTGTATCCTACATTATGCAGGTGACAAAAAATGGGAGATGTGAGAGATAAATCAGGAATTTCAGATGCATTTTCCTCCAATGTTGTTGTCACACAGACTAATCTTGGCCTTCCTACCACAACACTTATCATAATAATCCTGCCACTTAAAAAATGCTGGCAAGTTTCATAATGGGATTGATAAGTGAAGTTTCATAATTTTACAGATAGATAGATAGATAGATAGATAGATAGATTATTCCTAGGTCTGCTGAAGTGGCCCCTGCTGTCCGGTGGCAGCACTGCCCCTAATAACAGAGCTTAGCTGGCATTCCAGAGCCGGTGGCACGTTGGTGTAGTGGTAACCCAGAGAGAGCCTGGTAATTACCACCGGCCACTGTCACCATGCAGCAAATGCACCATTCAGCAGGGACAGGACAAGCGCGGGCAGTTAACCCTCCCTCTACCGGGATGTCCCGCTCCACCGTGGCACACGACGGTCACATGAAAGATAGTAGCTTTTCGGCTTGGCAGCCGAACACACGACCGCCGCCCCGTCTTCTCACCTGATGCCGCATGCTGCCAACAACAATCTCTCGTGATCATCTTTTGTTTTGTCTGTCTGATAGCGGTATGGGCAAGGCTCTGCGTATGGCAGGTGAGAAGAGGGGAGGAATCAGGAGAGAGAAAGAGGACAGCTGTGTGTGTGAGACATGAAACTGAGGTTTGAATGGAATCTGCTCACTTGTGCAGATCTGTCTCTCTCTTTATATTCCCCTTTCTGTACCATTTATGAATATTTGGAAGAGGGAGTTGGTGAGTTTTTAAGGTGTTAGTTACCTTTTCCCTCTTTGTTGTGTTAATTACAGAACATCAAAAGTCAACTCTCTCTCTTTCTCTCTCTCTCTCTCTCTCTCTCATATAACCATCAGCATAACCGCTGAACTTCTGAGTGAGGAGTCACGAAGGCATTCTCTCAGGAGAGCCTTGCTGGAAAACACGCTGTAGGACCGGAATGGGAAGTTTATTTTCCTTGGTGCATGCATATCTGTGGGATATGGGGCTCTGCGCACAGAGGGGCTGCTGCAGCAGAGAGGAGTTCATCACAGCGGCGCTCTATACCTCCTCCCCCCCTTCTCTCTCTTTCACTCTCTCTCTCTCTGTCTCAAAATACTCTCAGTTCATCTGCAATGCATCTTCCTCACTCATCCCAATTTCCCACTGCATCCCGCATGGATTGAAATGTATCATGGTTTCTGTGTTGTGGATTGTGGATTGCCCATACTCTCATTTATCCCTCCTCCCTTCACACACAGACAACATTTCTATCCTCTCCACTTATGCCTTCCTCTCTTCCTCTGTCCTTCTCTATCCATCTCTCCCTCTGTGCTTCCCTCCCTCTCTCTGCACCACCCTCCCCGTTCTTCTATCATCTGCAGGCTAAAATAGGCCCGGCAGCTTTTCTCTGGGCCTTTTGTCCCTGCTCAGGGAGACGTTTGGCACACAGAGGATCGTGTTACAACTTTCATTTCCTGAATGTTTTTTTTTTTTTTCTTTTTTCTGTGTGGAACCGAGAAGGGTATTTTATCCCGCTCTCCAGCGCGACGGTGAAGGGCGAGGGGAGCAGGATGGCAGCTCGGATTCGGGGCCCTGTCACTCTCACGTCGCCAGACAAATACGAACTGCGTGTAGCTTCGGGGTTTCTGGTGGAGGGTAGGTGCAGTGCGGTGTGGGTTTGGGCATAATGTGTGTGTGTTGAGGAGGGGGGTTTGGTTACTCGAGCTATTTGTGAGCCCCCGGGATAGGTGAGGTGATGCCCCTCGGGAGTGTGAGGTAGATTTCATTATCCCATATCCCATACCACTTCCTCTTGTTGTGTCTGCCCCCCTCCCCAAAAGCCCCCAGAGCCTAAAGCAGTGATATGTCCGTGTTTAGAACGTTCTCTTGGGCGGGTATAGAAGCACAAGAAAGAGTATACTGGTAACGTTCTTCAGACTTATTAATTATTAATTCTCTTGTGAAACAAAACCTTCAATACAATATAAAACCCTGAAATTCTGGATTTAGAAATGGTTGGCTTCTTTAAAGGTGGCATCAAGGATAATTTACTCATCTACCTACACTGTATAGTATGAGACCAAAACTCCCTCATCCTGCCCTCCTGTTTTACTGTTTCCTCTTCTCTGTTGCATTTTCTCTTTGTCTCTCCTTCATGAAACATCCATATATCCCATAGTCCTGTATAGGAGGAAATATGTACATTGAATTTACAGTGGATAGTGATTTAATTTGGCAGAAACAGGCAGAAACTAACATGAAGCAAATCTGTTGGGTCCGTACAAAAGTATTCCAAAACATCCCAGACTGAAGTCACTTTCCCGATCAATTATATGAGAAAAATCTGGCTATCACCTTTCTTTCCGAGCTCCTAAAATACAGTTATCTGATTCACGGCAACCAGAGCTGGGCTTTGTCTCTGGAAGGGTTTGTTACTCGAGCCCTTGCCTTCTAGGCACGTTTCTTTTATACAAGCCCTTTTTCACCGGCGTCACGCTCACGTTGCATCTTGTCCCTCGTCTTTTCTTCTTGTAAGATATTAGAAAAATTTCCCTTTCATCGGGTAATGTATATGATGTTGTCCTTCGTCTGACACACAACATGCTATTTAACACCCTAATAGTTAGGGATCATCTGCAGTGTCTACTCCTCCTTGTCTTTGAACCCGGGGTCATGCATCACTCAGCGGACGGGGAGAGAGAGATAAATATTTCTTTCAGCTCTGCCACTAGGAGCTTCCTGTTGGACCAGAGGCTTCCTACTAGAGTACTTGTCTGAGGGGAAGCTGCCTTTGGCTCACAGCGCCTACACACACTCACTATGACTCACAGTTTTCGGGCAAGAGAAGCACAATCATCTAATGGTGCCGCGTAGACGCATTGATAGCGGACGCCTGCTACAACCGTCCAAAGCTAGAAAGTGTTTTGTTAGTTTTACTTTAATCGATTTTAGTCGAAAGAATGCGTTTCCTCGTGTACTCAAGCAGGCGTGCAGTCTCATACATGTGTATGCGCACACACACACTCACACTCACACTCACACTCACACTCACACACACACACACACACACCCACACACACACAGCCTGCATCTGCCTCTGGGTACGGCCAGGCTGGAACATTGTCAGATCCATGCATCATTGGTAAGAAAATCTCTCTATCCCCCCCCTCTGCACCACCCCCGCCCCTCTGAGGCAGACCTGAAAAGATCCTTTTGTCCCTCATCACCCGCCTGCCCCCCCCTCGCCCCCCCCCCTGCACACCCACACCCCTCATACAGCCTGTGGTTATGGATACCTGGGATTGTCTCACACGAGGCTCCCATGTGGGGTAAGGCTACCTGCAGGCACCAGACCATAGAAAGGCAATCCAGCAGCAAAGTTCCTTACCTTTGGTTTTTGTCCTTAGAGGAGATGGACAGTGACTCTGGTGCCAAAGAAAACACTATCCCCAGTGCAGGGAGATGGCGTACCGTCTCATGCGGGCTACTCTATGTGTTTATTTGCACACGTCAGGGCCTTTCCTGCTGTTGATTTAGAGCCACTGCCACTTACGCCTATGACAAATGAAATGCCCCTTTGATGACTCGGACTCTGTTTGCCATCAGCAGCTGTTGTTACTGGCACCGGTGAGGCTGACGCTACCTCCAGGCTTTTGTCATGGAGTCTATAGGCTGAGGCCCGCGCGCACCCTGCCCACACTCCCTGCACTTGTTGCATATAGCTGATGAGAGGAATCCGCATCCGTCGCCTGATACGGCGGATAGATTTATGAACAGCAGAGTTTGTCCCTCCGGATTCGGAAGTGTGGGATTGGAGCGTGATTAAAAGCGCTGTCAGAGTTTCCGTGCAGGATTGATTCTAGTCTCTTCCACATCCTGAAGGTGACTGAGACGGCCTCTGTCTGTCATGTGGCACAGAGCCGGTTTAATCCCTGCTGTGTCCGTACTGTGCCGGACATGTTGTCGTTAGATTAACAGGTATGAACAATCACTTTGGTGGCTTTGGGATCACCTGTTTGCTAATTTGTGAATATTTATCTGCTCTGTGTGCCAAGTGTGTAAGACACATGCCGCGGTCTGAATCGTCTTAACATTGCAAGTCCTCTCTTTTTATGAATATGAAATGTAGGCTGCCCTGGAATAAGTTTTAGTTGTGTGATAAAACCTTTAGTGAATCATACTCTGGTAAAACCATTGTTGTATTTTTGTCTCTCCGATGAGTCAAACAGACTTGGCTGATATAAAAGGTTGCATTCCAAAGTGCTATTTATCCATTTTGGAAAAACAATGTCACTTGATGCTTATTGTTCAATATTTCAAAAATACAGCCAGTCGTATAATCCCCATTGTGACTATTTTGTAAGCAAAGGTTTTAGGGTTAACTAGTAGTTTCAACATTCACCCACAGTGTGTTTTACTTTCATGCCAGCAATCATTTTGTAGGGGGTATGTGTCACATTTTTCTGTTTGCAGCTATTTCATTTTAGAATAAAACTGCCTCATATCTTCTGCTTGAAGTTAAAATGCTGGGAAAAGCCTCAGCTATTAGATTCAAGATGCAAGAACAGAAAACACTGAGGTGTGACAAAAAGCCTGGTGCTTTTTTTCACTGAATGGAGGTCTCAAACACACATATCACTCAAATACACCAATATGGAAAGCTGTAGATGATAGATGTATTAGGTGATAGACGGGGAACTCAGCCTCAGTGTGTTTAGTAGACCAGAGAGGCTGAGAAAAGGCTTCTGGGATGCAAACTAGCCCAAGGTTCCTGCGCTACAGCCGGACACTGCAGCCTGCAGCCTGCAGCCTGCAGCCCTGCAATCTTCGCAATCAGGCAGTAATGCTAGCAGCGACTGTTTCAGATTATGCTCAGGAAATCCTCGGTGCTCTCTGCTCAAAACAATTTACCCTGACATGAGCCGAAGCAGCGTAGGGGGTGGGGGACGAGAGAGTTGTCCTCACCAGATTCCTTTTCCGAGGCCACACCACATTTTGTCTTTCTCCAAATATGTCAAATATGTCAGTTTGGCCCCAAATCTGTTTAGACTCCTGCAGATTAACAACTGAAAATTTACCTTTGCTCAGTACATTATTATTATCATTATTATTATCATCATAATTATTGTTATTGTTGTTGTTGTTATTGTCGTTGTTGTTGTTGTTGTTGTTGTTGTTGTTGTTGTTGATGATGATGATGATGATGATGATGATGACGATGATGATGATGTTTTTTTGGGGGGGGTTTGCTAATACTTATATAGCTTATTGTATTTTAGTGATAGGATTTTTTTTTTTTATCTATTGCTGTTATTAGCCCATATATTGTTTGTTTTGTTTTGTTTTGTTTTGTTTTGTTTTGTTTTGTTTTGTTTTGTTTTGTTTTGTGTTATAGGGCAGCTCTATTAATTTAGTAAAAGGCAGTGAAGTTAACTTTTTTTTTTTCATTAGCTATGGGATGTTTGCCATTTCTGTTCTAAACTCCAAAGATGGTAAAGGTTGGGTGGTGACGCTTTCCCATGGCCCAGAACCGACAGAACAAACTCTTGGAGAGCAAAGAAAACACGGCAACAAAAACCCAATGATCCGCAGCACTCAACCAAAAAAATGGCAACAAAAAAAAAATGGCTGTCCTTTAACCTAACATTTTTCATGCAACAGTCATACTATATTCAGCAGGACCAACGATGGCGCCTGTCTAATAGCTTCCTCACAGATAGCTGGTGTTTTGTATAACATAATTTTACTTTATGACACTGTGTAGTGAATTGTGTTTTTTCATTATTATTATTTTGTTAAAGGAGCGCCTATAGTTTGCATAATGTCAGAATAATTCCCGATCGCCTATAGCTTAATTAAAGTGACCAAATCCCACCATTGTTTATTTTAATAGCTAGTTAGTCATTTTTGCGTGTAGTCCTACAAGGCTACAAGACCTTATTAAGGCACCTATTATTGTCTATTGTTTTTTAGGATACACCCATTCGGAGCAGTATGGAAAGAACATGATTAAATAGGACCAAAATTCTGTAATAGGAAATAAATCACAGTTAAATTGTCTCCAGAGCTGAATTCACGATTAATTAATGATAAATGACAATGATTATTCACTTCCCGATTCACTTGGTTGGCACAGGTTTGAGGGGCAGGACGGATAATTGCTATAATACATTGATTTATGTATTATTTTTACTCTCAATAAGCGGATATACAAATAACACACATAAGACAAATGTATTACTTTTGTTTTATTGGAAACTAATTACCATGACTCTAATGAAAACGTTGCCTCTTAGTTTCCATAGCAGGAAGTTGCTATAATTCTTTTGTTATCTTAACAAAATATCATAAATTAAGCAAATGGGCAGTCCAGTTAAGTGTTTCGTTGAGTTAAGAGTTCCAGAAAGGGGGCTGGTTGTATTTTCATGGGCAGGAGATCAGAAACCTCCAGTAAGGGGCTACAGGACAGGTAAGCGCATAAAGGAATTTTGTTCTAACCAAATTTAACGACAGACAAGTCAGTCTATATTATAAGGTACTATAGTGTTATTTCATACATGTACTCAATCTGATACAGTTATCAGTCTTTTTTTTTTGCAAAATATAGTAATCAAGCAGCCTCTTAAGAGCCTAGATCCACAAGACTGGAGGTTAGAGGTCCCAACAAGGAGTCCTGGAGTTGGTGCGGGTGTCCGTGCATGCCGTGCACCGACTGTGGGCCCCCCAGGCCGGACATGGGGTAAGCGGAGGCCCCGGGGTGGCTCATGTTGCCCTGGAGCAAAAGCACTGAGTTCTGGTCGGGGCTTTGAGGTGGAGAAAACTCGTCCTCCGAGCTGGACATGAGAGACTTTCCTCCGTCCAACGGGGACAGCTGGTTCTGTTTGTTGCCGCCTGCGTTGTTGTTTTCACTGTTCTCTCTAGAAATTATAATGGGGAGAAAAGGATAGAATACTTACTTTACTTTTTTTTTTTGTAACAATAAATCAATAAGTTAGACCTGCATGAAACATGTGGAGCTGAACAATTAAGACCTACAAACAGCATAAAGGCAGCCATATTTATTTTAGAATAACAACTCGGCTAAATAAAACAGGCCTTAAAGAAAAACAAATCGGAAAGGTTTAGCTCTCCGTCTTCTCTGCACTTTCTTATTTATTCGTTCTTATGTTTGACGATTTTTGATAGCTTTTTCACATGAGAGTCTGTTAAACAAAGTGTGCTGCTTGTGTATTCTTTTATTCTAATGTCGCTTAACCCAATTTAACCTTTAACACGCAGCATCTCAGTAGCCTGAGGCTCTCAAAAAATGTGACCATATTTAGCTGCTTTTTGCATCCATCAATCAAAAATATTTACGGTTACAATATTTGCATTCTTTGAGGCTGCATTTTTGTTTTTCTCCTACGGTTTAAGTTATAATTTAGGTTAAAACAAGACAAACGGGTTAGTTTCTGAGGAGAACACATCAGTTGTCAACACTACGCTACTGTTTGACCATGGTACAAATCAGGAAAGGCCGGTTTGGGGGATGGAAATACATCTTAAATCAATAAATAATTGCATTTTTCTATTTGAAACAAAAATAATTTCTTTCTCTGTCCTTAGCTGTTATTTTATTTCTTTTCCTAGAGTAGCACTTCTCTCTCACAGGATCACTCTGTGGTCACATGAATATTGCCAGGACACTGTGACTGACCCTTGCACTGTTTTGGCTGCTTGTAATTTTGGGGATATATACTCTATGAATTGAACCTTACGTCGCTCTGGATAAGATGTAAACTAAATGTAATGGAGATGACTGTCACTGATGCAACTTCTAAGCAATAACTAGGCTGTATTTCGCAGACATACCTCTCTTTCGCCTCTGCAGCTCTGTCTCTCTGCCGTCTGTTTTTGAACCAGTTGCTGACCTGCGTGGTGGTCAGTCCTGTGGCCTCGGCCAGCTCTCTCTTTTCCCGTGGGGACGGATACGGGTTATGCGTGTACCACTCTCTCAGGACGCCCCTGGACTTCTCCTTAAAGCAGTAGCTGGTCTCCTCGCCGTCCCATATCGTGCGGGGCAAAGGGAATTTCCTCCGCACCCTGTACTTCCCTACAGCTCCGAGCGGCCGGCCGCGCAGTTTCTCCGCCTCCACGTAGTGCGCCTTCAGCCAGAGCTGCTGCAGCTTGGGGTGGTTGTGAGGAGAGAACTGGTGACTCTCCAGGATCTTATAGAGCTCTCTGAAGTTCCCCCGGTGAAAAGCCACCACTGCCTTGGCTTTGAGGACGCTCTCGTTCTTGTGGAGGTGGTCACAAGCGGGCAGAGACCACAGGAAGCGACCGAGCCTCTCCAGGTTTCCTCCCTGCTGCAACACCTCGCAAACACATGCCACTTGCTCCTGGGTAAACCCGAAGGACGGTAATATAGACATGATGTCCGATCTCACTCCTCCGCCCAGACGCTGGTATCCAAAACGATAGCTTTCGTGTATTTTTCTGTTCTTGGTTTGTTGTTGCAATGCTATCCGGCGCAATCCGTTCGCGCAATATAGGCCTATCCAGTCCACTCCAGCCCCTGATGCGCACAGCAGATTGGGATGTTGATTGTTGGGACAATTTGTTCCTGTTGGAGATATGTCAGGCTTAAAGGGAGCCTGTGCGTTTCGGTGATTGGCTCTCCCTCTGCCCTGCACCCTGTACAGCAGAGCAGGACTGAGTTTGCAGCTCCGTTTCCTCCCCAGAGGCAGTGCGTCAGGGGCTGAAATAGGAGCGCTCCCACCTCCCACCCCCACAATCCCTCTGCTGCTTCAACTGGGGGAGCAGAGCGGCACCTAAATGCTAATCAATTATTACAGACCTCTTAAAAGCTTTTTATTTATTTTTTTAACATGTTCTGAATATATATCCCATATAATTGAGAGTATAGGCTTGACACTCCAGATTTCACACGTGGGGCAATACAGCATTGCAGCTCAATACATTATCACTTATCATATCCAGTGGAGTGTAAACCCACAAAAACTCAGTTTTTATTTTGGGAAGGAAGTTTACCCACTTTTTTAGGCTGACATAAATCTTTACGACATATATTTATAATATATAGCCTATAAGCAGTATTAAACTGATGCTTGTTATAGTAAATAGGGTATTTTAAGGAAAAACGCATAAATGAATAGCTACTTCTCTACAAAATATAATTGATTTTTGTTTATATTGATGGTTGTTTGCCTTATAATGATCTGGAGATCATAGTTTACCCTCCTTTTTATTTACCGCTGCATCACTGATCATAGTTCACGCCCACCACGTTAATTACATGCAGATTGCAGCATAGGTGTATCCCGCCTTTCATAGTCTATTAATTATGAAGTAGTTTATTTTATGAGGTGATATAATTTAATAACTTCCTATGATAGTCAGGCCTACGCGTGCCGCTCATGCTGTGCCATTACGTAGGCCTTTATATGAGTAACCTACCTGGCCAAGATGTTATGGGCTATAGACCACCAGTAGAAATTCAGCCCCTTAAGTGTGTGTGTGTGTGTGTGTGTGTGTGTGTGTGTGTGTATGTGCGCGCGCGCGCGCGCGTGTGTGTGTGTGTGTGTGAGAGAGAGAGCGTAAGAGAGAGAGAGAGAGAGAGAGACTGATATGAAATTTCACATGGTCTATTTGCTTACTGTTTCACAAACATCTTGAGCAAGGAGGAGTCCATCAGGTCGGAAAAACAGGCAAACAGAAAAATCGCACAAGTTCAATGTGTTTGTATCATTCCCACCACTTATATGTATATTGACAAAATAAAGGAGTGTATCAGAAATTAATTGCGCCTATATGTCAAGCTATAATTTTATTGATTCGTGAGATAGGCGTCAACAACAAACCAGTTTCTGATTCACTTTTTTTAAATATGTAGCCAATTTCCACAGGCTGAAGAGCTCTACAGCCTGTATAGACCTGAAGATGAATATCATTTATAGACAGACGACAACCATAAGCATCACATCAATAGCACTTCACTGCTTTTGTCGCTGCTTTACTATAGGCTATTTATTTTCTACATCAAGTGTTTTTGGAGACCTGCTTTTGAATTCAAGTAGCCTTAGCCTACATTTATATTTCAGGGCTTAGATGGGCACCGCACTGTCTCCAGTGTTTTGTGTGGGGGTGAAACACAAAACCAATCCATTAGTAAATGAGTTCTGTGTCACACTGGTTCTTGGTGGTGGAGTTGTTGGTTTGAGACACAGATCACATTTCTTTATCTACACCAGGATTTGCAACTCGACTCCCGTGCAATATGTTAAGGAACAGGGGGAAGGCCTAGAAAATAATATTTAGCCTTCTGCAGATGGTTTTGAGATGATAACCTGCAGCCTGGAGGATTTTTACTATGATGACATGATGATCCGTCGAGCTGAACTATTGTTTTGTGGCGACAGACACCTGTAAAAACAAAGAGACTGAATGAGATCAGCTCTGATGAGCTCCACTATGAAATAAAAGTAAAATTTAGCCCAAGATATGGACAAAAATCATCAATGTAGTAGACTATAATGATAAAATGCGAGACAATAGGATGATGCGTTTAAAAACAACAACCTCTTGCTATTTGGGGATGTAATGACTATTGGAGTTATGGACCGAGAAAAAAACAAAGCTTTTAATTCAGGGGAAGGTGGCTATTTGTTTGGCCAGTCTGCCTTTATTTGGAGCTGATCCTTGTATCTTGTGTAAAAGCAACAAACATTTCCCTTCAATGATGACTTTATTATGGAGCATCTACTTTTCCATTAAAGTCGGCTTTGCCTGTCAAACAACGATTTACTG
The DNA here is from genome assembly GCF_048128805.1 of Centroberyx gerrardi. Lineage (NCBI taxonomy): Eukaryota > Metazoa > Chordata > Actinopteri > Beryciformes > Berycidae > Centroberyx > Centroberyx gerrardi. The sequence goes on along the minus strand of NC_136013.1, from coordinate 14,132,094 downwards.
AGTAGGAAGCCTATCAGGTGCTGGATTTACCCAATCTAGTCTACCTGAATGGATGAGCTGCAGCTCGTGCGTAATATTAGCTCCTAAGTTAGCTGTTCCAGTCCTCACTTCTGATTGGCTGAATCACGTTCTAAGTCGTTACGGACACACCTGTGACGCATTAGTTAATGTAAATATTAGGCCTAATTTAAATATTAGGCCTAAGTATCCTATATATATATATAACAAATTTAACAACCATGTTGGTTAGCTACTGTTCAAAAAACTACAGTGCATTAGGCCTACCAAACGGAAAAATAACATTTAATTATTAGGCTACCGATTAAAAATAACAGATTTCTTGAACATTTGTGTTGCTGGTTGTTATAAAAGCCATTTTGGAACAGTTTAGCCTACTCCACTCGCCTCGTGAGTATAGCAACGCCTATCCTGTAAACCACGGCGTTTCGTCGCATTGCATAAATGATTCTGGTAATTTGGTGTAGGCTAATGTAGATTTTGAATGGGATCGTCGCTTGTCATAGACTGGGCCGCCTGTGTCCCGGGTCTAGCAGCGCTTCAGTTGTGTAAAACCTCAGTGCTTCAGCAAATGAGCTGTCTGATGAGCGGCTCTCGGGTTTCTCTAATATCTCTACCACATTGCGCCGCGCCTCCTCCTTTAACCCGAGCAGCCCGGGGGTCGAGATTATTTCAAGATGTGGACTCTCCTCCTCTCTGACACGGCGGCCAGTGCTGAGCTCGGTGCTCAAAAAGTAATGCAATACTGAGGCTATTACTCGTTACTCATAATTCAAAATATCACTTTCACTACATATCCTCCTCCGGGGAGCAGTAATTCGTTATAGGCCTACATCCCAAAACTGGCGGTTACCATCCCCCTGTTCAAAAGCCAAATATCGCTGATGTCCAATAGGCTGAGTGAGAATATTTCACCCCGAGAAAGTAATATTTTCTGCCATTTAATTTAAACTAGCCTAGTGTATGAGAGGACGACGACTAATTACAAAGTAGAGTTGGGAGTTGGGGCTATGTGGGGGGGGGGGGGCTGTCGTTTTTGGATAATTCTACTTCAATATGATAGCCTATTTAGTGGAGGTGATAACAAAGGCAAGGACTTATTCTTTATTGATAACTGCAATGCTATTAGGCTACTGTAATTGACATGGACCTATAATTCGTTACACTACGCGTAACTGGGAAAAGTAACGAAATTACTTAGGCTAATGCGTTACCACCCAACTCGTCTCGCGACACCCGCCATGCAACTGCACACAACTCCGGTGGAAGGAGAGAAACAGAGAAAAAAGGGATGGACACCAGAAAACACTTCATAAAAATGTCATCATCAAAAAGACTATGTTTCCTATTGGAGGGTTTATTTAAAAAAAATGGAAGAAAATTGAAAGAACTACTGGCTCACTGAAAGTAGGCTAGAGCAGATGGTTTTCACTCGATCTAAATCCAAAGTGCTATTTCAGCTGTGTGTGCTGGAACAATGCCGATACTGTTTAAATTGACTGAAAAATGTCCAATGTAGCCTATCGCGTGGGTTTCATTTGGATTTTTTGGACTTTGTGACATTCAAAATAACTAATTCAAAATGTTAAATAAAGAATTCGTTAAATTCAAAACCAAAAATCAATTAGCCATTTCTGAGACAGGCCTGTTTTTTTTTTTTTTTTTTTTTTTTTTGTTTAAACCTTATTATAGCAATTTCCACACACCTATGCAAGTTTGTTTACCTATAGTAGCCTAGAATTCTCTGAATATTAAGTAGGTTACTGTAATTGATGATTGACGATTTATTGACAAATTAATGAACTGACAGATAATTTGTAACTCGCTTAGGCCTTTTGGTTAATTCAATCTAAAATGTGGCTTTAATTTAAGCAAGAGTTAAAAGGGATTTATTCCGGGAAGTGAAAGGCACTGAAAAGGCAGCTCCTTCTCTCAAAACAAAACACAACTGTTGACATGAGTGAGTTAAATGAAATTGGAGCTGCAATTATCAGCTTAACAGAGTTTCCTGTCATGTTGGAAAATTAGACCTGGTACAAGTGCGCTGGGGTTAGCCCCCATCAAAATCATTACGCATTTCCTCAGAGGGCCACCTCCACAAATATGCAATTATGGCCTCAGCTTTTACAGTTCTCCATTCGGTAAACACGCCTCAGGCATGTAGATCAAGATATTTGTATTAGGGAAATTATTTTTGCTCCGGGGCTGAAAAAACTCAACAAACCAAGCGACCAAACAAACCCATAAACAAACAAAAGCAACGATTTAAATAGGCTGCTGCGCTACCATGTGTGCCTACCGGCAGGGAGGGGGCGCCATGTTATTATCAACGTCATGACAATATTATGATGATACAACCCGACTTAAAATATAACTCTTGAAATTATCATGTAAGTTGCTACATGGGTTTTTAGCAAATGACAAGAAGTGTGTTTGGCCACGCTGCTCACTAGTCATGTTACTGCGTTGCTCCTGTTACAAAGTGCTGTTTTTCTCTCTGGGAAATACCATTTGACCACTGTGGTGTGGACATGATGCAGCCTCCCAGCTGGTGCCTCTCTCTCCTATCCCATTTCAACCAACTGTGTGTTTGTGAGTGTGTGTGTCTCCCCCCCCCCCCCCCCCTCTCTCTCTCTCTCTCACACACACACACACACACACACTTACAAATGTGGTAAAACCCGTGTAGTGAGGGTCACTCCACCACAGGTTTAGACCGTCAGCCCACATATGGCAGATGTTGTCCTCATTGTCCAGAACCAACCAGTGAGTCACACCGGGCCGCATCTTCCTCTTCCCATACTGGATGACGGACTGGACATGTGCACATATTCTTCCCCCTGCCAAGCAACAAGTCAATTATTTCAAGTAGAGGTAAAAGAAAAAAATCCACAAGTTTTGTAGACAGTTGGCGACTGTAGTTTCATGTAAACACCATCACCTATTTTCCACCCACAGAGCAGCGTGTTTATGCAAAAAGACGCAGAATGGAGAAGCTGCCTCTTGCTCGGCTAGTAGTGGTGGGTCTGTGTGAGCGGGCTGGTACCCTGTGACCCCTGCCCTCTCATTAGTGGGACGTGGAGCAGTGGAGTACCGTGCTCCCCAGGTCATGTTACATATGGCTTGCAGTCTGCTGCGCCGCATTAAATGTCAGCTTTGAAACCATCTGAAAGATCAGAGGTCAGCGTTTTTAATAAGGCCCGGGTTCTGGGGGGGTTCCCTCCTTTTACTGCACGCCCAAGTATGTTTTACGTCGCACGTTTGAAATTGTGGACAAAATGATACATCTGCTCGTTCTGCTACTTAGATATGGAGATGTCCTGTTTTATTTTCCAAGGAGAAATCAAACAATACAATTTAAATACATTTTGATGTGTCATTCTGCATTATATAGGTAGTCTAGTAGATATATTTTAATTAGCAATCAGTAAGTAATATTGCTCATACAAATGTACTACATAGCCTGCGTCGAGGCAACAATCCTGCTGCTTTCCTGTGTAATTTACAGGCACAATACAAAGGTGGAATTTGGAGTTTTCTGTGGCCCCCTCCCCGTGAGACCCATAGATCATGGGCTCCTGTTGCGAATGGGACATTGTTCTGGGCTCCAACAAAGCCGTTTTCACCCTCTTCAATATTACAGGAGGAGTTACCCGATACCTAACAATCAGCTAATCCAATGCCCATGGCGACGAGGTCACCTGTGCACAGGTAACTTTATCCCGCTTGCCTGCCTCTCCCTCTCTTTCTCGCCAGTCTCTCCCATTTTTTTTCTCTCTCTCTGTGCCTCAACAGTGAGCACAGACAAACAGCCTCTGTTTATTTAGGTCACCAGTTAGATCATATAAGTCCTCCGAGCAGGATCCACTGAGAGGACAACTCCTATACTCCGGTACAGAGATTTTGTGCATAAAATCCCCTGCTGTTCGTCCAATTGTGCAACTTGCTCTCCATCTTATCTGTCCTTCCTGGTTTTGTTGGGAGCCCACTGAGTGAGCGAGTATTGGGTGGAACTTTATGAATTCATGGACAATCCCCCAAAGCCATGAGAGGAGTTCAGGCTCTTTCTAGACAGAGACCCAGTGTCTGTGAGTGACAGCACCTCAGATTCATTCTTCCACATGTTGGGAGGGGTGTGGGGGGGTTGTTCAGCATTTAGCCCAGGGAAAAAGGCCGTCAGATTGGACTGGGCTGTGTGGAGCTGCAGACCCCCCACCCGAAAGAGCTTTACCTCTGGAAATCTCATTGCTGTTTATTTGAATTACAGGGGCTGAGATGAGAAAAGGAGGGCTAATGAACTCCAGGTTGCTAGGCATGTGCAAACGATCACTGCAGGTTTGCAGAGAGCAGCACTCGGCTTGCTGGATTACTGCATGCCAGTTTTTCCCCATCCTCACAAAGTTTGGCTACATAGGCCTCTTAAATGTTGGGAAGACATATGCTTTTTGTATGTCATAAATTTAGATGCGTTACAGACATACTGTGTGCCTAAAACTTCAGAGATCATTCCATAATTTTATCACAGTCATCATGTGCATTCAAATGGTAACCTTGTTAGAAAGAATAAAACATGCCAGTTTTATGTTTTTATAAATATAAACTTTTATTGCAGTATGGAGATTTAGAAAAATACATTCACATAATTCCAGATAACAAACATACAATTCAAACTAAGATAAAAAACAAAAACAAAACAACCATCAGTTTTACTATTTGCCCATGGCTCATTTTTGGTATATGATGTTAGAGCACTGAGGATACTTTCTCTGTAATGTCCATTCAAATAGGTGGGATTATGTCATGAAGCCTGACAAAGGAAAATCTTACTAGTCACTCTGTGTGTGAAGACCTGTGATGCACTGGTAGATGTGCGTGGTGAATGTTGGCCATGAGGTTGAAATGCATTGTTATGGTCATGTATGTCGGCGTGGAATTAGGCTTCTGTTGTGAAAAGCACCAGACACACTTGACAAACGGGCTCTACGCTCCCTTCTGTCCCTCGTCTGTCTGACAACAGCGGTGAAATATGTCGTGTCTCTGAAGCTGTGATGTCAAGAGCTATGACAGAACTTACATTCAGTGTTATTTGGAAAAACAACAAACGTAAAAGGCACTAGTGTCCAAAACATTGTGATGCCATGCGAAGGGAAATTATTAGAATCCCTCTCCATTTTAAAAAGTGGGACCATGAAAATACATGCTGCATGTAGGTCTGTCTCCTCAGTCGGTGCTACACTTCTGTCCCTTGTTCCTTATACATTTCAAAAGCATACCA